>NW_027256882.1:241497984-241955484 GCF_029215685.1 Pituophis catenifer annectens
ACTGGTCTAATAGCTTCAAATATTTTCAATATATTTGGGAAGAATGTCCAGAACAACTAATAGGAGTTCCCTCTCCCTCCCTTTCCCTCTCCTTCCCTCTCCCTCTCCCCATCTCTGTCATATATATCAAATAAATATATTGTTGTAGATTCACATATACAACAATATCGTGTACATTCAATCAGCCCATCAAATAAGTTACCTTGCTTTTTAGATGGCCTTCAAATCCCAGGTATAGTTTGGTATGAAATTATTCTTACAAGTAGAGCTGCATAAATCTTCAGAGGAGTGCTTCACTTCAATATGATTTGAAGTGAAACACTGCTTGGAATCCGCTTCACAAACAAATATGATGTATACTTACTTCTAAAAATGTAACAAAAGAGCTACTTGGCTTTGTGTTGTTCAGAACATCTTATGTGATATATCCAGTGTCAATCAAATTGACACTGCTTCCAACTTCCTTCCAACTTCTAATAGAAACAGTGAACAAGACCAGACAAATATTAAACAGCATTCAATTTTATATACATGTAGATAGTTGACTTTGTCTGGGTTCATCATTGAGTAGAGGTGGGCCTGTATATAATAGATTAATTATGAAAAGCACACACACACGGACACAAAATCCAGAAAAAAATGCATTTATTAAGTGTTGACAAAGTTCCTAAAAATTAAGCTTTCTAAAAGGAGGAGGTATCTTTTAAAATTAAGAAATATATAGCAATAGCAATAGCAATAGCAATAGCAATAGCACTTTGACTTATATATCACTTCATAATGCTTTACAGCACTCTCTGAGAAGTTTACAGAGTCAGCATATTGCCCCCAACAATCCTGATCCCTATTTTACCGACCTCGAGAGGATGGAAGGCTGAGTCAACCTTGAGCTGGTCAGGATTGAACTGCTGGCAGAATTAGCCTGCAAAATTGCATTCTAACCACTGTGTCACCATGGCTCATAAATATGAGTATTCTCCATTATTTTAAATAATTTTTCACCAAAATTAATAATTTTTTTCACAATTTTTGATGGCTGTTGGGCTGTGATATGGACACATGTGATCTTAGCGCCATGGGTTTTATACCCCTGCCTTAGAGGCAGCGGGGAGGGGCGGGGAGTTTATAAAACTCTGCAGAACAACTGTTGCACATAAATTTGTTTCTTGAAATAGCATTGACTTAACAAAATAACAAAGTTGAAAGGGACCTTGGAAGTCCTCTAGTCCAGAGGTCAGCAACCCATGGCTCTTTCATCCCTCTGCTGTGGCTCCCTGTTGCTCAAACTATTACAACTGCCAATGTGTGATACCCGCTAGCATGCGATTTATTGAGCTTTTCAACCCCCAGTAGGCCAACCATGGATAAATCCAAGAAAAGAAAAGTTTCAGAAGAAAACAGAACGTTTAATTCAACTACATATGCTAATTCTGTGGCCGCTCAGGAAATAGTCAGGCATGGGAAGACTTTTGTGGCTCCCGGTGTTTTCTTTTCTCTGGGAAATGGGTCCAAATGGCTCTTTGAGTGTTTAAGGTTGCCAATCCCTGCTCTAGTCTAACCCCCTGTTCAAGTAGGAAATCCTATAACATTTCAGACAACTACTTGTCCAATCTTTTTTTAAAAATCTCCTGTGTTGGACTAGCCACAACTTTTGGAAGCACATCATTCCCCTGATTAATTATTCTAACTTAAACTTGGTGCAGAGTTAGATTTAAATGTGTAGGGGATCTTGACTATGTTCAACTGTTAATGCTGTTTTCATATTATCCATGTTAAAAATTGAGGTTAGATGTTCTTAATAAGCAGTTATGATAATTTGCTAGGAAACACATTATTATGTTCATTCCCAATTCCCAAATATATTATACAATTCAAATACCTACAAAATTAATTATGCTGATTGCATAGTCTAGGAAAATCATTAGCATTGATTTCTCTGACAAAATATAGTTTACTCTGAACTTGCTTCATGCTTTATTTGACCTGGATATACAGAATGCTTTGTCTTGCCTTCAAGACTTCACTTCCTTTTGCCTGTCATTTCTCTCCAGACTCTTTATTATGATGTGTGATAGATGGATAGATATTGGCAGATTCTAGTTAAAATTCATTTCACATAGCTTGCTGACTGCCTCAAAGGAGCAAAGGTTCTATGAACTGAAAAACCAAGATCTTTGAGCTGTTAACATGAAAAATAGGCCTTTGTTTGATAAGTAACATACAAGTTTCCTTTCTTTTCCATTCAACAACTAGCAGCTCCTGAGAAATCGTGAGTTTTGATTTTGTTATCTCAGGATTCCTCTGATAGTTATACTACTGTATGACAAGCACCACTTACCCTCACCAAATTTCTGAAGCCCACAAAAGAAGCACTGCATTAGGTGATATTTTGCATCACTCAGTTCCTTTCAGCTGTTGAAAAGAAAACACCTTCATTTTAATGCCTCGCCTCTTCTCTACTGTTCAACGTCCTCTCCTGCTTCCTCTCATCAGCTTCATAGCTATTCCATTCTCTTCCTCAGTTCCACCAACAACTGCTTCAAAGCAGAACTATGTTACCAGAGGTGGGTTTCAGCAGGTTCTGACCAGTTCTGGAGAATTGATAGCAAAAATTTTGAATAGTTCAGACAACCGGTAAATCCCACCTCTGACTGGCCCCACCCCCATCTATTCTCTGCCTCCTGAGACCCAGTTGATCTGGAGGAAATGGGGATTTTGCAGTAACCTTCCCCTGCAGTGGGGAGGGAATGGAGATTTTACAGTATCCTTCCCCTAGAGTGGAGTGGGAATGGAGATTTTACAGTATCTTTCCCTTGCCATGTCCACCAAACCACTCCCACCAAGCCATGCCCACAGAACCAGTAGTAAAAAATATTGAATCCCACCACTGTATGTTACTGAGATTTACCTTATGAAAAAAATAGTAACCAATATTTAGCAAGAAGATTATTGGATAGATACTATCCAAAGCTGTTCCTTGTGGTTCCTTGAAAAAGAAGGGTGAATTGAAATTGTGGCAAATACAGAATTAGGTAGCATTTAATTTTTTTCAGGATTTGGGGAAAAGAAGAGATTCACTTTATTTTTCCAATGGAATTTTTTCCCTCCACAATTGTCAGGGGTGTGAAGATTCAGATTACTCAATGCAACTTTCTCTTCTGTTCTTCTGTTTAAAATGGTCACCTAACCATCCAGTGCTCACAAGACTATACAATGTCATGTAGTTAGTCAATCATCATATAGCGGGGGAAATAGAGTGGAAGAGAATGAGATCAGGTGTAACATATATGCTAACTCTAACCAGGATTTTAGATTTCTTATACTCCACTGAAAAGGAGAAGAGAACAAAATCTTTCAAAGAGATAACAAAACCTTTTAGATGCCAAGTACATTTCAGTACATGTAGCATTACTAAAGTTCAGATAGCTGTTCATCCATGACGTATTCTAGAAAAATTTAATCTAATCTCATCCTTCCTTCATAGGATTTATCATAGGAGAAATAGGATAACTCTAAACAGATGAATACCTCTGTAAATTATTTACAAATTCACCAAATTGCTCAAGATGCACAAGATGAAGATTTGGGGAGCAATAAATTTACAAAAGTAGAAAATTTTAGGAAATGATTTGGTGAGAGCAAGGAACAGCACCCATTTAAAAACAGCTTTGGATCTTTATGACTTCACACCAAATGGTTCTTCAAAACTGAGATTATTTATTTCTGACTCAGATATAGTATGTTTGAAACCCAATCAAATATTTTCTTTTAATGTGAAAGCTCCATGGATCTACATTCTTCCCTCATTTGCAGGGACTTCTTTCTTACTAGAGCCCTCCAGTTTCTGGGTATTAGATTTTTTTAAAAAAACAAAATAGATGGAATTATATTTTTTTCTAGTTCCTCTCATGATAATTTCTAAAATAGGTTATTTATTTATCATACAAGCCAATAAATTTATGTAATGTGAAGTACAGTGGTGGATGGGAAGGCTTAAATAATTTATTTCCCTTTTGCCACAAGGAGATTTTATTATTATAGAAACCTGTGGCAGCTTAGACCTGGAGGTTATTTTTGCTGTGATTACTCATGGTTTCATCTTGTAGTTGGCAGGTTTTAAGACAATCACAGATTTCTTTAAACTGTTTTTGACAGAAACTGTGGAAATGGCCTAATTGTAGTTTTTGAAAATGTAATGCTTAGGAAAGAATGGGAAAATAGAAGAATTACATGGGGATGGAAGGGAGATAGGGTTGATTAGCTGGAATTTTGAATAATTCTAAATTGTCACATTGTATTGTGGGTACCAGTTTTACACGTGATAAAGATAATATTTATCTATTTCTTATCTATGGAGAATAATTTGTACCTAATGCTGGCATATTAAGGCAATTCTAGCTTGAAAGGAAGCATCAGATGATCTTATATTAACATCTTAAATAGATGTGCTCTTCTGAAAAACTGGATCAAAAGCTTTGTTTTTAACTCTACCACCAAATTTCTGGTTAAAGAAAGTCAGATATGATCCATCTAAATAAAACTATTCCTCTGTATCTGAACATACCTCTATAAGAATAACTAATTGCAGGCCATAAAAGCAAAACTGTACAAAGATTGGATTATTTTATAATTTGCTTCTGTAATACAATTAATTACTGTATATTCTTTAATTTCTTTGCATATCTTTAAATAGGGAGCTTTTCCCACATGCATTTAGTATGGTATGAATATGATTTGGAACCCACTTTTTTCTGTTATATGCTCATGATATTGACTTCACCTCATACCCAAACCTGTGCCCCAAAGACATTTGAGTATCAACAGATAATCAGGATCCCTCAAACCAGTTTTGACTAAACACACTTGTCCAACCAATCACCAAAGCTTCCTTCCTTCCTTCCTGGAATCACACCTGTGTAAAAAAAACAAAAAAAGGTGACTGGTGACTGGTTTCTCACCATCTGCTATCATTTGGTAGAAAAGAAAGAGAAAAATGAATCCACTAATCCCTACGGTGAATGTGCCCTCTACATCATAATAATGACAACATAATTTGCCAGCACCATTCCTGTGACACAATAGATATTGCCAGTGGGAGCTGCAAATTTTATACATGTATTGTATTCTGCTAGTTCAAGGACTAGTGGATAGCAATTTAGTGTGACTTGAAAATATACTCATGCTTAAAATTGGTGAACCCTTTTGAATATTCAATATTTCTGCATAAATATGAACTAAAATGTGATCTATTCTCCACACAAGTCCTAAAACTGGATAAAGAAAACCTAATTTATGCTCTAATTTATGCTTCAAATTATCTGGTAACCTAAAGGTTCACATATTTTGCCACAGACAATTATGTAGGTTTGGATCATTTTCCATAATAAATAAGTAAGTATAATGTTTTTGATTCTTTTGTTTATATGGGCTCTTTTTATCTAGCTTTAGGACTTATGTGGAGAACAGATCATGTTTTAGGTCACATTTATGCAGAAAAATTGAACATTCAAAAAGGTTCATAAACTTTTAAACACCACTATGATGCCAAACAGTATGAAACTGTTAAAAACCTGGGGTTTTTTTTCTGATTTGAAATACTTGATAGCCATTGAATTATTCTTCGCAGATAATTGGCTTTTGTACTTTTAGAAAACTAGAAAAAAAATAAAGAACTAAAAAATGAAATAAACTGTTGATGGAATAGCCACTAAATAGCCACCATGGCTTGGGACCTGGTTACTTACGGGACCGCCTACTACCATCAACAGCCTCCCACCGACCAGTACGCTCCCACAGAGAGGGGCTCCTCCAGGTGCCGTCGGCCAAACAATGTCGGCTGTCGGCCCCTAGGGGGAGAGCCTTCTCTGTGGGGGCACCGACGATCTGGAATGAGCTCCCCCCAGAGATACGGAGGATTCCGGATCTGCGCACCTTCCGCCGCGAGTTGAAGACGCTTTTATTTCATCAAGCTGGCCTCGCCTAAATCTTCTCCCTTTTAAGTGTAAATTCTAAATTTTTAATGGATTTTAAAATATGGGTATTTTAAATTATGGGTATTAATTCAGCCAAATTTATTTAATTCATTTTATTCGATTTTAAATTTTGTATATCTATGTGTTTTATTTCATGGCTGTGCACCGCCCTGAGTCCTTCGGGAGTAGGGCGGTATAGAAATTCAATAAAATAAAATAAATAAATAAATAAAAATTATTAGTAAAAAGATTATTTCTATTAATAATCCATTCAGGCATCAGACAATTTTACCTTAGTTGTGATTTATTCAGCTTTGTTGTGCAATTTATTATAAATTCACATAACCCAATAATCAAGCACAAAACAATAATTATATAACATACCCAATATTATTTTTCACCAGGAGAACTGTTGTTTAAATTGTGTTGCCATCACTTTCTTTTATTCAGAATTTTATCCAAATTGTGTATTAATTTTATCTGATAATTGTGTATTAAAATGTTTGTTGTTAGGGTGTTTAGCCAAGCAAGTTCAAGAATGAAAATAAAACTCACTCGGGTCCATCTCTGTAGGATCAGTGTCTTAGACTAAAGGATATGTGTAGTAAGGGTAGTATTCACTTACCTTCGCTACCAGTTCGCAAATGTGAATGTGCACAGGCGCTTTCTCACTTTGCTCGCCGGCGCCACCTCTGTGCATGAGCAGGACCTTCCGCCCATGCACAGAGCATCAAAAACGGGATGTGATGATGTCTGGGTGGGTGGGCGGAGCCTCCCACTGCCACCGCTACCAGTTCTCCCAAACTGGATAGAACCAGCTGAATACCACCACTGACCATATGGTGTATACCATATGATGCTATGTATCTACAACACGTGCTCTTCATCTATAGCTTTTGTTGCTGATTTGATCTAACCAGATAGGACTAATTGAATTTGATATTGGATGCAACAAACACATCTGAGGGGAGCGGGAAAATACATCTCTTGAGGCGTATCTATACCCCTAAAGAAAGCCTTAATGCAAGCAGCCAGTTAATAATAGACACTTGAGTAGAGCATGACTGTAAGAGCCAGATATACTTGAAATAAAGAAATAGAGTTGGCAATAGAAATATCTGGATTACTTTTCCTGAAGAAACACAAGACTGTGCAATCTTGCTGGTCCTTTGAGATCTCTCTGCAGTTTTTAACATTTAGGGAAAAGTATCTTCCTGAATCATCTATGAGGGTTGAACTCAGAGACAGAGGTTCTCCATTATATGCAAGATAGATGCAATTCAATAAATAGCTTTGTCTTTCTAAATTTTATTAATTGATTAAAAATACAAAAGCATTGTATGCAATATTCTACAAGAGGTAGAATACTGAGAGAGAGAAGGAGAAAAGTGCAAAGAGAAAGAAAGGGAAAGACTTTTGACTTTTTTGAGTGCAATAAACTACAATAAAAAGAGAAACTGCAACTTCAACTTTTTGCTGTACAGTTCACAACATCTCAGGCCATTTCTATAACAACAAAATAATTCTAATCATGAAAACCTAAAATCAAAGTTTCAATTTTTTTTTTCATTTTGAAGGAAAAAGCCCAGAAGTGGTGTCCAAGTAGAAACAAAATTAGATAAATTATTCTCTTTAATTAAAACAATCCATTTTGCTATCTTAGGCAACTCTGTCATCTTTACCATTCATTCTTCCATTGGGCAGTTCCGACAATAGCGTTGGTTAACCCCACTTTAACTCAATGACAAATAAGCTGGAATGATGCAGAGTTTCTTTCTAAATGACTTTCTGAAATGACTTGCAATGTTGATATAAACCACTAGGAACAGCCATAAAAGTAATTTGTGGTAAAGAATAATCAGTATTCTGATAATTTCAGCTCCATATTGTATTATCTGTATTGGGTGAGATACAGATGGTCCTCAGCTGATGTCTAGATACATGGTAAACTTAATAAAAGTCAAGAAGCTAAAGTTGTATTCCAATAAGAGAAGCATCATGAATATGAAGTTTTCTACTTCTGGAATTAAATGGACTGATCTGCTTGGGACTGATCTGTTCTATTCCATTAGAACAGGGGTGTCAAACTCAAAGCCCCTGGGCCGGATCTGGCCCATGGGGTGCTTAGATCTGGCCCTCCCAAGCCAGATCACTGGCAGAGGGTTGCAGGAGGATGTCCTAGTAAAAAACATGCAGGCCCCTCCCGAGCTCCATTTTCGCTGACAGAGGGTTGCAGGAGGCCATCACAGCTGAAATCAGAGCTTGTGAGGGCCAGGCGTGGCTCTCCCAAGCTCTGTTTTAGCTGGCAGAGACCTTCACAGTCAAAAACGGAGCTCGGGAGCCCGTTTTCACTGGCAGAGCACTAGGGCCACCACAGGCGCCACCGACACGAGTGATGTCGAGCTGGCCACAACCACCCTGGCCATGTCCACCCTGCCCTCAGTGAATTTGAGTTCGACACCCCTGCATTAGAAGAAGCTGGAAATGTAATAAGTGGTGCTCCTGGAACCATCCATACCATAAAAACCAAAAGTAAATTCTATGGCAATTAGCAGGACTATCCAGATTTGGTGCCTTGGTGCCAGAGCCTTGGTGGCACAGCGGACTAAAGTGCTGTTAAGTAGCACTTAGCTGCCAGTTGCCTGCAATTACTGCAAATTCAAATCTCACCAGGCTCAAGGTTGACTCAGCCTTCCATCCTTCCGAGGTAGGTAAAATGAGGACCTGGATTGTGGGGGCAATAAGCTGACTTTGTATATAAAAGAACACCACTTGGGGGGGGGGCATAAGCCCTACTAAGCAGGTATATACAAAAGTATGAAGGCTATTGCTTAACGCATTGTAAGCCGCCCTGAGTCTCCGGAGAAGGGTGGCATATAAATCGAACCAATAAATAAATAAATTTGGATCTTGTGCTAAATATAGTTGCCTGTAGATAGCCTGGCTATAATAAACCACACATTACTACATTTCAAGCTACATTATTGCAATGCATTTTATGCAGGGCTGCTTTTAATTTTGGCATCAAAGGAACAGGAAGTTGAAATACAGTAAGTTGCTTACAGGAGCTGCTACCACCTGCTCTGAAGATGATACAAAGGCTATTAATATGATGTTAAGTTTAGCATGTTTGTGTATGATGATTCCTGACATGGCTTGGAAATGATATCAGTGATAGACTGTCTTCTTACTAAGCTCTTAACAGGTGAAAGCTTCTGGCCAACTGCCTGGCTTTTGAAGTTAAGCATGGTGGGATTTTTTATTTTAATTTGGATGGGACTCTACTGGGAAATCATAGGCTATAAACTAGCATAAATATAAAATAGTATAAAATAGTATGAGAAGCTGAGAAACATCCTGGAAGAAGACTGTGGCAAATGATTCCCTTATTACTGACTTGAAAATAACACTCTATTTATATGATAATGGAGCATGCTGGCTGAGAAATTCTGAAGTCCACTCATCATAGAGTGTCCAAAGTTGAGAAACATTGCTATAGACCAGTAGTCAACATAATTCAGGAGTATCTTTATTACGTCACTTCTCAATAACTTACCATTGTGGCCATTAAGATCTAATAAGACTGAGATCTTGATGGTACCATGTATTTATTTAACAAGCTTAAAATAGCAAACACAATCAACAATTAACATATATAATAACATATTCCTAGACTAATTCCCATAAAAACACATTATTACCAAAGATGAATGCCCCTCGGACCATCTGCCACCTAATGATTTGTTATAGGGCATCCTGAAAATGGATGTCTTCTATTATAAAATTATCTTCCTTTTTAATGACTAAATATTAAACATACCTGGCATAACAGTCCCAAAGGTGCTTTTTCAAGAGGCAACTGGATTTTCTTGTTTTTCTTTGAAGATGTTTCACTTCTCATCTAAGAAGCTTCTTCAGCTCTGAATGGATGGTGGGGAATGGAAGGATTTACATTCCTTGCAGACAGCGGGTCATTTGCATTCTTTTAGAGAGTCGTTGAGCCACCTGGAGGTTTACCTGTTTCCTCAGGGTCGCCTGAGTAGTGCAAATGGGTCTGGAACCTTCTTAAGACAGCTGAAAGGACTGTGTTGTAGTCTGGAGATAGATGACAAAGCACCTTTGGGACAACCATGATCTGATTGACTGGGTCTCTCCATAGGCATATCTGGCATAAGTTGACAGCCTACTTGTTCATTTGGGCTCATTTTTCTGGATAGAGAAGTGACTGCAATCAAAAAAAGTCACGATTAACACCTTTTAAATCCATCACTATGCACATTAAACAAGGGCAGAGCTGTAATTGTGTGATCACAATCATCAATTAGATTTTTTTGATGTCTGTTATAACCCAACTATGCATCTGTGTGCTACAGTTTCTTTTGTTTATTGTTTCAACTGCTGCTATTCTTATTGAGTTTTTAAGGGTTGTTTTAGGTTGTTTTATGTGTCGAACATTCATATAGTATCAGTGACTTCTATAGTTTTATATTTTCTATATTTTACTGTGGCTTAGAGTTTTTAGCTGGTAAAAAATATCAAGCTAGTTGCCATGAGAGTGCAACTAAAACTTCAATCACATCATCATTATTTTGATTTTGGGGTCTATTCCTGCCAGATACCTCTGTTTTGATCACTAAAGAGGCAGGTTGACTGAAAAATCCAGTAATGTTGAGTTTGGCAACCTTAAAATGTCATTTTATATTTTCTCCAATGTACAAGTTTTACTCCAATATACAAGGTGTAAAAGTCAGACGCACACCTCAAAATATATAAAAAAAATGAATCACACTTATCTGTGGTTCTGAAATTATTGGTTCATGAAGCAATGCATGACATTCTGCTAGAAGCCGTAAAATATCTCCATCTGTTTTATAGGAGGAGGAAACTATATTGGATTTTATATTTTATAATTTCCAACTCGCTTGGCCATAGGCACCATATGTTACTTTATATTCTACTCATTGTAAGCCACCAATATTCACCACAGCCAAATAAAATATAGTCTTTGGTGCTGATACTACTTATTGTTTTTATTTCTGTAAATTATTTGTGTTTATGTTTTGAATTTTAAAAGATGAGAGGAAGACCATTTCCTTAAGTTTTGTAAGAAATGACACATTCAATGAAAAACCCAATTCTGTGCCTCAAAAAGCAAAACTGAGATGGGGGAAACCCTGCTTTGATTGCTCTTTGGTTATGCAAAAATACTTCCACTCACTCGTGTGTGTGTGTGTGTGTGTGTGTGTGTGTGTGTGTGTGTGTGTGTGTTTGTATTTGTGTATACGTGTGTGTCTCTGTGTGTGTACTTTTGAAAAATTCTCTTACAAAGCTGAAATAGCCCAAGTGGGGTCAGAAGAGTTAATTTAATGGTGTTCCACATCAGGCATGTATTAGAATAGGCTTAAGCATATCTGATTGTGAAATGAAAGCAATTAACTTTTGTTCATTTTTTTTTTTTAAAAGAAATCTCTATTAAGGCTTAGAATGAATAGGAGAATGAATGCAGCTTCAAATGTGCTTAATAGAAAAATTAGCAATATTCAGAAATTCTGGATTCATTTCACCCATTACTTTAGAGATTAGCCTATGATGTAAATGATATTTATAGACTTCTTTTCACATGCCCATGGTCAATGTCATCAACTAATTGGAGAAGGTGTGACCTTGCCCTTGCTGCTTACAAATAAGACCAGCAATTTTGCTGAGGATACTAGACACATCTTCAATGTTATGATCTTTAGCCTGTGACACTTTCAAGAGTTTGTCCCCAAAGAAATCTTCTATTGGAATGTTAATCTGTTACTTCTTTAATCTTTTTTACCATGCAATATTCTTGCACGTTTCATATTGTCCTTCAGCAAATATGAGTGACTATTCAGTTCTAACTAGGATATTATAGAACATACTTTATAAAATGGAAGACAGAAAATGGAAGATTAACATGGGAAAGGACCGAAAGTTTGCAATCCTTAAATAGACCAGCTTCTATTCAGAGGAAGTATATGATAACTGGATTTAATTGGAAGAAAGAATTGGGAGAAACCATGTTCCCAAAAGAGATACTTGGAGTATATTTCCAGTACAAAGTCAAGATGGCAGTTGCAAGTGTAAACTTGAGGCCTCTGTTCCTTTTTACATGTATCACCCATAAAAAAGAAGCAGGGCAGAGGTAGGTTTCAGCAGGTTCTGACCAGTTCTGGAGAACCGGTAGCAGAAATTTTGAGTAGTTCGGAGAACCGGTAAATGCCACCTCTGACTGGCTCCACCTTCATCTATTCTCTGCCTCCTGAGTCCCAGCTGATTGGGAGGAAATGGGGATTTTGCAGTAACCTTCCCCTGGAGTGGGGAGGGAATGGAGATTTTACAGTATCCTTCCCCTGAAGTGGGGTAGGAATGGAGATTTTACAGTATCCTTCCCCTGCCATGCCCACCAAGCCACGCCCACCAAGACATGCCACACCCACTAAGCCACACCCACAGAACCGGTAGTTCCTTTGGTGGGAAGGGTTTCAAAATTTTTTACTACTTCCCACCACCCATCTCCTTCCATTTATGACTATATGACTGAAATTTTGTTGCTTGTATCATTTGACCCCTATTACTATCATTAAGTGTTGTACCTTATGATTCTTGATGAATGTATCTTTTCTTTTATGTAAACTGAGAGCATATGCACCAAGACTAATTCCTTGTGTGTCCAATCACACTTGGCCAATAAAAAATTCTATTCTATTCTATTCTATTCTATTCTATTCTATTCTATTCTAAATCTCCATTCCCTCCCCACTCCAGGGGAAGGTTACTGCAAAATCCCCATTTCCTCCCAATCAGCTGGGACTCGGGAGGCAGAGAATAGATGGGGCCAGTCAGAGGTGGTATTTACCAGTTCTCCGAACTACTCAAAATTTCCTCTACCAGTTCTCCAGAACGTCTCACAAGCTGCTGAAACCCACCTCTGATATGATGCAATCTCACGCCATAGCAATGGTACAAAAAATCATTTGGGGTTTGGACAGAAGGTTGTTTGTTTTTGTTTGGTTGCTTTGTTTGCATAAGGCAGAATCAAGTTGCTCAAACAGGAAAAAAAGAAAATCTTAACATTTCCCTAGAAGAATTATCCTGAAACAAGCAGTAGAGCTTGTTAAGCCACTAGACATGTTGAAACGGCAAATGGTGCAAATCAGCCAAATCACCCTGTTCAAATTGGAATTTGATTTGAAGATTCAGTCCAATTGCTTTGAACCTGTGAAGTATCCGCCTGATTTAAATCATTGGTTTGAATCATTGAATCAATGCCATTCAAAGATTTGGTGCACTTTAATAAAAGTGCATCAGCTTGTACATGCATGTGCAAAACTCAAATCGATTCAGAGACACTTATTTAATTTGACACTTCAGATTAGTCAGGTGATCTATTTTAAACCTTTTTTCAAAGAGATGATCCAATCCAATCGCCTTTGAAGTTATTCTTTGAATCAAAGCTTTGCACAACCCGTCGAAAGCAGTTATTAGAAAGTCCTCTCAGAGACTTGGTTTAAAATAAATTCAATTCTCTAATGAAGCAAAATAGAGATCATATGTAAGCATACTCAAGTATGTCTAAAGAACTGTGGGAGGGCTGATGGTCACAGTGTATGTATATAATGTATCTCAGGAGAAATCCTTAAAGCAGCAAATGTTAAAAGAGATTAAACAGCAACTAGATTGTTTTAATGAGAAGGAAATGGCCAAGAAGTTATTTCTCAAGTCTGATTTGTATTACGGTAAATGTTATGTGAGATTCAACGTTGCAATATATAGCTGTGATATAGTCAGTTGGTGCCATCACTGACTATTGGGGGCGAGTCATTGGCCCCACGGAGAGGGCTCGCAACTTGGGTGTCCTCCTGGATTCACGGCTGTCTTTAGAAAAGCATTTGACGGCTGTGGCCGGGAGGACTTTCTATCAGGTCCAACTGATCTGCCAGTTGCGTCCCTTTCTGGATCAGACTCTTTACGCACGGTCACTCATGCCCTCGTCACCTCCCGCCTGAACTACTGTAATGCTCTCTACATGGGGCTCCCCTTGAGGAGCACCCGGAGGCTCCAACTGGTTCAGAGTGCGGCTGCGCGGGTGGTTATTGGAGCGGCATGGTGTTCCCATGTAACACCTCTCCTGCGCAAGCTGCACTGGCTCCTGGTGGTCTTCCAGGTGCACTTCAAGGTTTTGGTTACCACCTTTAGAGCGCTCCATGGCTTAGGACCTGGGTACTTACGGGACCGCCTTCTGCCACCAGTAGCCTCTCATAGGCCAGTACGCTCACATAGAGAGGGGCTCCTCAGGGTGCTGTCAGCCAAACAGTGTTGACTGGCGGACCCCAGGGGGAGAGCCTTCTCTGTGGGGGCACCTGCCATTTGAAATGAGCTCCCCCCGGAGATACAGAGGATCCCGGATTTATGCACCTTCCGCCGTGCCCTCAAGACCTTTTTATTTCAACAGGCTGGCCTGGCCTAACTTCCCTTTTAATTGTAAATTGTAAATTTGTTTTAAAACATTAGGGGTGTTTTAATTTGCTTTGGGCCAAAATATTTAATGGGTTTTTATATTGTCTTTTAAATTTTGTAGTTTGTGTGTTTTATCTTTTTGGCTGTTCACTGCCCTTCGGGAGTAGGGCGGTATATAAATCCAAAAATCAAATAAAAAATCAAATCAAATCAAATAATAAAGAGTAATATAAAGTGAAGGCTAAACCAGGGCATTAGCTTGCTGAATTTCATAACTGTTAAATAAAAAATATTAATACAAATGCAAAGCAAAGCATTAACCTCTAGCATCGTTCTTCATCTAAAAATGCTTCTTAGATAAACCTCAACAGCAATCTTAGAAAATAAAATGATGGGTGGCTACAGTCCAGTGCTTTGATAGTACATCCATTTCCCCAGAAAATGGAAAAGAGCAAACTAGGAGGATGACAACTTCACTAGTCTGTCTTCTGATAAATGAGTATTTGGGGTCAGATCACACCCATCAGTGCAACTGTTTATAAATAGATATAGTTTCACTCTATGACAGCCATATTTTAAGGGCATTCAAGACTTGCACTTACATTGGAAATGTGCCCATCAACTCCCTAGTAAATGTTTGTTGTGCACACAGTGCTGTAAAAAGCTTTCTCACTGGATTGGTATTTGCTTGGGTCTGTACACAGTTCACGTGCAGAGAGACAGACATAGTGGCTGTAAAAAAATAGCGAGGGACCACAAAATGAAATTTTAAAAAAAGACCTGCATTGTAAATGTAACTTCTTTGATCATTGACAGGTTCAGATATTCAGTTTTTCAGACATCTGTAATAAAAATGCATGGGGGAGAGATGTTCTTTGACCACTTATGCATGTAGTGGTACTCTGGCTCATTATGCTACTTAATATAAAAGTATATTTTTTAAAAGAAGAAAATGTAGTTGAATTGGAGAGAAACCTGAAAAGAGAGGTTGGACAAGAATGAGATTTATCATCATCTCGTCATTGATTAAAATGTCAAGATAAATGAAGCAGATCAACTTTTGCTTTAGAAAATTGCTGTTTTCTATAGAGATGGTTAAAATCTAGCTAGGAACTTAAGTTAGATTTTATTTTAATTTTCTGCCTGGAGCTAAGCCTAATGTTCTGATTATAATTAGGATACTCTATATTTACCTCAGCCTTGTATTCCATCTTTCAGGCTGGATAAGAAGAAATTAATATTATTTCTAATTTTATAAGGTAAAGGTTCCCCTCGCACATATGTGCTAGTCATTCCCAACTCTAGGGGGCAGTGCTCATCTCTGTTTCAAAGCCGAAGAGCCAGCACTGTCTGAAGTCGCCTCCATAGTCATGTGGCTGGCATGACTAAACACCAAAGGTGCACAGAATGCTGTTACCTTCCCACCAAAGGTGGTCCCTATTTTTCTACTTGCATTTTTACGTGCTTTCGAACTGCTAGGTTGGCAGAAGCTTGGATAAGTAACAGGAGCTCACCCCATTATGCAGCACTAGGGATTCGAACCGCCGAACAGCCTACTTTTCGATCGATCTTTCAATTTTATAGTACTCTGTAATATAAAATCATAAACTCTTCCAGGGAGAAGAAAAGTTCATTGGTGGCAGAACATGTAGAACACTGCATATACTTTTGTAATTTTATTATAAAGTAAAACGTATCTCATCTACAGTTTTTTGTTTTTTGTTTAAGTAGAATTTTATTTTACTTCTTTCTTGTTAGGTCACAAAGAATGCCTAAAGCTTCTAGCCACACACCTCTAATCTTCATGGCTAGCAAGCTGAATCATAGTAGTATCCCTTTCTGGCCTAGGAAGAAGGAAAAGATTAATGAACAGCTTAGGGAAGGGAAAAGACAGCTCAGTTCTGACATCAAAGTCCTATTGTATTAGCTACAATAATAGAGCATTCCTAGAATCCATCTTCTTCTGTTTCTTGACCGTGCCTATTTCAAGAACTTGACATTAATCCTGAAAAACTTCACTTCTCTCTTACCAAAGAAGCATTAGACCTTGCCTTCTAGATTTGAATAGATCCTTGAGACACTCTCCTGGCTGTAGCACAAGTAGCTAAGGCATTATTGCATCATCAATAGCAGTAAGACACATGTACAATATAGGTAGCAATGATATAGGTAGCATAACAAATGGGACAGGGCTAGAGGTACATGTCACTGCACAGCCTATTCTATCAGAAGTCTATCAGAAGAGTTGGGGGTGCTCAAGATCAATTTCTGACTCAGTGTGACTTATTCATGGAAGGTCATCTAACAGAATTTCTTATTGATGGGACCAAGGTCATCTTTGTTTTGGGTGCCCTGAAAGAAGGGGGATATAAAGAGTCTCTGGAAAAGGGCAGCATATAAATCGAACCAATAAATAAATAATAAATAAATAAACGCCTTTTTGGATTCAGCCAGAAGAGAGATAAAGAAATGGGAGATTCCAATGATGAAATATAAATTTTTCTACTACCGGTTTTGTGGGCATGGCTTGGTGGGTGTGGTGTGACTTGGTGGATGTGGCAAGGGAAGGATACTGCAAAATCCCCATTCCTGCCCCACTCTGGGGCCAGCCAGAGGTAGTATTTGCCGGTTCTCCGAACTACTCAAAATTTCCGCTACCGGTTCTCCAGAACCTGTCAGAACCTGCTGGATTTCACCCCTGGGAGATTCCCAATATGAAATAAGGAAATGTTTGTGAATACATAGCTATTTTCCAATTCTATGCTAAAGATGTCCATTGGAATTATTGTTAAAGATGTTACAGTTACAATTATAGTCTTTTATTTAAAACCACTTGTTTTTCTGAAGTTAAGCACTTTATGTTAGTTCTGCCAGTTGACAGATGCTTTATAGTCTTGCTGGATGAAATCATTCTAAAAATGCAGCACAACACTGTCTTTCTTTTATATGCATCATGGCATATTTTGTCCTTTAGAAGCATTATATTTTTCATCCCTGGAAAAGGTCATTGCAAAATAGATGATCATGCAAATTATTCAGAAAAATAAGTGGATTTTTTTTATCTTCAGCATGCATTTTAAGGTTTCTCAATTGATTTTTTTTTAAAAAAAAATAGGTATCTTTAAAAATGCACCATTCCAAGAAATATGTGTCTCTGCCCCATTGATAAAATTTTATATTTTTGTAATTATTTTTACTTACAGAAAATGTTTATTGACTTTCTAGTCATAAAATGGATGCCTTCTTTTAGATGACATTTTAAGGGTTCTCGCTCTTACATCTGCAGAAGGAAACATTTGATGGCTAATTTTAATTCTTTGGAACTAGAAGTATTTAGAAGTATAGCAATACTGAGATATACCAGAAATTATTATCATTTCCAAAGAACTGAAAACTCTGCTTTTCTATGCCCAGTGATGTCAGAGGATTCAAGCGGAAAGTCTGCATAACAAAGAGTAAGGAATCTTTTTCCTCCATCTCTTCAGAGAAGAGGGAGATTCAACCTTGCTTCAAGTCTGAGTAAACTTTGATACAGTGCATGCTAAATGATGTATTGACTAGCATTGGTTGCATTAGATCTCTTCTTTTTTGAATTGTCACTTCAATCAGGATCCATTCAAACTGTTGCTTTAATTCCATTTTTTGAACTGAATTGACCAGGGGAATGAATTTGATTCAGAAAGTCAATTTTATTTGAGAAAAAGCCTGGAGAAAAAGCCATTGACTACCCAACTTAGAAAACTGACTAGAGATTTAATTGAACTGCCTTTGAATCAATTCTCCAAATGAAATATTGTTATAACTCCAAACCCAATTCTTTTTCTTCTCAACATCTTTAACAGCTTGGGGTCCAGCCTTAGTTTGACTAAGATGTAGTCCTACAAACTGGGAAGGATCCTGTTAGATAATATTGTCCTGGATTAATTTAGAGAAGCAAATTTGCTCTTTCTTATAGTAACTGCAGAGGGAAAATAACTGTTTATCAAATGAAACTATGTGATAAGTCAGCCCTTTGTAGACTATTTTAAAATTAAATATCAGGCATGGGTCCTGATTGCAACTAGTGACCTAGTAAATGGGAAAGGTAGATTTAAACTTGATTTAATTTCACCCAATGTTTTCCTGTAAGGTAGCTAGCATGATTGGGAAAACTTCTCACTGCAGCCAGTTCATTTTAGTAATGCTGCCTTAATTTGTGTTTCTTCATTCTAAATTTAATCAGCCAGCTTCCAATTTGTGTAGTATTCATGGAAACGCTATTTCATCAGTGATTCTATTCCTCTTAGTTTCTGCATTTTTTAATCCTTCTGTTGCTGCTGTTCTATTTAGATAATAATTTTATGCCTTAAGATGACCAACTGCTAAACATTATTGGGAGGACAAGATGCAGGACATAAATTCTGTTACATTCCTCCCAATTTGCTATTCTAGGAAATACAACTTTCCTGACAGAAATGTTCACATAATATTTTATGTGTAGACATTTGTAAGAGACATAATTGCCTTGTAAGTGTACATTTCCAAAAAGATCTGCTTAGACATAGAATTTTTATTGAAAAGAAAAGTAGCTCTAGGCCAGAGGTGTCTAATCTTGGCAACTTTAAGACTTGTGGACTTCAAAAACCAGAATTTCCCACACTGCCACAAGTGCTCTGAGTCTTGAGCATGAAGAATTGGGATGGGGAATTCTGGTATTTAGAATAGAATGGAATGGAATGGAATGGAATGGAATGGAATGGAATGGAATGGAATGGAATAGAATAGAATAGAATAGAATAGAATATCAGAGCTGGAAGGGACCTTGGAAGTCTTCTAGTCCAACCCTCTGGTCAGGCAGGAAACCCTATACCATTTCAGACAAATGGTTGTCCAATCTTTTCTTAAAAACTTCCAGTATTGGAGAATTCACAACTTCTGGAGGCAAATTGTTCTACTGGCTAATTGTTCTAACTGTCAGGAAATTTCTTCTTAGTTCTAGGTTGAAGTATTTGAAGTACACAAGTCCTAAAGTTGCCAAGATTAGACACCTCTGGTCTACAGCTACTTTTCTGTTCAATAAAAATCGAGTAAACATTGGAGCAAAATGCTTATTTCTTTTTGGCAGGTGGTTCCTCTTGAAATATCTAAGAAGGTTGTTAAGATTTTCCCAGTGATGGTCACTTTAGGGGAAGTTAAGTTTAATGCCAGATTATCAGCTCCAATTTATGTGATGTGTATATATTTTGCATGTCATTTTTAATCTAATCATAATTTATGCTGTTTTTATTTGTACCACATGACGACTCTGTTTTTTTATCATAAACAAATAAACGAAATGAAACAAAAAATCTGAATCAAGTGTTATGTTATCAGTCCCCAAAGGCAACTAGGAAAGTATTTCCATTAGTATAGCACTTTAAAAAAAAGCAACTACAGGTTAGTGCCATAATTTTTAGATCACACTATAGTATATTTTGCTTATTGAATTAGCCACAGATGATGTGATTGGAATGTGTCTATGAAGGGGAAGATGTGATAGTTTACAGTGAAGCAACAATTTCTCTTGAAGAAGGGAACATATTCCAAGGGGGTGGGGGGGGAGTTGAGACAAGAGACAACATAGCCTGGAATTAGATTGAAGAAAAAGGAAGAGATTTAGGATAACCACTCCCTAGAATCATCCAGCATATATTCATGGTACCAGAGCAGTATAAGTTTACTAAACCTAGTAACCTAGTATAGATTTACTCTGGCAAGATTCTTCAAATAAAGAATTGAAATTGGCTGGGTTGTTCTATGTCATTTTTGGGTTGAGCCTGACATTTTTTATTAGATATCAGTGGTGATTAAGCCTGAGATAACCAACTGTTTTAAATTATCACTTGTTAAACAAACCATGGTTTTTGAAAAGGTGAGAAATTTTAAATATCTGGAGACAAGCCATGATCTGGGTTAGGGTGAAGCCATGTATGTGTGGCAGCGTGGGAATAGCTAGGTCTTACATGTGAACGATTCTGGAATGTTTTGGTTTTTCATTAAAGTGGAGAAAGCAATTTTAAATTATGGTAAGTAGTACTCAGCATTCTGGTTATGGATCTGTTTAAATATGACATATGTACCCAAACTGGCCATGAATATGCAAAATTCAGAAATAGTTTGGTAATAACTTTGTTAGTAATAACTTTAATCATTTTAATCTTTTGTCCAATGCCTGAATATAAGTCTTTTTATCATAGTTCAAAGAAGCAAGATTCTATACCATATTTCTGGCTTCGTTATCTTTAACTGCACAAGTATAATGTGTGCATTGCAAAATCTGAAACCACATCCTTCTATGGGAAATAGAAATGTGTCAAATTAAATGATGCTAAATGACAATTACATGCTCGTGAATAAACCTTTTCTTGAATACCCTTCTGTATAAATAATAATAAATATTTTTTTAAATGTCACGATCCCATGTTTTTTTACTTGTGGATTTAAATTTTCAGGAACCTCATTACTACAATGTCTTGAAACAGAACCTTTAAAAAGTAACTAACAAAAGAATATTTTTGAGAGAGATGGGCAGTTCAGAAATGAAAGAGAGAGAGGGGTGAGGGTGATCTGGAGATATGTATATGTGTGTGTTTGTGTGTGTGTATGTATGTATATGTATGTATTTATGTATATATGTATAATGTGAATTACCTTTCCATGCTAATAAGTGAGACAATGTGTATTTAAATAATAATAATATTACCTCTTTGGTATATTGCCTAGGCATATAGCTTACTTCTCTTATTAGCAACTGAAATTAAAATTATTCCAGGGATTTTGAATTAATGCATTATTTTTGTCTCTAACTCAATATGACACTTCTGCTGAGCTCTGTGAGCAAATATTAAATTCCATATTAATATTATGCTCTATTGTTATTTTAAAAGGAAGGTCATAAAATCAAATCCTCACCAGAAAGCATGTTAAAGGACTAAACATAAATAATTTCCTCAATCTTGTCAAATGGAACAAATCAAATTAGTTTTCTCACAGGATAATCTGAAATAGTTTAGTGCTTTGACTGTGCAGACAGGGACAAGTAATAAAAGAGAAGAAGGACCTGGTATGGTCTGCCAGGTCTTGGCAGTATATATATATATATATATATTCAATATATATTTTAACAGCAAATACTAGGTACTAAATAAGTACACTTAATTAGAATGCACTTAGAAGTATACTAATTGTATCCAAATTCAGTATACATGGATATGAAATAGTGAAAAGGAAGAGCCTTGGTAGTACAGGGGTTTAAGGCACCCTGTTATTAAGCTGGTTATTAAGACCAGCTGCCTGCAATTACTGCAGGGTTCGAATCTCGCCAAGGCTCAAAGTTGACTCAGCCTTCCATCCTTTCTAAGGTAGGTGAAATGAGGACCCAGTTTGTGGGGGCAATAAGCTGACTTTGTATAAATATACAAAAGGATAAAGGCTATTGCTGAGCACATTGTAAGCCGCCCTGAGTCTTCGGAGAAGGGCGGCATATAAATCAAATTAAAAAAAAAAAGTGTCATTGTGATCCTTTTTTATTTTGTTAAGGAGGCTAGCTAGTCCAACATTCTAGAGACATTGAACTAAAAACAGACTTTTGTACAAAAACAAATCTTCCATTTGTCTTTCAGACTTGCATCACGATTTAAGTAATAGCTGTGGTATCACCTATATGTAAGTGGAATAATGCAACGTACTAACCTACCAAACTTCTGGGATAACACCAAAAGGCAGAAAGTTTTCCAACCAAAAGATGTATTCCTCTTTACTTTGCTGTCCACTATAAGAATCTTATAACAAAATATCAGAGAACATAGAGAAAGTTAGGATCTATTCTGCAATGGGAATCAATTATTCTAAAAGGCTATTTTCAAGAAGATGCCTCCAGCAGCAGAAACCAAGTAAGAATGAGATTTTTATATTTCAAGAATTCATGGACAGAATCTATCTGCTCCTGTCCATGCATTGGAAGTTGTAATTATCCTCCCTCCACATTTTGCTGACTAAGAACTGACTTGTCTCTTCAGTCCAGACATTCTTGCCTCATTACTTTGGACAGTAAAATTGTCCTATGGAAAGAAAAGAAAGAAACGTTACCCTAACATTTGCATCTTGTAAAAGGAATCTGCCCTATTTTCTGAATGTTTGAAAATGTCCAGAAAATAAGCATTGATAATAACGAGGTTTTTTTAATAAAACTAGTTACCTCAAAGAAAAGCAATCAATAAGACTTGTATTCCTTCAGAAACATGCTTTGTTCCTCTGCTGTATGTACCTTATCAGCTTAGGCCTTCCCAGGATTTATTTCATAGTGATTAATTTTGCTCTTCATCACATCTTAGGGCACAATCAAGAAAAAAATTGATTTCTTCCTCTCTCATTGAAATTGGTCTTGAACCATGGGTAACATTTCTCAGGGTGGAGTCCCAATGCTAATTTCTAGCAGAAGAAATTAAACCATGCCATTGGCAGTACATTGATTGATTGATATTCCCACTTTTATTGTTTTTGCAAACAACTCAGGGTGGTAAACATATTCAATGCACTTTCCTCCTCTTCTTTTCCTCACAGCCCTGTGAGATGAGTTGGACCGACAAAGAATAACTGACTCGAGATCACCCAGCTGGCTTTCATGAGTTAAGGTGGGACTAGAACTCCTAGTTTCCTAGTTTCTAGCCTGGTGCTTTAATCACTAGACCAGCCAGGCTCTTTGTGTTTAAATAACTCTTCATGTTTCTATAGATTTTTAAAGAAACTGTTTAAAATAAACACATGAGAAGAAAAAATGTAAAAATAGTTTAATTTAACTTTACAGAGTTTTCTACTACTCCTGCCTCTCAATCATGCCTGTCTTATGGTTTTTTTTTTGGCCTCAGGGCTTTACAAAATGCTTTCAAATGGTACTATGGCTGAAATTTTCTCATGATTGGTTATATCATCGTATTCATCATTCTCACTTTATATATTATATACAAACATCCCAGTAAAGGGATAATGGTCCATATCAAGCATCCCTTTTGCTATGTTGGCATTCATAAAAAATGAGAATTTTGTTATAATTAACAGGATATTTTTTTCTGTATTTTACTACTGTATATTAATCTATAGCCTGGTGGATTAAAAAAAAATTGTTTTAAATATTGACTGCAATAAAATTGCTGTTCTAAAATCCCTGCATGAAAAAAAATAAGTATAAAATGAAGATTGGTGTTAGATTTTGATAACTTGCACTTCCAGGGGCTTTGCTAGAAACATGAAATTACTTAGAAAAGAAAAAAATGCAAGGCATATAAATTGCTATTTTTTTACTACATATTAATAAAATGATGGAAACAGGTTTTTTTTTCCCATGTTAAAGTATGAAATAAAAAAAAAGAAATGATCATGACTAGATGTTTCTCACATCCTCTTGCAAAACCACAATAAATAGAATTAAGTTGAATTTAGCCCTTGTATATTCTGGAAAACACTTGGCAATCCAGAAACCCACATAATGAATGTTCTCTCCCAATATATATTCAGGGCAGGATTGGCAATCTCACATGCTCTGCTGAGCCATAGCAAGAGCTATTTTCCCCACGCTATGTTATGTAAGAGATGACTGTTCATAGATAAAGGAGGCATGGGCTTCATGCCCCCTACAAAGACAACTAACCTGACACTCTAATGACCATTAAATGATGGAAGAGCAAAGCAGATAGAAAGAAGGAAAGTAGGTACTGTAGCAGTGGTGGGTTGCCTCCGGTTTGGACCGGTTCTATAGAACCAGTAGTAAAACCAGTGGGAGGCTCTGCCCACTGACCGTGACATCATCAGAAGCAATCTGCGCATGCGCAGAAGCAAGGCGCATGCACAAAGAAGCTGGCATGCACACGCAATCCCATTGCGAACTGGTAGTAAGGGTAAGTAGAACCCACCCTTGTACTGTAGGTAGGTGAGTGTGTGGAGAAAAAGAATAGGTAGGTAGAGATACACATACACTACTTGAGTACTTCAACTTATCGTTATAAGGATGTGGCCATATATCTTTTTCTTATTTTATAGTCATATTATTTCTTGTTCTGTCCTCGCATCTGTATTTTCTTCTGTTTTCACAGTTATATGCTACACTAAAAGGAAACAGTTCCATGGCGATACCATAATATATTTCTGGTATCACCATGAAAGAGTTAAAGAAATGGTTTCAGTAGTTTTATGAGGTACATATTTTATTTATTAAAAGACATTGTGGGTCACACATCACTCAAAACCATTTAATTTTACTTAAAATATACTTTAGGATTGCCAGTGCTATTATTTCTTTTTTCATTCTTTCAAGTACAGAAATAAAAGATAATCTTCAATGAAGTGAACTTTTAGATATTTGCTTTCATATTACCACCAATGACATTTTGAAGCAGCATAATACAATATAGAATTGTACAATAATCTAATGAAAATTAAAAAGTCAAATGAACTAAAGGTTAATATAGGAGAACCTGGGAGTTTTGAAGCATATTTAACTTTCCCACTGCCGATTTAAAGGGTTATCGCACTATACTTAAGCTAGCAGAAAAATATATTGGCATGACATTTGCTTCTCCCATTGCTGATCCCCATGCTGTTCTTATTGCCTAAGTTCAAATGTACTTCTGAAAGTTGCTGTTATGATTTGCATGTGCAGCATATGACAAGCAAGATTACTCCACTTTTACTGTCGTTTCTCTTTTGTATGTCACTAGCAGGTAGGGAAAGAATAACAACCTTAGCTCCTGCCTGCTTTCTGGTTTGAAAGAACGAAAAATAAGGTTACTTCACATCACAGATTTTGATGTACGAGATGCTAATCTCATTGCAGGAACTGTATATACAGTGCTTGGTATAAAGGATGTATTCTAAAGGCAATTTCCATTTGTCAAGGCAAACTGTTTCTCCAAATACAATTTTCATGTATACAGTATATAAAATTTCAATATTATGAAGTTACTTACCCTCTTGACTTTACCTTTTTAGTTTGTTTTTTTTCTCAAAAGCTTTATTGTAAATAGTTTTCAAAACAGACATGGTGACAACTGCCCATATACATTTACATTTTCTTTAATAGTACCATGAATTCCATGACTGAATAACATTTACAATTCAAGTTTATCCCCTTGGGTCGATCCTTGTCTGCTTATAACAGAGCACAGTCATATTTAAAATTATTATTTCTTTCCCATGAGTTGAACATATATTTGTCCAAGCTAGGTGGCCATAGCTAAAGACAATAATATTTCTTACAATCTTGTATCTTCTTTATGTGGACTTGACATGTTTATTTATTTTATATACATCCTATTTTTTTTAATTCAGGAGGTCAAGATGGCATACATAGTGCTCCCTCCTCTTATTTTACCCCACAAGATTGTTTCAACTGAGGGAAAATGAGTATCACAAAGTTACCAGATGTATCGGACAGAAGAAATGGCCTTCAAAGAGAGGACAAAGAGCCCCTCCCAAGGCAAGAATCAGATAAAAGAGGTGTGAGCCCAGCCAAGAGTAAACATCTCTAACAAGCCCCTCTCTTGTTCACACAAAGATGAAGGGAAGGAGGAGGGAGTACACTCATATATGCAAGATTCTGCTGCTACAGCTTGCAACAGTGGTGGGTTTCAAAAATTTTTACTACCGGTGCTGTGGGTGTGGTTTGATGGGTGAAGCATGGCTTGGTGGGCGTGGCAGGGGAAGGATACTGTAAATCTCCATTCCCTTCCCACTCCAGGACAAGATTACTGCAAAATCTCCATTTCCTCCCGGTCAGCTGGGACTCAGGAGGCAGAGAATAGATGGGGGCGGGGCCAGTCAGAGGTGGTATTTACCCGTTCTCCAAACTACTCAAAATTTCTGCTACTGGTTCTCCAGAACTGGTCAGAACCTGATGAAACCCACCTCTGGCTTGCAACATAAGTGCTATTGACCTACAAGACATTGGCTTCCTAATCTGATCTATCTTGAATGAGGTGCCTTAGCTGAGGATAAAGTAGAACCTGGGTTTCCTCATTCCTATTCCAACTCCTTAAACATAATCTCACAGTGGTAATTCTCCATCTCAAGATCCCACCAAGCATTTATACGGGAAGAGCCTATCCCCTTTGAAGAGTGTTTTGGGCATTGCATTCTCTTGGGATGAACAGAATAGCACTACCATATTTATACTGCGTACAGCCCAGCAGTGAAATCTGGCTGGATCTATCCGATTCACGCAAACCGGTAGTGCTGGCGATGGGAGGCTCCGCCCACCCACCGGAATATAATTACGTTCCTTTTTTGACCCTCTTCTGCATGCGCAGAAGATTCTATGCATGCGCAGAAGATTCTGTGCATGCGCAGAAGAGGCATGTGCGAGCTTAGCCCGCACTCACACTCCCAAACTGGTAGCAAAGGCAAATGCATTTCACCGCTGTTACAGCCATACCATGCTCATCCTTATCCTGTGTTCAGCTTGTAGCACAGATTATTAAAACACACTGGATCACTCATGCTTCTTTGACGTTGCCATGTTTCTCCAAAGGCTAACATATTTGTGTCCTCTTTTGAAACCAAGTATTTCAATCACCCCATTTTTGCTTAGGGCTTGTGTCATTCTTCAAACATATGTAGTGCTTGCATTTTTTTCCCCCCTTGTTTTCTTTGTCACTTCATAATGCTGGCATTGCCAGCAGGATGCCCAAGGAACTCATTGTACCTACAGACATCTCATTTAATGCCCAGATTTTCTGCCTACCAGACTTTTTACCTTTTTAAAAGAAAACTATTTTCAATTTTTTAAAAAATGGAGGCCGGCAGGCTACAAAATAAAGCACCTGCCTTCAGCATTATCTTTATTTCCAAGCCTGGATTCTTTTTTTTTCTTTTTCTTTTTTTAAGAAAAGAGTAATGATCAGTTGATACAATTCAATGTCTGTTTGGAACGGTGCCTGGTAAAAGCCCAAAGGTAAGCAAGACACTAGATGTCTTGTGTGATGCTGTTTAAAGGAATGGCAGAGGCATTCTGATAAATTAGTTCTTTGTTACAGGTTATGCTCCCAATTACAGCTATTTTGTGGAAAGGCAAGTACTTCCAAGACTCATTTGGTGTCACAATGTACTTGCAAACAACATCTATAAAATTCTAAATGAGCATCTCAACCCAAAATGTTTTTAGGAGTCCATTTTCCTATGTGTGTGTATCTTTGGGCTCCATTGCTTAATTCAAATGCAATCCAAGATTCAAATGTGAGAGTCTGAAAGTTTTTACATCTCACTCTATACAGTACAGCTATACCCAGTCTTAGTTGTGAGTCCTTTCCAGAAAATGAGGAGATGAGCATCCTCTGAGCGAATACTTCCTCCCAAGTAGATCAGTTATTCTATTTGGACCTTGCAATCTAGCATTGCTCCTTGTGTCAACCCTCTGATTTTAAGTCATTAAATACACATGCTATACTGCTATACAGTTAATCCTTGATTTACAATAGTTTGTTTAGTGACCATTCAAAGTTACAACACTTATAGCCATTGCAGCATTACCATGGTCACGTGATCAAAATTCAGATTGTTGGCAACTGACTCATATTTATGACGGTTGCAGTGTCCCAGGTCATGTGGTCCCCTTTTGTGATCTTTTGACACACAAAATCAATGGGAAAAACAGATTCACTTAACAACCATCCTTTCTAAGGTAGGTAAATTGAGGACCCAGTTAGTGGGGGCAATAAACTGACTTTGTATAAATATACAAAAGTATGAAGCTTAACGCATTGTAAGCCGCCCTGAGTCTCCGGAGAAGGGCGGCATATAAATCAAATTAAAAAAAAAAAACTATGTTACTAACTTAACAACTGCAGTGATTCACCTAACAACTGCCAGGAAAGATCATAAAACTCACTTAACTACTGTCTCACTTAGCAACATAAATTTTGGGCTCAGTTGTAGTCATAGATTGAGGACTGCCTATACTTGATTCAGAGAGAGACCCATGGTCTTTTTTCCAAGCAGCTAGATTATTGGTTTCCTAAGGCTTATTTTCATCTTTGGAGAACACCTCAAACTACAAACTGAAGAGAGAGAGACAAAATAAAAATTTTGAAAAACAGTGGTTTAAAAAAGAAAAGGAAAGCAGATGAGAAAGAATAGTTGAAGGGTGATTGACTAGCAAGAAGCCAATTTATAATGGAACAACTCAATACAAGTAATATGAATTTTGACTGGGAAAGATCATTTTTACTATTGGAGAGACATAGAAAGCTAGGAAAAGTTGGAAAGCAGGTACAAATAATTATCCTGAATATTCCTTGTTAAAAAGGGGGGGAAATGTGACTCAATTGTTTGTACAGGACCATTTTGTGAAGCAACAAGTTAAGTGTTTTAATTTCATGCTAGATCTTAATCTAGATCACATTCCCCCACTGTTCCTTTTACTAAGGAACTGTGTTTACTTATGCAAAGCAACATTTAGTTTGACTGCTGGATTTTATTTTGAAAAGTTGACTTTGATTGCAAGTCCTGTCTTCTTAAAACCTAGTGTGAATTATTTGGGATTGAAGACCAGAAACCAGCATGATTGACACAAAACAAAAGAACTATGTTTGAATGGCTGCTTATGTTTTTGTACCTAATGGGAGTTCAAAAGCAAATTGTAGCGCAGAATGATTAGAGTTTCTAAAGATTCTTTTTAAAAATCATAAAGCTCATTTAGGAAAATGAAGCCTAGATACATCTAATGCCCTTTCTATATGTTATAAGAGAAAAGCGAGGTTTCTAATCAAGGGAGGATTAATCAGGAAGGGACTCCTTCTGGCATGCCATCCTTCACATCTGATGTTCACAAAGTCCTATTGTTGAGAATAAAACATCTCATATCTTTATATTATACTTCTGCTGTTGTTTGCCAAAATATATATTAATCACAATAAGAGACAGTAATAACAAGAAAAGTAATAATAAATATTGTGGGAGAATCAGCTGCTATAGCAAAAACAAGAAGAGGAAGGGAAGAAGAGAAAGCTTTTAAATACACACCATGTTCCTGAAATAGCTATTATAAACATTTGTGCTTGCTATGGCTTGCAGTTAAACTTTAAAAACAGCACTTAAATATGCATATTAATAACATCCACAAGGCATTTCTTTCAAGCCTGGGCTGTCGAAGGGTTTAATTTAACCGCAGTATTCATTTAGGTCTAGCAGCTCGAATATTCCTTTTAACCCCCTCAAAGGAACTGGGGGGGTTGGACTATGATCTAATTGATGAGGAATGAAGAATGCTTTTCATGTTTTATAGACAACATGAAGCCTGATCATTTTACATCCATAAATTATAGACCATT
This sequence comes from Pituophis catenifer annectens, assembly GCF_029215685.1. Classification (NCBI taxonomy): domain Eukaryota; kingdom Metazoa; phylum Chordata; class Lepidosauria; order Squamata; family Colubridae; genus Pituophis; species Pituophis catenifer. Next base: position 241,527,776 of record NW_027256882.1, read on the forward strand.
CCAGTCGCTCCATCTCCCTGTGGCGACCCAAGCCCTTCTCTCATTAAGTTATAAAAAGAAGTTGCAGTATTTGGAGATCCTACTAAAGCTCCTTGGTAGACAGTGTCATTTTTGTGTTGCTAATGCACATTTGCTAGTCAGTTTGGAGCACGTTAGACTCTTTATTGGCTCTAAGTAAATTAATTTATAGTTTCACCTACATGTCAGAGGGGACCTATGAGGAAACTGGCTTGCTAGAGAGATGGATAATTTATTATTGATTTCTCTCACACATCCCCACCAGCTTCTTTTTAAAAGCAGCTACAACTCACCAGCCCTTCAGTTCTGTCTTCAACATCACAAATTATCTACACGACATAGCTAGTGTGACAAAGCAGCTCCAGAGGGTAAGGAAAGGATATAAAAGTCATCACTGCATTATTTCCTCCTGGCTTAAGACAAACTGCATGTCACTGGAACATGAATAACATTTAAACACACACACACACAGAGACTACAAATTATGTCCTCTAAATGGATAAACAAATGGATACAAAGAAAGCTAAGGATCACTTTACCTTTTTTTTTTTTTTAGAAAAAAAGGCATAATATTTATATATTAATGGGTACATAATCAAGCAAAAGATTTACTTCAGTAAGATTAGGCTGGGCTTTTCTAATGTTGTTTTTATGAATTATAATATTTTAAACTGAATTTCAAAGTATGTTCAAATTACATAGGCAGGAAATAGATACTTAAATCATTGATTTAAGGCACCATGGAAAATATTTCCCTTGCATTTTTTTTCTCGGTAACACCGAGAGAAATACACACAAAGTCTACAGTCACATCTGAATAAAAATAAATATTATGAGACTTGCGGCACAGGAAAAAATACTGATGCTCCAGCTTTTTATTCAGCATGAAAAAACTCAAATAACTAGGTTGGGTTGTAAGCCATATTGCAAACATTAGCACAGATTGGAAATAGAAAGAAGGAATGAAACATCCGCCAAGTAAACCCATGACTTCTATTTTATGAAGACATGCTATAACCATCAACTTCTTCTATTGGCCAAAACAGTTGTAAAAAAAAATACTGCATCATTTTTTTGTAAGAAACAAGGAAAAAAATGCAAGTAGTTGGTTCTAAGATTTTTTTTAAAAAATCTAAAATTAGGGATCCTATATTTTGCTCATGTCTGCTTTTTAAGGGACCTGAAACTTTTGTTAATGCTTGAAGCAAAATTCAGCTAATGGTTGAATTTTGAATTTTTAAAACAAATACTTTCTTGTCCTTTCTTGTTTTCTTCTTTTGCATTAAATTCTAACTAATACTGAGTTTTAACTACTTTTTCAATTGTTAACACTTCTCACTGTGAAGAATGACATGCAGATGGAGAAAAATTATAAACAGAGTTGTTTACCCATTCATTCTAAAGATGGGAAGTATTGCTCTCGTGGTAAAGTTTGTCCAAAGCATTGTTATATAGATAAAATGAAATTGTTACATGGTATTTTACCTCTAGAGTGATATCAAAAAGTATTGTTGTTATTTGAATTGCCTTTATGATTTCACCGCTGTATCTAACCAATGTTATGTGCATTGTTTTAGTATAATAAATGCCTATGTGATTTCTTGTAAACTGAGAATGGCAATGAAACAAAGGAACAGGTATTTGATTGGCATGTCTTTCTCTTTTTAAGAGCCTAAATTGATACCAAAATTGTTTATTTTGAAAGATTTAATACAGTCAGTTTCTAGCCTACTTTTCAAAATCTCTTCAAAATGTACAATAGACACCATCACCACCAGATGGATTTGTAACTGGCTGACAAACCATACCCAATGTGTAGTCCTCAATGCAACTATATTCACATGGAAGGAAGGAAGCAGTGGAGTACTTGAGGTTCTGTTTTAGGCCCAATGTTCTTCCATATCTTCATAAATGATTCAGATGAGGAAATAGAGGGGAACTCATCAAATTTGCAGATGACACTAAACTGACAGGAATAGCCAACACTGCAAATAGATCTTTACAGACTTGAACACTGGGCCCTATCTAACAAAATGAAATTCAATGGAGAGAAAAGTAAGGTTTTACACTTAGGCAAGAAAAACCGAATGTATAGATACAGATTAGGTAAAATTTGGCTTAATAACAGTAACTGCAAAGGGGATCTTGGATTCCTAGTAGACAGTCATTTAAATATGAGCCAGCAGTGTTCAACTGCAGCCACCAAAAAAAAAAAAAAAAAACCACCCCAAGGCAATTCTAGGCTACATTAGCAGGGGGATAGAATCAAGATCACATGAAGTGTCCTGGTGGTGCAGCAGACTAAAGCACTGTTATTAACATCAGCTGCCTGCAATTACTGCAAGTTCAAATCTCACCAGGCTCAAGATTGACTCAGCCTTCCATCCTTTCTAAGGTAGGTAAAATGAGGACCCAGTTTGTGGGGGCAATAAGCTGACTTTGTATAAATATACAAAAGTATGAAGGCTATTGCTTAATGCATTGTCAGCCGCCCTGAGTCTCCGGAGAAGGGTGGCATATAAATAAATTTTTAAAAAAGTGTTAAAACCGTTTTATAATATCTTAGTGAGGGCACACTTGGAATATTGCATCCAATTTTGGTCTCCACAATATAAAAAACATGTTGAAACTCTGGAAAGAATGCAGAAAAGTGCAACGAAGATGATCAGGAGGCTGGATGCTAAAACATATGAAGAACAATTGCAGGAGATGAGTATGTGTAGTCTAGTGAAAAGAAGAATTATGGATGACATGATAGCTATGTTCCAACATTTGAAGGGCTATCAGAAAGAAAGGGGGTCAACTTATTTTGCAAAGCACCTGAAGGCAAGACAAGAAGCAATGGATGGAAACTAATCAAGGAGATAAGCAACCTAGAAATAGGGAGAAATTTCCTGACAGTGAGAACAATTAACTAGTGGAATGGGTTGCCTTCAGAAGTTGTGGGTGATCCATTACTAGAAGCTTTTAAGAAGAGATTGGACAACCTGCGATTGGACTAGAAGAACTTCAAGGTCCCTTCCAACTCCATTATCCTGTTATCTTCTCCATTGTATATGTCTTTCCCAGTCTTCATTCCTTCCTGGGTTTGTGTGCATAAAAATAAGAGTGAAGTATTTTCCTGTAGCGCTGTTTTAGAAAGAATAAAATAAATTCTTTGTTAAGACTCTTAATCAAGTGCTTAATAAGAGGTCTAGACAGTGAAAATACTGCTTCTCATTTATTTTCCTTGAAAAAGAAAACTATCAACAGTATATTGATTTTTATTGATCCATGGAAAAGATAACATTATTTTTATTGTGTTTATTAATGTTACTTTTATTGGAATGCCACTTCTCACTGAAGAAGACATTCTGTCTTTTATTATGGCTCCCACCCCATCCCCCTGTTTTTCAGTTAGGAAACACAATCTGAACATGGAAAAACAATATTTATGGCAAGCAATATATAGCAATCAAATTTAATATTATTATAAAAATATACCTGGTATCTGGGGACTTGCTTAACAAAAGACAATGAAAATTTAAGAATAATTACTTCCAGGCTTGGAAAACGTAATAGCAGATATTTTAAGATGAAGTAAGTTAAACTGTCTTGATTAGGAAGAATTGCTGCAGTAAAACTGAACATCTTGCCAAGGCTAAACTTATTTCAAATTATTCCAATAAGCATTGGTGATAATGACTGTCAGACAAATAAATAACTTTATGTAGTCTAATAAAAGATTGAAAGTGAAACTCAAGATGGTACAAGAATGCAAAAGAGCAAGGCAGATTGGAAGTACCAAACTTCACTCTGTACCACCAAGCAACATGCTTAATATGAGCTACAGAGTAGATTATCTTACTTCATAGTTGGTTTTCTTCTATGAAAGAGGAGAACTTCCAGATAATTTACACAAATATCTTTAATCTAATAGAAACAGAAACTACAACTAAAAATACATTATTCAATAATAAAAAGCAAGTTGTTATTTTGGATAAATACAGAGAAAGAATTATCAGATTTATCATTTCTTTCTTTGTAATTAATATTAATTTATGTACTATTTTATTTTCATGAAGGTCGATGAAGAGAAAATTTTGATCAGTGGAAAAATTAACAATATATTCATATTGCAAGATTTAACTATTGATAAGAAGAAAATGATGAAATCTTTGAAGATTCTTTCTTCATAAACATCAGAATTACTTTATTGGTTCCAATGTCTTCAGATAAATAATATGTTCTCAATGGAATTTCAGAAGCAAGGTGAAACATATGGAGACCAGAGTGAATTTGGAAAACTTAGAATACAAAATTGAAATAATTTCTTAGGACCTATTTATAATGTAAAATATGACACAGAAATTGAAACTGTCAATGACTGTATGGTCATTTCAGTGCTAGATTTTAATAGTAAAATTAATATGTAACACTATGAATATCAGAAGATAAATATTAAAATTAATATTCTAATGAGATAAAATTAGTATAAGATATTTTACCAATGGTATGTCATTCCAATATTAATTTCTAAAATTGATTTTTTTTTCTGTGAAGGTAAACAGGAACATAACTGAAATTATCCTCCTTAAAAGAGTCAGCAGTGAAACCGCCCAGATAGCACAGTTGATATCAGGCAGAAAGATTGCCTCCCATGCACACACTTCCTGAAGGCATATTGGAAAAAACAATCAGCTCAATTATTTCCGCCACACTTTAAAAAAGCATGTTCCGCCTCTTCCAAGAAAGTTAAGGACTGCTTAATCCTCCTTTCTGTGAAAGAACCAGACTAACCAGCACTAACCCAATTCACCTGCATCCATGCCACCTTTTGCAAACAACCAGTTGCCTTGAAGGAAGTAACAGAATCCAGATATGGCTAGTTTAGAGACATCCAGGCTTTTTCAAGCATGTCCCTGCCTTGGAGTTTGGCAGCAACTCTGTCCTGAAATAACAGAAGAAGCAAACAAGTTGAAATTGAACGAAGTTCCCAATGTGAGCAAGAAATTCAGGGATGGTACTACAGCCTACATGCCATCCATATAGGTTATTGGACTTTGGCTTGCCCAAAGCCCATTGGATGGATAAGCTAACTAATTATAACTGGGATGGTAAAATTAATGCCATCCAGTCATGGCAAAGTCTTATATTTAGGAGAATGTAAAACACCTCATCTAATCCGCTACATGAACAGTCATAAATCTAAAGAGTCCCCATATATTTTAAAAAATCTGTTGGAGATGTAATGATGAGGTTGATTTTTTCTCCACATATTTGATATTTTTAATGGTATTTTTATTAAAACTTATAATTACGATGATAAAAAATCAATATAAGCTAAAAAATAAAAGAATCAAAAGTGCAGAACAGAAGAAATAAAAAATAAAGAAGAAAGTAAGAATATAATAAAAAGATGTAGGTCTTTATGGGTCATTACCAGCACCTTATGGGACACGGTGGCTCAGTGGCTAAGACATTGAGCTTGTTGATCGTAAGGTTAGCAGTTCAGTGGTTTGAATCCCTAGTGCCATGTAATGGGGTGAGCTCCCATTACTTGTCCCAGCTTCTGCCAACCTAGCAGTTCGAAAGCACGTAAAAAATGCAAGTAGAAAAATAGGTACCACCTTTGGTGGGAAGGTACAGCGTTCCATGCACCTTTGGCATTAAGTCATGCTGGCCACATGACCACGGAGACATCTTTGGACAGTGCTGGCTTTTAGGCTTTGAAATGGAGATGAGCACCGCCACCTAGAGTCGGGAACGACTATCACTTACATTGCGAGGGGAACCTTTACCTTTACCAGCACCTTGGATTACTGTAAAGCCTAATACTGTAGATCTGGAAAATGGCAATAGAATGAAACCAATTCTAAAAGCAGCATTTTTTTTTCAATGGCTAGTTAGCCATTAAAAATCAGGAAAACTCCCTATCCCCTCAAATTCCCCTGAAGTGGCCTTGTATATGTTAAAATTCAAGATTCTCTATATTTTCCACTGGAAATTACATATTATCCTTTCTATAGAAGAACAGCAAAGTCAGTTTTGAGAATGTGCTTCTATGTCAAAATTAACCTCACATCTGAAAAATAAATTTCATAAACATAATTTTAAAGGGAAACGTGGTATCTTAAAATTTCAATTCTAATTATTTGTTAAATAAATGTAGAATTTTCAGATTACATAGAACCCTATAATTTAACATTTATATTATACTAGCTATTTCCCTTTTATCTATTTATAGTATTTATATGGCTGCCTATATCATATAAGAGTCCTTAGTTATTATGCAATAATTCACTATAAATGTTGATTTAAAGATTTAATATAATAATCCAATGAATAAAGTTGAATCTTTACTATTTAGAAATATTTTATCTATTCTAATGTTTCTAAATCATTTACATTTTTCTTTCTTTCTTCTTATTCAATCCGTTAAGAATTACAGCATGCCAAATTATTCACTGGAACAACAATAGGACTTTATTTAATTGTTCGTTTATTTATATAGTTACTACATTAGGTATATTCCAGATTATGTTTCATAAGAAATGTATACATCAATCCATTTGTATGAATATTACAGAATAATTGTGATTGCTCTTATATAGTTTAGGATGTGTGAACTTTTTTCAGATTCAATTATTAAATAAAAGATATGAAACAAAACATTCCTTTAAAGTTTCACATTGAAGACATTGTATTAGCAGTGTCTACATGTTAAGATGTTGCTGTGAAGCACATCAAATGTTTGGATTCCATGAAGTATGAAAACCTTATGTTCCTGGACACAATAAAATGTTATAGATTACTGTAATTATCTGCAGCATATAAGAGCCCATATGACATTGGAAAAATGAACCATAATTAAGGGGAAACTTGATTAATATTGGCTTGGCATTACAAAGCACAGCCATCCAGTATAACAGAATGTAATTATGGTGCATAAAACTATAATTTAGCTAAATTTGAAAAGGTGATGATACAGTGTGTCATAAAAATATATTGAAGTTGCCATGAAAATAATCTTAATGGCTCGGCTCCTTAACTTTTTTTTTAAAAAATAATAATGTGCAAAATAGTTTTGTAGCCTAGTTATGCTTTACATAGGAGGCTAAAATAAGTACTGAGATGAATTGCCTATTGAATGTCAATATGCTAGATCAGTGTTGGCAAACCTTTTCGGCACCGAATGCTGAAACGGGAGCGTGTGCATGTGTGCATGCAAGCACATGCCAGAAACCAGAAGAGCAGCAGGGAAGATGATCTTCTGGTTTCCAGCACACGTATGCATACCGGCCACCTGGTCTTCTGGTTTCTGGCATGCATGGGCACACGAAAACCAGCTGGCCGACACACATGTGCACACTGGAAGCATTCACATGCAGGGAAGATGATCTTCTGGTTTCCAGCATGCGCACTGACCATCTGCTCTTCTGTTTCTGGTGTGCATGCGCATGAAAACACCAGCTGGCTGCTGCGCATGCGCACACCGGAAACTGGAAGATCATCTTCCCAGTGTGTACCGGGCAGTTGCTTTTTTGGTTTCCGGCACTCCCGTGCGTGTGCAAACATCAGCTGGCCAGCAAACCGGAACCCGGAAGAGCAACGGATGACAGCTCACATGCCCGGAGAGATGGTTCTGCGTGCCACTTCCGGCACATGTGCCATAGGTTTGCCATCATGGTGCTAGATTGTGTTTTTTACTGTTTGCTTCTGCAAACTGATTCTGCTAAAATGAGCTATACTTAAATTATTTCTAGGATATTGCATTGGATTGTTTGTTTTTTATTAGTGAAAGCTTTGTGGGTACATTTTTATAATCTCCCAATATTTAAAATAATACAGTTTCATCCCAAAATAATTTAAATAAATAGTAAATTGCAGATCATTATTGTTTCATTATAAATTTGAAACCACTGTATATCGGTTGCTATTTCCTCCTTTTTATTATTTTCTCTCCTCTTGTGCATTTTAAATAGTTTCTGAGCAAAACAAAAGTTAACATTATTTAAAATCATGTGATCCATTAAAACATGTCTAACTGCAACTAAACTTCTCAAAAAGACTATACTTATTGCAAAGTTGGCCACATTACAGACAACAACATTACAAAACCATCAATTGATAGGTTACAGTTTCTCTCATAGGGTATTAGATATAAATTTTGGCTGATATTCTGGTTTGAAGATATGAATATATTGTCAAGTCTGAAGCAAACCTGGTTGAAGCCATCTTGTCCTGCTTCACAGTTGCCACAAAACCTGAGAAAGAAGGGGAGGTAGATAGCGGACCTTACAGTCAAAATAAAGTTTTCCTGTGGGAACCAAGGTCATCATAACAGGTGGCTGGTGAAGGAGGAGAAGAGCCTCCTTCTATATATTCATTGGACAATGAGACTGATGACACTGGGGAGGGGGGGAAGTTTTACTCTTTTAATTAGGTGAAAACCACGGGAACTTTCAAAACTGACTTTCAGCACTGTGCTGATATGATGTATCCAATAAACATGTTCTTAGAGGAATCTACCTGCCTCTGAGTTCTGCTTTCAATGGCTGTGTTACTCGGAACACTGACATACGTATATATTACATCAAAATATATTTGCATTACCAAGAAGAGAAGGACGAAAGAGAGAAAAGGGAAAGTCATTTGGCTGCTTTGTAGACTAAGTTGGGTTTCTAAGGTGGAAACTGAGATTTCATATAAACTCTGCCATCTGACTAAGCATCAATAGCAGATCAGGTAGACTGAGCCTGATCAGTCATACCACTCCAAAGCAAGGGCTTCGTTCTTATTCCAATAGAAGCATGCCATTCTGCCCTGAGCTAAACAGCTGACCCTTTTTATATTTGATTACTTTTTTTGGAACTCAATTCTTATGAAAATTAAATCCAATTATACTCATCTTTGGCTGAGCACCAAAGAATTGGGGCCTTTGAATTATGGTGCTGGAGAAGACTCCTGCAAGTCCTTTGGACTGCAAGGTGATCAAACTGGTCAGTTCTAGAGGACATCAAGCCTGACTGCTCTTTAGAAGGCCAGATCCTGAAGATGAAACTCAAATACTTTGGCCACCTAATGAGAAGGAAGGACTCACTGGAGAAGAGCCTAATGCTGGGAAAGATTGAGGTCAAAAGAAGAATGGGACAACAGAGGATGAGGTGGCTCGATGGAGTCACTGAAGCAGTTGGCATGATCTTAAATGGACTCCGGGAGACGGTAGAGGATAGGAAGGCCTGGAGAAATGCTGTCCATGGGGTCACGATGGGTCAGACATGAGTTCGTGACTACTAATAACAACAACAACAACATACTCATCTTCTCTGACTCTAGAATTCTGAGGCTGAAGTGATTCTAAGGTTGACTAATTTTAAACTTTCTAAAAGTAAAATTCAGACCAGCATCTGGGTTCAGGTCCAAATGATATGCTACAGATACTACTGAATAGAATTTAATTCCTGTAATATGCAGTAAATTACAGATTGTAACTTCATTCTCTGGCTTTACTGCAAATATCATCTAATTAAGTGAGTGGAGATTGGTGAGTAGGGAAAAAAATGAGTATATTATGTATATATCCCCAATCCATGATGAAGTGGGGAAGAACACTGGAGTTGCATTTCCTTATATGCTGCAGTAATGATCAGAGCATGGATTATTTTCCTAAAATTATTTTGCAAGTCCCACCACCCCTGAACAATAGCCACGATAGCAGAAGCTGATGGTTGTCAGAGAAAAACTACATTGACCAAATAGAATGGAGGGCTGGTTAAGTCCTACATAGTACTTACATTTCTTGAAAAAATAATTATTTCCCCTGTATTGTGCATTGATTCTGAGATAAGATGGCTTCTTAACATTTTTTTAAAATTGGTTTCTATAGACATATTAAAAGAAAGCTCATTAAAGTCATGTTAGAAAGTATTAAAATTGAGTTGATGATCCACATAATTATGAATCATAATCAATCTTGTGACATTGCCAGCATATTTCAGAATTGGTATTGGTAAAGTGTACAATTGGTGAGGAGTCTTTCCCTTTGCAAATACAAGAAATATCTGTGCAGCTGAAGAAATGGGTGTTTCTTCTTACCTTGGTGCTTAACAGAAGTTATTTAAGCAGGCCTTGTGGACTGAATCATAACTATTGCTAAATACTCTTGTTTGCCTCTTATCTGTATTCCTACTTGTAACCATTCAGGTAAAGAGGTCCCTAATCTAACTCCTGCCAAGAGGAGAGGAAACAATAAACTGCCTAAGAGAAATGTTCTCATAATCAAAGGGTTGCTAATCTGGCTTTCCAGATATGTATTTTAATTAATTTTTACTGACTTTAGAAATTGTGTAGTTTTCTTTTTTTAAAAAAAGAGATGTACAAAACACAGTCACATGTGTCATTTTTAGAGAATGATTGTGGCTTAAATAAAAAGCAAATAATGATTTTGTCTCAGTTTTGGTTCTAAATTTCACAAGATCCCACAATAGAGACAATGTCTTCTACCAAATCACTTTTCTATTAACATACGCTTTTTGGCTTATATACAAAATCATATTAATCAGACTAGATTAGGCCAACTGAATGGATTTACCACGAGTCAGAAAAATTCAGGGTTCATTCTTTTCTTTTAAAAAAAATTCCCATTGTATTCTGTTAAGGATATTCTTGTCTCACAACCGATGTTGTGGATTATTGAGCAGAGTACCCTTTGAGTTTATGCACGAAAGCGACTGAGAATGATTGTGAACAATAACAGTAAACATACAAACAAACTGGGTTTTGATAATATTTTACTTTTAGGGGAAAAGCAAAATCATAGTCCAAAAACAATCCAAGTCATACACATATAAAGTGAGATAAAGATCAGTCCAGGGATATTTTTCAAATATAAAGTCTTCTTATCAGTTGTTGAAAAATACAATAAAACAGATCTTCTTTAGTTTCAATCAGGAACAAAGTTCAATATAAAAACAGTCAATAAATATTAGAGAGCAATAAATAGCCATGATCAAGCAATGATCATGCAGAGAGATCAAATATAAAGTTAAAGCAGGTAAAAATATAAATATAATATCAGCAGGTAAAATTCAGCTTTCCTTAAGTACATTGGCTACAGAGCTCAGTCAGTCAGGATGCATGATGATGCAACACAGTTTTTAAAGCTACATAATACTTTTAGCTACAAACACACAATGTTGGTTTATATATTGCCTGACCAACCAGTTGGGCAATAACAATTTCCTAACATATTCAATGTGATGAATCAGATCACAGATCTCAAATCACATTATGCTACTCCCAGACTTGATGTAATTTTATACCTCCCTAGTTTGGATCATCCTGTGTTCCAGCTTTTCACAACCCGCTCGTCTACCTTAGCTGGCATATCTTTCTACGCTATTGTAACCAGTTGGCAGAAAGTGCTTGCAGCCTGCAAACATTGCATTTAGCTGGCAGAAGTAGAAGTAGGTTTAGCTGGCAGGAATTACTTCCAAAAAATAGTTTGGCATAATGATAGAAATGCAATTATGTATTAGACCTGGCCCATAGAATTGCCAAGATTTGGATATGACTGAATGGATAACTTCAGCATCATCTTCATGTTTTCATAGCATTCTGTGTTAATCGTGTAGAAACTGTGGTGGCGCAGTAGTTAGAAAGCAGTATTGTTCAAAATTGACTCAGCCTTCCATCCTTCCGAGGTCAGTAAAATGACAACACAGATTGTTGGGGGCAATATACTTACTCTGTCTTTACTGTAAATATTTATTTTATTTATTTATTTATTTTATTAAATTTCTATACCGCCCTTCTCCCGAAGGACTCAGGACGGTGAACAGCCAGAAGATAAAACACAGAGATACAAAATTTAAAATAGATTAAAATGGATTAAATAATTTGGCTGAATTTTAAAATACCCCATAATTAAACAGATTAAAATTTGTGTTTAAAATTTAAATTTAAAAAAGGAGAAGATTTAGGCCAGGCCAGCTTGATGAAATAAAAACATTTTAAGCGTGCGACGGAAGGTGCGAAGATCCGGGATCCTCCGTATCTCCGGGGGCAGCTCGTTCCAGATCATAGGTGCCCCCACAGAGAAGGCTCTCCCCCTAGGGGCCGCCAGTCAACATTGTTTGGCCGACGGCACCCAGAGGAGCCCCTCTCTATGGGAGCGTACTGGCCGGTGAGAGGCTATTGGTGGTAGCAGGCGGTCCCGTAGATAACCAGGTCCTAAGCCATGGAGCGCTTTAAAGGTGGTAACCAGAACCTTGAAGCGCACTCGGAAGACCACCGGGAGCCAGTGCAGCTCGCGCAGGAGAGATGTTACATGGAAGCTCCACGTTGCTCCCATAACCACCCGCACAGCCACACTCTGCGCCAGTTGGAGCCTCCGAGTGCACCTCAAGGGGAGCCCCATGTAGAGAGTGTTACAATAGTCCAGACGAGAGGTGACGAGGGCATGAGTGACTGTGTGTAGGGAGTCCCGATCTAGAAAGGGACGCAACTGGAGGATCAGGCGAACCTGATGAAAAATCCTCCCGGTCACGGCCATCAAGTGCTCTTCTAAAGACAGCCGTGAATCCAGGAGGACGCCCAAGTTGCGAGCCCTTTCCGTGGAGGCCAATGATTCACCCCCAATAGTCAGCGATGGCACCAGCTGACTATATCGGGACGTCGGAAACCACAGCCACTCAGTCTTGGATGGGTTGAGCCTGAGCCTGTTCCTCCCCATCCAGATCCGTACAGCCTCCAGGCACCGGGACATCACTTCAAGGGCATCGTTGGGGTGATCCGGGGTGGAGATGTACAGCTGGGTGTCGTCAGCATACTGATGGTACTTCACCCCAAAACCACGGATGATCTCACCCAGCGGCTTTACATAAATGTTGAACAAAAGGGGCGAGAGGACCGATCCCTGCGGCACCCCACATGTGAGGGGCCTCGAGGTCGACCTCTGCCCCCCTGTTAACATAGACTGCGACCGGTCAGAGAGAAAGGAAGAGAACCACCATAGTACGGTGCCTCCCACCCCCAACTTTTCCAACCGGTGCAGCATGATACCATGGTCGATGGTATCAAAAGCCACTGAGAGATCTAACAGGACCAAGACAGAGGAGCAACCCCTGTCCCGAGCCCTCCAGAGATCATCAACCAATGCGACCAATGCTGTTTCCGTGCTGTACCCAGGCCTGAAACCCGACTGGAACGGATCTAGATACGACGTTTCATCCAGGTACTGGGGAAGCTGTCGCGCAACCACACTCTCAACAACCTTCTCAACAAAGCAAAGGTTGGAGACTGGACGATAATTAGCCAATACTGCCGGGTCCAGGGAAGGCTTCTTGAGGAGAGGCCTCACCACCCCCTCCTTCAATATGCTTTACAGCCTTAAAGAGGGCTGTAAAGTTCTGTGAAGTGGTATACGGTATAAGTCTAAGTCTAAGTCCTATTGCTATTGCTATGAGTCTTACAGACTTAAGATCCCAGCAATATCTGCCCTTTTCACACAACAACTTTGTAAGTTTGTTAGAGGAAGTGATAAAAAATGACACCAAGTAAAAGACGCCAATTTAATATGGATTTCAGTTGAACAGTATGCAAAAGTAAACTAAGTTCTTTGAATCCAAATATATATTCAAGACAGTGGTAAAATCCAAATTTTTTTACTACCAGTTCTGTGGGCGTGGCTTGGTGGGTGGGGTGTGGCTTGGTGGGCATGGCTTAGTAGGCGTGGCAGGGGAAGGATATTGTAAAATCTCCATCCCACTCTGGGACCAGCCAGAGGTGGTATTTGCTGGTTCTCCGAACTGCTCAAAATTTCCGCTACCGGTTTTCCAGAACCTGTCAGAACCTGCTGGATTTCACCCCTGATTCAAGAGGACAGGTACAATACAAATTGTGTGCCCAGAGAAGCATAGTGTGTTAGACCAATATCAAAAGCATTGTGCCATGAGAAGGTAAGACCCATTGCTTTTCTGCGTACATTATGACATGACTTCCCTGGTAAATAAGGAGCGCCTTCATCATTCTGACAAAAGTGGTAAGCTTCTTTGGATGTTGGTGCTCAACACAGCTGATCTATGAAATAATTTGCTTCCCAAATATTTTATTTTATTTTATTACACACATTAAATTTACTTTATCAAAACCAAGTTCATATCAGATGTTTGTCTACCTAGAATTATTGCAACTGCCCCTCAGAATCTAAAGTTTAGCAAACTTATAACTGAATTATCTCCTAACTTTCCAGAATTTTATTTTAGCTGCCTCTTGCAAACTATCAGTTCTATCTCTAATAAAACTGCATAAAAAGCATTTAAGACACTGTGAATACAATCAAACTCACAAAGTTGCGGGTTTTTTTTAAAGTAATTCAGACCAACTCACAACCAGATTGCTACTTACGTAAGTTATACATGTAATGATTCCTAATATTAAAGTGGTCTAAACTGTAGTCAACAACTTCCTGTAAATGAATTTCTATCAAAATACATAATCACAGTTTCTGAGCAGAGGTGATCAGATTTCAGTGCCATGAGAGCCCCAGAAAGAAAAGGAGTGAATGAAATTGCCCATCCTTGGATTCAGTTTACTTTTTAAAAGATCTTTGCTGTGCAGTTTTGAATATACTAGAAAATTGCTTCCTTTGAAGCCAAGATAATGATATGACGACAATAAGCTGAAGTACTGCTCTTTCCGTTCTCATAAGCTTTTGAAGTCTCTGCTATTTGCATGAAATGTAATTGGCATCCCTGAAACCAGCTTTGAGGCAGTATGTTTTAAATCAGGAGCAAGTAGTCAGAACGTGTGTGAACAGTGGAGCAAATCAAAGTAGTCATTTGAAACATCTCAATTAATCAACATCTAGTTCCCCTTTAAACCACTTTAGGACTGAAAGGCAAATAGATTTTGTATTCTGTTTGGCTCTTCTACATTTAGAATTCATCTTCCGGATAGATGTTCTTCACTTGCCATTGCTCAGTCGATCGATCTTCCATGGAAGTTGGGTGCAAATTCATTTTTACAAATTTTATATCTGTCCTATCCAAAAGGCTCTTGGTAAGTAAAAAAAAAATAACATTACATAAAAAGAATTAAAATCCCTTTAATTAACATTGAGAAATCAGGTTAAACCAAGGGTGAAATCCAGCAGCTTCTGACAGGTTCTGGAGAACCGGTAGCGGAAATATTGAGTGGTTCCGAGAACTGGCAAATACCACCTCTGGCTGGCCCCAGAGTGGAGTGGGAATGAAGATTTTGCAATATCCTTCCCATGGAGTGGGGTGGGAATGGAGATTTTACAATATCTTTACCCTGCCATGCCCACCAAGCCACACCACCCCCACCAAGCCATGGCCACAGAACCGGTAGTAAAAAAAAATTGGATTTCACCACTGGGTTAAACTGAAAGGTCTTACCTAAAAGACCTTCCTAAAAATATAAAGAACAAGGGATGGACAGAGCAGCTTTGGAGACAAAAACATGTATATGCCAAAGAAAAAGATCTTGGAGAATGAGGACATTTTAAGAAAGCCACTTCTGCTGTCTAAACTGAACCTTCTAAACAGGTTCATACCGACGTAGCCATGTCCCGAGAGAGGCGGGCTCCAAGTTAGTGTTTTAAAATAAATCATAAAATATTTATGTTAAAATAAATTTAACATAAAATGTTAAATTGTGCTGAATAATCTGTTTCAACAAAGAGATAATATGTTCCTGCTATTACTCGTTCTTTTGCATTATTCCTTTATTTTACATCAAATAAAGCAACTAGATGTTTCTCAAAGACAGTCCTACTTAAAGTAATTTTAAAATGCAAATGTAATTCATTTCCCACTAAAGAACTGTGAGGAAGAATATGCATTATGATTCAATCTTTCCATTTTAAAAAGATTTCTTTATCCATCTTCCAAGTCAAGGCTTTTGCACCAGCATATTATTTGTAGCAGAACCAGATCTTTGAGTATGGTTATCAAGTATCTTTGATTTGGTGTAAATTGCCTGTTATTGAGTATTAATATGACAGCGGCTGCACATATACCACAGTGCTCTGGTATTAATGTACAGTTGAGGGATATTCAATTACCAGAATAATTTACTAAAGGCTCTTTAAACTATAAATAGTGAATTTTCTACAATTTTAACATACTGTGGTTTATCCTATTAAGCGTCCATTAGTGCAATGCAAGGAAGCAAACCTTTATGATTTAGTGATTGATTGTTAATGGGCAAGTCATTTAGACAAGCAGAATGCAAGATATTTTTTAAAAATATATTTTAAATCCTTGCACTCAAACTATAATTCTCCTAGACTAACAAGCTACTGAAATCTTATTGAAGAAAAGTACTCTCAATTCAGTGAGCAGCATTGATAAAGAGTCTTTGTTGTGCGATATCTGTCCATGAAAGCCTAGAAAAATCTAAATTTATTGATTATAAAACCATATGTACTGAGATAAATTTGTGGTTATTTTGAGCCATGAAGCCCATTTTGGATTCTGTTGCTGTACCGTAAAAAAATTAAATAATACTGTAAAATATTATACCATATTTTGTAATACTATACAGGTATTTTGCGACTTACTGTACAACCATTTGTTTAATAACTCTTCAAAAAACATGACTTATGACCAGGGGTGAAATGTAAAATTTGTTACTACCGGTTCTGTGGGTGTGGCTTCGTGTGGGGGGGTTATGTGACTGGGTGGGCGGGGCCAACTTTTTTTTTTTTTAACTTTTCGAAGCATTTTTTCTAATGCTCTGAAAAGTCTCTGCTGATCAGACAACTCAGCTGGGATTGTCAGAAACTTTTCAAAGCATTTTTTACCACCTCTTTGGCCAAGAGGTTGCAGAAAAAAAATGCTTTGAAAAGCCTCTGACGATCCCAGCTGAGCCATGCAATCATCAGAGGGTTTTTTCTTTTTACTTTTAAAAGCATTTTTTTGTTGGAAGAGGTTGTAGAAAAAATGCTTTTAAAAGTTAAAAAAAAAAGCCTCTGATGCTCGTGTGGCTTAGCTGGGCATGGTGGGGGGGTGCAGGGATTTTTGCTACCGGTTCTCCGAACCACCCACCGCCATCGCTATCAGATAGGGTGATCTGGTCCGAACTGGGAGCATTTCAGCCCTGCTTATGACCAGTTTCCGCACTTACAACCATTGCAGTATTTTCATGGTCAAGTGATCAAAATTTGGGTGTTTGACAACTGGCATGTATTTAGGAGAGTTACACTGTCCTGGGGTCATATGATCAGCATTCCCAACTGGCTTCTGACAAGCCAAGTCAATTGGGGAAGCCAGATTCACTTAACAACTGCAGTGATTCGTTTAACAACTAGGCAAAAAAGTTGTAAAATGTAACACAATTCATTTAACTGCCTTGCTTAGCAACCTAAATCATGGTCTCCATTTGGTCATAAATCAAGGACTACCTATACACATGCCTATATCTTTACACTTTTTAGGCTTTGCATTTAGTTAAAATTCACTAAAAATTTACATAGAAAGAACAAAAGAGTAATCAATTCAGGAATTAAATGTTTAATCTACTAAATATTAATGAAATATATAGCATCAGTCTATATCAGATTCAGCGTTTTTTACATGTTCAATAAACATGATAAAATTTCCATGTTGTTCATATGTCCAGCAAAGATATGAAGCATCTTTCTGCACTCGAGACATTTTTTCCTGGATAACGTGATGAAACTAATGGACCTGGCAGAGATGGCAAAACTGATGACTTTGAGTAAAGATAAAAGTTTTTCTAGCTTTGTTTCTACGTGGAGGAACACTTTTGGACTTAATGAAGTTCTGGTTTTAAGATTTGATAATTAGATGTGTTGCAATTATAGAAATATTGTGTATTTTTATTGGTATTACATATGCACATTTTGTATATTCTTAAGATATATGCTTAAATTTAGAATAAGTCATTATTTTGTTAAATAGTTTTAAGGGTGTTTGGGGTTGTTTAGTTTGTATATTGTCTATATCACAGGTGTCAGATTTGATCATGTCACAGGTCAGATTATGACATATAGCAACATTTTTTGCTTTTGTGGAGCTGAGGTCGGCGTGGCCTGCATGTGACGTATCTGGCCCCCAGGCCACCAGTTTGACAGGTCTACTCTATATGATGTTTTTGTTTCAAGTTGGAGTAAGAAGTTACTTTATATGTACAAGTTACATGTACATTTGTACATGTACTGAAGTAAATCAGAAGTTATACTTATTATACTTTTGTTTTTGTCTTTGTTTTCTCCCGCCATTTTTTAATTTTTTTCCCCATCTTTGATCCCCTCCCTCCTTCCTTTTAGCCCTTTTCCTCTTTGTTCACTCGGCTTTTATGTTTTATTGAAACTTTAAAAACTTTAAAAAGATGACAAATAGCAAAACTACAGAATTTAAAAAAAAAATCTTTTTAAGGTTAGGACATGATGTAAATTTCAGTTCTTTTATTTTTCCATTATTCTATTTGTAACCAAAGTTTTTAGCCCATTTTATTATACATTCATTCACTTTCTTCAATCTCCTATTTCAACAGTTCCAAGTCTCTGACATTTTATCTCTCTGTAAAATAGAATTCATCACATTTTGTAAAGGTTGTAAAAGTTCATTCTCAAAGCAATTATAATACAAGCTTGATAGTTCATCAGGCCCAAGTACCTTTCCCAGTTTGCTCTTTTTAATTGCTTCTGAAACTTCCCTTATCATTATAGTCCATTCATAATTTGTTTTTGTTCTTTAAAAAAGAACACTTTGTTTTCTCAAATATTCATCTATTTTCTCCAATGGAATATCATGCCCTTTATACAAATTAGAGTAATAGTGATCAAATGTTCTTTGCATGAACACATTGTCTATGAATACAATATCCTCCTCTTGTAATTTCAATGCCATTTTCTTTTCTTTTTTTCTTTTTACAATTTATAAGCCTGACATTTCCCTGGTTTATTTGCAAATTTAAAATTTCTTTGCTTGGCATAGTTCAATTTTATCTCCATTTTTCTTATGGTTGACATAGATAACTCTTGCTCTAATATCTTAAGTTGTTGGGAGATACTTGTATTTTTTGGGCAGTTCCTTAAGTCTTCTTCTTTTGAGTCTATAACAGATTCAGGAATGTGCAACTTTTTTCAGACCATATATTGTGCTTGCTCTTTGATGGTAGAATAGATAGAATAAGGAGAATATATATATATATATATATATATATATATATATGTTTTCTCAGGTTTTCGCGGGTGTTTGTATGTAGGTCTTTGGTTATTCGGGTCTTCTCCCACGTAAAATTGGAAGTGTCTTGGCGACGTTTCGACGAAGTCTCATTCGTCATCTTCAGGCTGGTGTTCTCGGCTTCGTGCTTCGTTGCTCCTGGAAGCACGAAGCCGAGAACACCAGCCTGAAGATGACGAATGAGACTTCGTCGAAACGTCGCCAAGACACTTCCAATTTTACGTGGGAGAAGACCCGAATAACCAAAGACCTACATATATATATATATATATATATATATATATATATATATATATATTTATTTATTTTATTTTATTTTATTAAATTTCTATACCGCCCTTCTCCTGAAGGACTCAGGGCGGTGAACAGCCAGAAAATAAAACACAGGAAATACAAAATCTAAAATAAATTAAAACAAATTAAATAATTTAGGCTGAATTTTAAAATACCCCATAATTAAACAGATTAAAAATTTATGTTTAAAATTTAAATTTAAAAGAGGAGATGATTTAGGCCAGGCCAGCTTGATAAAATAAAAACGTTTTAAGCGCGCGACGGAAGGTGCGAAGATCCGGGATCCTCCGTATCTCCGGGGGGAGCTCGTTCCAGATCGTAGGTGCCCCCACAGAGAAGGCTCTCCCCCTGGGGGCCGCCAGCCGACATTGTTTGGCCGACGGCACCCGGAGGAGCCCCTCTCTATGGGAACGTACTGGCCGGTGGGAGGCTATTGGTGGTAGCAGGCGGTCCCGTAGATAACCAGGTCCTAAGCCATGGAGCGCTTTAAAGGTAGTAACCAAAACCTTGAAGCGGACTCGGAAGACCACTGGGAGCCAGTGCAGCTCGCGCAGGAGAGGTGTTACATGGGAGCTCCATGTTGCTCCCATAACCACCCGCGCGGCCGCACTCTGCGCCAGTTGAAGCCTCCGAGTGCACCTCAAGGGGAGCCCCATGTAGAGAGCGTTACAATAGACGAGAGGTGACGAGGGCATGAGTGACTGTGTGTAAGGAGTCCCGAACTAGAAAGGGACGCAACTGGCAGATCAGGCAAACCTGATGAAAAATCCTCCCGGTCACGGCCGTCAAGTGCTCTTCTAAAGACAGCCGTGAATCCAGGAGGACGCCCAAGTTGCGAGCCCTTTCCGTGGGGGCCAATGATTCACTCCCAATAGTCAGCGATGGCACCAGCTGACTATATCGGGACGTCGGAAACCACAGCCACTCAGTCTTGGATAGGTTGAGCCTGAGCCTGTTCCTCCCCATCCAGATCCGTATTGCCTCCAGGCACTGGGACATCACTTCAAGGGCATCGTTGGGGTGGTCTGGGGTGGAGATGTACAGCTGGGTGTCGTCAGCATACTGATGGTACTTCACCCTGAAACCACGGATGATCTCGCCAGCGGCTTTACATAAATGTTGAACAAAAGGGGCAAGAGGACCGATCCCTGCGGCACCCCACATATGAGGGGCCTTGGGGTTGACCTCTGCCCCCCTGTCAACACAGACTGTGACCGGTTGGAGAGAAAGGAGGAGAACCACCGTAATACGGTGCCTCCCATCCCCAACTCTTCCAACCGGTGCAGCATGATACCATGGTCAATGGTATCAAAAGCCGCTGAGAGATCTAACAGGACCAGGACAGAGGAGCAACCCCTGTCCCGAGCCCTCCAGAGTTCATCAACCAACGCGACCAATGCCGTTTCCATGCTGTACCCAGGCCTGAAACCCGACTGGAACGGATCTAGATATGACGTTTCATCCAGGTACTGGGGAAGCTGTCGCGCAACCACACTCTCAACAACCTTCGCAACGAAGCGAAGGTTGGAGACTGGACGATAATTAGCCAATACTGCCGGGTCCAGGGAAGGCTTCTTGAGGAGAGGCCTCACCACCGCCTCCTTCAAGGAGGCAGGGAATTTACCCTCACCCAATGAAGCATTTATAATCCCCTGGATCCAGCCTCGCGTCACCTCCCGCGAAGCCAGTACTAACCGGGAGGGACACGGGTCCAACAAACATGTGGTCGTGTTCAGTCTACCCAGAATCCTGTCCACGTCATCTGGGGTCACAGGATCAAACTCGTTCCAGATAACATTCTCAAGACCTGCCTCCGTCACCCTCGCTGGACCTACCCAGTCGGAGTCCAGACCTTCCCGAATCTGAGTGATTTTGTCATGCAGATATTGAACAAAATCCTCGGCTCTTCCCTCCATATATATCTTAGTTTAATATAAATTTCCATAAAATTAAATAAACAGAACACAGTTTATATGACTACCTATACATTTGACAATTTTTTGACAATCCTTGTACCAGGATAAAAATCATTGATCAGCACTGTTTGGATACAATGTATATCTGTTACACTACCTAATCCACATTTAACTAGCTTGCTAACTAGCATGTCATGGATAGTTTTTTTTAATATTTTATGAACATAAAATTGTATGTTTATTTTGTCATAGACCACCTTAAAACTAGTAAGAATCACTCTAAAATAGAAGCAAAATTTAAAAACTCATATTGATAGAATAACATAAAGTAAAATAAAGTAATAATAAAATTATTAACATAAAATTATAAAGTACAGGGTTTAAAAAACTTGGGAGAGATGTACAAAACAACAATTAATATTCAGAATGTGATAGACAACTAAAATAGATAACTACAAATAAATACATAAAAGTACTAGAATTTATAAAACACTGCAACAATGTAAATCTATGATAATTGAAAATTGACAAATTGCTATCAGCAGAGAAGCAAGTGAACAATCAAATTAAATGTTAAATATGTCCACATCTTCCTACAATCTTTTAAAGGAAGAGAGAGGGAGGAGAGGAGAGGAGAGGAGAGGAGAGGAGAGGAGAGGAGAGGAGAGGAGAGGGGAGAGGAGAGGAGAGGAGAGGAGAGGAGAGGAGAGGAGAGGAGAGGTTAACATTGCCTGTTGACAAATCCATGCTAAACTCCAGTACACTACATCATTTCAAACTGCTTCCAATTGATTGCTTTATGAGCTATTCCCTGGATCTTTCTTTTTGAAGATATGGACATTTGCTCTTGTCTAGTCATCAGGTATTTTATCTATTCTCCAGGATTTCTCAAAGGTAATGAATAGAGGGTTCAGCCAGACTGTCAGCATTTTCCCTTGGTACTCTAGGAAGCAACCCATTTCACTCTGGAGATTTGAACTCATTTAAAGTCAGTAGGAATTTGCCACATTTCTATCATGCTCAAACTGAAGTCTTGCTCCTTCAATCAGCTCTTCAAATTGTCAAGAGGAACATACATCCACTTCTCAGAGAAAGGTGAGTGAAAACAGTATTCCTGCTTCCTCTTTGTAAATCTGTCATTCCTTTACCATCTTTACTGAACATCTATTATACTGGTGTTTTTCCACTCTTTTTATTTTACCTTTCTCTTCTCACATCAAAGGCATAGTAATTGGGCTAGGGATCTTGATGTCTCTTTCATCATAAAAGCCTGAGGCCACAATCAAATCCTAATTGACTATCATGGAGTTAGATACATGCAAATCTACTATTCCAGGACTGGGATATTTTGAAAAATACTGGAAAAGTTCTGTTCATGGTATTCTAGAACGGGAAAACAAATAATGAAACATGCTTCATAATATTATGATGTAGACTCCACCTTTTATGTATTTTTATGTGAAGGTGTGGTGCAAGTACAAAAGGCTAGCACTTGTACTGTGACATCATTTTGTTCTCATCATGAGGATGAACAACTAGGGTTCTGGACATAGTGATTCAGACAAAAAAGGTTTGGGACACCATTAAGTACTTCTGGTTCATAAAATTAACTTCCAGAAAGCCACCTCCATAATGTCTGTACTGGTGTGATCTTGAAGTTGGATGTTCTGGTTGTCTCTAGAATTTAATTCCTGGAAAAGAACATTTGAAGATCCGTAGAAGACTCAGATTTGCAGTCAAATTACTTCAGTTGGCTTCCCATTCATCCATGGTTAATTAGTTATCATTTCATATTTGTGGAAAATAAACTTTATTTTGGTTAAATTATTGTCCTCTAAACAAATATTTTTTCTTTAGCAGTATCCATGCAACAAAAATGTGTTAGCACTAGAAATAAATCACACAACAATATTTTGTAAAATTATAGATAGTAAATATTTTATTTAAAACCATCTTTTGTTCTATATCCATTGTTTTGCCCAAATCTTTCTCTACATCTGAATGTACTTCTGACCAATCAACTAAACACTAAATTTAGTGCTAAAGAAGCTGTCCCCATGGTCTCCAGACATTTGTGGATTGATACAATGAAGATTTGTTTGAAAATAGTTAGGATTTGCTAAAGACAATCACAAGAGAGAGAACCTTGTTTTAACGTCAAGCTTTCATAATTTCCCCTGGGACATAGATGACTGGGAATTTGGCAACAGTTAAGGAAGGTACAAAATTGTTGAGAAAAGAAATCAGTAAATCTGTGGTGTTGATTTGCATTCTCTAAATCATTGTTTATTTATACGATCATGCATGTCTGATTAAGAATGGCAACATTAAGAAGTTACTTCAAAGCTCCTCCCAAATTACATTGTTTTTTCCAGAAGCCAATTCCAAAATGCAAGGAATGCCATAGCTATAGCCACACTATAGCTAGTTATTCTACTCTTTCTATTTTATTTACTTGTGAGATTTATATACACTACAATCAAAATCAAAATTATAAGCCTCTCTAACTCTTGCCAATTCTCTCCTCCCTAATCCACTATAATCAAAATTTTCAGCAGTTTATCAAATATCTTTTTAAAATACCACAAAACATTCATGGTATAATTCTTCAAGTAAAAACCAGCCAACCCTCAATAACATACAAACCAATCAATTACTAATGCCAAAAGTCTCTCCAAAGTAACTCGGCCTTTTGTTCCCTACAAAAAGCCAATAGTGCAAGAGCTGTTTGAAATTTCAAGTGGTGAAGTGTTAAAATGTCCACATTTTTAGAGAACTGTGTTTCTGTTTTGAGTCTTT
This sequence comes from Pituophis catenifer annectens, assembly GCF_029215685.1. Lineage (NCBI taxonomy): Eukaryota > Metazoa > Chordata > Lepidosauria > Squamata > Colubridae > Pituophis > Pituophis catenifer. The sequence continues at coordinate 241,552,020 of NW_027256882.1, forward strand.
GAGAATAAATTCAGAGGCCAAATTAACGGGGAAAAACACAGAGCTTTAAAACATGGACAGATAATTAAAGAAAGATGTTGATCGAATGTGCCATGAAATTAGCATAATACATCATTGCCAGTGTATTTTAAAAGATCACTTGGAAGCAATCTGTACTCAGTTTAAAATGCAAGGATTTTCACACTATATAGAATCAGGTTACACCATTGGCCTGATGAACATTTTTATATAATTTGCCGCCCTTTGTAACATTCAAGCTGATGTAACTAGCAATATCACTTTAGTCCTTTTATATTTCTGTGTGCAGAGGAGACCAACAAATGCTAATGTAAAGGAAATGAATCTTTAACAGACACCACTATAAGTTTTCCCATGGGAACATTAAAGACTGGTGTTAATGAGCACTCTAATAGCTTGCTTCTTAAGTAGTTTAGGTAAACAGTTCTTTATTAACAAAGATTACACCTGATATTTTTCTCTGTAATAGGACGGAGACTTGTATATTTTTTTTTAAAAAAAACCCACCTGTTTACAGTACTAATCCTTTCCTCTGGGAAGACTGTCCCTGATTCACTTGATCTAAAAAGCTCCATGAAAGTAACAAATAAAAAGTGAAATATTTTTTTATCGTTTGAGGATGAATTTTCATAATCAAAACTGAACTGAGTCAAAATTTGATATATGGATCTCTGATATCTAGTGTACATCAAAAATGTGATGTTGGATCCATTCAAACTATAGGTGTAGTTAGTTACCAGACCTCTATTTCTCAGAAAGGCAAAACAACAGGTAACACAAACATACTCATACTGAAGCTATTATTATATATATATATATATCTTTTTTCTTTTTCGTAGGCTTTTATGTGCATATTCTTTCTAGCCAGGTTTTACCTACGTAAACTTAGTTGTTCTACAGACCTAGGTTCTGTGAAATCTCATTCACAAGTTTCTGGGCCTTTTTTCTGCTGACAAACTGCAACTCTGTGTTGCTCTCTGGGAGACTCAGATAGCTATTTCTGCCTTTTAAGGTGTCGTCAGTAAGCCACACCCACTTCTCAGATATCCTTCCTGTAAAGGTACAATGTATCTTTTTTCTTTTTCGTAGGCTTTTATGTGCATATTCTTTCTAGCCAGGTTTTACCTACGTAAACTTAGTTGTTCTACAGACCTAGGTTCTGTGAAATCTCATTCACAAGTTTCTGGGCCTTTTTTCTGCTGACAAACTGCAACTCTGTGTTGCTCTCTGGGAGACTCAGATAGCTATTTCTGCCTTTTAAGGCGTCAGTGAGCGATATCTGAGAAGTGGGTGTGGCTCACTGACGATGCCTTAAAAGGCAGAAATAGCTATCTGAGTTTCCCAGAGAGCAACACAGAGTTGCAGTTTGTCAGCAGAAAAAAGGCCCAGAAACTTGTGAATGAGATTTCACAGAACCTAGGTCTGTAGAACAACTAAGTTTACGTAGGTAAAACCTGGCTAGAAAGAATATGCATATATATATATATATATATATATATATATATATATATATATATATATACTCTCTAACTCTTGCCAATTCTCCCCTCCCTAATCAGTCTTGATAGTCCCACATTCTTCTCTACACATCACAACTCCCAGCCTTGTCCCACACTTTTTAATCCCTTCCCATTAAACCGGTCATTTCTAATTCTTTCCCTTTCTTCCTGTCAGGTCATGCTCAGCCCAGATATGGGCTACAAGTTTCCACTCAATTTACCCCTCCTTCCCTGGTCATGTCCCCATCATCCTCAACTCTTTTTATGCTGAGGCAATAGTGATGGTGGGACCCCTCCCCCTAGTGTGCTGGAGCTGAAAGCCCACTATCTTTACATCCTAAAATATCTTTAGTCTCTTTAGGGAATAAAGATGGCAGGTATCCATTTTGCTGATGGATGTAGTTATGTGTAGGGATGATGCTACTAAAGGGCCTGTTAGTGGATAAATTTAAAGACTGTATATAATTAGTATATAATGTTATCACATAAAGGATATGAGAAAGTATTTTCATGAACAACTATTTAAGAACAATGCATATTTAGTATATAATAAAATACCATAACCATTTATTTGTCTTCAGTGCGATGTCTAGACTTTTTACTGTAAATGCTTCAGGCATCATATTGTGGCTAGGTAATATGCTAAATTATAAACCCTATTTAAAATATGACATTGCACATTGCATTGACTTCAAATGACCTAAATCAAATTCATTTGATCCCCCTCATCATGACTACCCTTTTTTTATATACAACCATATTTTAGAAGCATAGATTAGCAGAAGCAATTTAAGACGCATCTAATTTTCTCCTACTAAAGGAATCCAGATTAAAGTCTCTTGGGCACTGGGCCACTAAATTGCGGGCAAGCGTGTGAATCCTGTGCATATGCACGATTTAAATTGTGCACACAAAACCATTCCCCCCTGCTGCTGAAACAGGCCACTGCCAGTCTGCAGAACCAAAAAGGTTGGGGACCCCTGCTCTAAATTTTCTCACATTTTTTTAATATTCAACCAGAATCTGTCTCCTTCTATTTTGAGAAGTCTAGGTTATTGTTGCACCAAGAGAACAATAACAATATTAAAACCAGTGTAGGATTTAGTGGCTTGCTAGTGTTCATGTGAGAAGCACCAAGATGTTTCCAGGTTGAAAGGATTCACTGGTGACATCATTGTTGCCCAAGGAATGCCTGCTTAGGAAGTCCTTTCATGTCGTCATTAATGTGCCCACTGAAGGGGTACCTCTATATTTACTTGGGACTGCATGCTTTCAAACTGCTAGGTCAGCAGGATTTTAAATTTTAAAATCATTTCTACCCAGCAGTCAGAGTATTAAAGAGTATTAAAATGTCACTTTCTGCTACTAGATCATCAGAGAACAGATGACTTAGTAACTGAGGAAATTATATTCAGTAGGTTTTTGTGAAGTACCTCTTTTCTATCTCAAAGATTTATCACATCCAGACCATGGCAATAATGGTGCCTTAATTAAGAAAACGTGTTACTTCTCAATTCAAAGTGTAGAAGTAACCCCATATAATGAAGTCACCTGGTTTGCTCCAGCAAAAAGGACCCTTTAAAGCAGGGGTGTCAAACTCGTGTCATCACAGTGGTGTCACGTGATGTATCAGGACTTTTCCCCCCTTCGCTAAACTGGGCGTGGGCATGGCCAGCACGTGACGCATCAGGCCCATGGCCCGTGAGTTTGACAGCCCTGCTTTAAAGGTACTGAATATTTTCTTATGCTATAATAAAGATACATGCCTTAATGTTTACATCTTAAAGAGTTAACATGGTTGAGGAAGGAGTTACGAATATAGGCAAGGAACTAGAGAAATGTGTGTCTTAAAAGGCACAAAATAATGTTACACAGATATAATAGTCTTTATTGCTTTATCAGATGGGTGGACATTTAGTGAGTTAGGAATAAAGGCATGATTCAAAGACATAGGTGGAGCTAAAACATCCATTTTTAATGGAAAATGGTAGAAAATATTAAATGTCTTAATATTACATCTTAAATTGCTAAGGAATAAATATATTAAATATAATTGTTTTAATTCAGATTGATTTAATTGAAAATAAAATTTCAATTTCTTGGAAAACTACATTTTAGGGAATATAGCCTTTGGCACAACATTTATGGTCCTTTGTCTGAAAAAAAGTGGCCCTCTTTGCCACTGATAGTCTATGCACATGGGCAATTTATTAAACAAACAAACAAATAAACAAATGCTACTAAATACACAGAAGGAGAATTCTTCTGAAGTTTAACATGCACAAGGTCAGTATCTGAAGCTCTGTATTATTAAAATATATGTAGGTTCCAAAGGCACCAGCTTTCTCCTTCACTTTTCAAATCATTGCAGGAAAGATTTCATCTAATTTTTTTCTTGACTTCAGTTATTGCATGCAGGTTTTAAATATGGTTCTAAATTATCTCACAGATGGCAGCATGTTACATTTTATTTTATTTTTTTAAAAAATATAGTGTGTGAAGCAAATCTCTGCCATGGCATCCATTGACTAGTGAAATATGAGTTTGGCTTGGTCATGCTTCAATCAAAACAAAAGTACTAAACTGGTTGAAAATTAAAATAGGACTTCTTCAGTAAAAGAATCTTTGTTTGCACTTCCAATGCAAAGAGATAACTTACACTGCTACCGTCTGCTGAGTGTCAGAAGTGTTTTGAAGATAAATGCTTGGTGCTTCAGAAGAAGCTTAAATAAACTCTGTAGATAACCGGCATATATATAGTTTCAGTTATCTACAATGTGTGTCTGTGTGTGTGTGTGTGAGTGTGTGTGTTAAATCATAGAAGATAATAAACATGGCATAGAAGTTAATAAATATTTACATAGAAGATAGTAAATATATATACACACATGTGTGTGTATGTGTATAAACACACACACACACACACACATACACTTACAAATTTTAAATCATAGAACATAGTAAACATGCTTATCCGTTAACCAGCAAACTCTAGTTTTTTAGTCTGCAATATGTAAATCAGCTTGGAGATGGAATATACTGATTAGATGATGGATGGAATGCCTGTTATCAGTTTAATTAACTTCAGTTTCCTGCATGTTAAAGGTTGCTCCAGTCCACTGGCTCATATAACAAACCCTCTTAGGATTTCATTAGTTCTTGTTCAGGCAATGGTGTAGCTTCCTAAGGGGTTCATTTTGGCTTGGCCTTCTGCTGAGTTAAAGTCCTTAACAAAATACTCTCTCATCTAAAGCTCTTTAGCTTGTGGTTATTTATTATTGTCAAAGTTAAAGTGGAATACAAAGAAGGAATATTCATTTGACATGAATTTCTTCCAAACATCTAGTTTTGTAAATCTTTTTAAAAATGCACTTGAATGGATATGATTATTAAATTATATTACATTTTGAAATGTTTTTATACAGATATACAGTGAAATAGAGCAAATATGTTATTAGCTGGAATGTTTCTAGGTTTAACGCTTCTTTAAGGAATAAAAGAAAAGAAGTAATTCAGATAAAAATTACCGTATTTTTCAGAGTATAAGACGCACCAGACTATAAAACTAGGAAAAGAAGAAAAAGAAATCTCCCTCTGCCTCTGAGCAATTTTGCCTCTTGCAGCAAACAGCCTGCTTTACTTTCATTTTTGTTTTCAGCATAGCTTGATTAGCACAAGGGGAAAAAAATCTGCTCCAGCAATTTGCTTCCTTGCAAGCAAGCAGCAGAGCCCTTTGCAAAACAGCTGAAAGCAAATCAGCTGAGAGTCGGGAGGCCGATCCAATCAACTTGTGCTAATTAGGCTGTGCTGAAACTGAAAGAAGCTGTTTTTTCTTGCTGTTTGCTTGCAAGGAGATAACTGCTGGGAGGCAGAGGCCAAAGGGTGGGGGACAGTGGGTAGGCGGGGCTACATTCCTATAAAATGCACCTAAATTTTCACCCCCTTTTAGGGGAGGAAAATGTGCATTTTATATTCCAACAAATACAGTAAGTTTGGGTACATATTATTTGAACCACATAGAGGCCTATGAAAATGCATTCATAGTCTGCTACTATTACATGAGTACACATTAAAGATTGCATGGTATCACTAATAACCAAGAAAGTTGATCTCAGTGGCAACTGATCTAAGTGATAATTTAACTCAACATGATGCATATAGCAAATTTCCCTACAGTTGGTTTTACTCTTTAAAGATAACTAAGTTTCCCCAACATTATTGGATTAGAAAATAGTTGTTTCTGATCTAGTAACTTGGGAAAAAGCGAATGGCCAGAAATAAAAAAAAACAATGGGTAAACAATTAGATCAACAACATTCCCACAATGAAGAAAAATAGTTTTGTCAAGTACTGAGTTTAAAAAATGATCACATTTATTTTATATTCACACACAAAAAATAAGAAGTTATGATGATTAGGTTACTCATCACATAGCATGTGACCTGTCACTGAGATTCTAACTATCTTATCCTAAAGATAGAAAATACAGATGAAAGCACATCAGGAGAATCTTAAATTTAGAGATAAAATTTAGATGCAGCACTTCAGACCAATGTAGCACAATTGTCTCAAAACAAACAGGAAAAATTCTCATGATTGGAATCTGGCAATGGAAGAAACTAGCTTGTTCAAGAGGAATAGAAGCGGTAAAAAGGAATAAATGAAAAAGGGAGATGAAGGCAAGTCATATGTTTAAAATAGCAGCACAAAAATTCAAGAAAATTAATATGGTGGCGAACATCTTGGTAAAAATAAGTACAAGAACAAATCAAAGTAACACTGTTTATAGTATCTATTTCTATCATTTAACCAAGGAGAGATGTGAATGTTATTTTTCAAAAGGCAATTGTTGATCAATGAAAAGGCATGAGAAGCATTAACTTTTACAGGAAACTCTACACTTGTGTTGGTAATTTTCTCCTTTTGAGGATAGAAGATGACTCGCAGGTATTTGTGATTTGATCCTAACCCAATAGAGAAGACTTAGTCAATAAACTGAAAGAAGAAACAACCATGTAATACTGAAATTCTTGAAACCAAGGGAAATTAAAATTGAGTGAAGTTTAAAAACCTGGATTCCAGCATATAGAGACTTTAATAAACTTAACGCCATGGCTGATACGTTTCTACGGCAGCAGCCCAAGACTGGTGGGCATTCTGAGGAGGAGGAAAGCAAAACAAGGTCAATAAAGGATATGAAGAAAAAGAACAAAGTTATTGTAATATATTTAATATAATATGAAGAGAATTGCAATAATTTGCAGGTGCTCACTGAAGAGGGCAAAAGGAACAAACAATTCTGACTATGACTCAAGCTCCTCCAAGAAGAGGTGACTATTTTATTGGTAGGTATGAAGAATAGGTTGAAGAGATCAGACTGCAGTTTGACTTTGATAGAAACATGATCAGGAATGTCTGTTGACCTTGAATAAGTGCCAATCTCCAAATCTTGTTAAACTGCATCCTAAGATTTCTCTTCCATTTCTTCTATCAGTGTGATTATTTTCACTATTTTTCTATTGAAGTCAATAATCCAGAAATTGGGAAAATGTATATGTGGAGGAAACAAACAAATTATTGAAATGGTTCTTGATATTGTATCTATTCAGTTTTACGGCCTTGGAGGAAAAGTATCAATCTATCTGATCATTTGAAATGTTGAACCATTCCTTGAATGAGTAACCTCTGTCTATGGAGCCCTGTGTATACTAAATTATGTTAAAATATGGTGGATACATTCTGCATTCATTAACATTTGAATGTCAAGCAGCAATTGCATTTGTTAGAAATACCGGCTCAGCAGCTCCAAAAACAAAAGGATTCGTCTGTAGATCTTGACCAAGTCAGTGTAAGAATTATTCTGCAGGGGGGGGCAGGGGTGCAAGGATAAAATTAGTGAATAATGCATTGCATTCTACAGTCTGCAATTTAATCGAATAATGCAACATTTTTGTGGGGAATAAATTTACCCTTTGTTGGATGAAAGGTTCAGATATTGGACTTGCCCTTGAAGAGCATTTGGAAACTTCAGATGTTTAATATAGTTTTGTGTTTTGTGTTCTGGGTTCTGGATTTAAAATGAAGGGGTTTTTTCCCCTCTTTATATATAATATTTGAATGCATTTAAAATGTACTTGGATGGATTTTTAAAGTTTGTAAAATAGCAAGTTTGTAAAAAAAAAAAGTTTGTAAAATAGCAAAACTAGAAAAAGTATTTTCTCCCTTTAGGGTTAAAAAATTGAAATAATATAAATTATTTTAATATAAATTATGACAGTTTATAAAGATTAATGAGTAAACAGAAGCACATACTATTCCCCACAGCAAAGAGAAGCAGAGATGGTCAAATTGACTCTTTTATCCAAAGAAGATAATATATTTAATATTGTTTCTATTTGGAAATTGCTTCTGGATTTTGTGCTTGCAATGAAAAAAATATGAAACTTTGATTTTATTTTTGTTGATTAGACAGGTCTATTGTATAGAAATGGCTAGTATATACTGTTGTGTTAATTGAAAACGTTGAGGTTATAATATTGTTATCCTCCATTGTGCTGAAGAGAGTTGGAAGTCAGTGCCTCTTTTCTTTTCTTTTCTTTTTTTTCTTTTCTTTTTTTCTTTTTTTTTCATTTTATTTTCCCTCTTTACACCATATTTTCTCCTTTTTCTTTTTACCTGCCCTTCCTCCAAGTTTTTAATTACTTTTTAAAATTTCTCTTTGTATTTTATATTTTATATTAATAAAAATATATTATAAAAAAGAAAAAATAGAAAATGTAAATAAAGTAGAATTAGATTCCTTTTTAAAAAAGGAAATTTCAGATAGTACAAAATGTGGCTGCGTGGGTATGGTGCCAGCTGCACAGCACAGGGAATATCACTGCACTGGGTTGCCAGTGTGTTTCCGAGTGCCAATCAAGGTGCTGGCTGTTACCTTTAAAGTTCTACATGACTTGGGGCTGGCTACCTGAAGGGCTGTCTCTACCCATCCAACTTGATACAACAGATTACAACAACAGATTAGGCATGCTTCAGATCAGGGGTGGAATTCAAAATTTTTGCTTACCAGTTCTGTGGGCGTGGCTTGGTGGGCATGGCAGGGGAAGGATATTGCAAAATCTCCATTCCCACTCCACTCTGGGGCCAGTCAGAGGTGGTATTTGCCAGTTCTCCAAACTACTCAAAATTTCCGCTACCAGTTCTCCAGAACCTGTTAGAACCTACTGGATTTCACCCCTGCTTCAGATCCCATCAGCCAGAGTATTGACTGACAGGAACTAGAAGTCAGGCTTTCTCTGCTGTAGCTCCTACCTGGTGGACTATTCTTCCCTCAGAGATTAGAATGGCTCCGACCTTGTTGGCTTTTCACTAAGTTTTAAAAACTTGGCTCGGTAATGCAGCCCGGTGCTCAGAAGGCATTAAGGACCCATTTGTTGGCTTTACTGTTAAATTAATTATCTTGGCTGCTGTTTGTATTTATTTACTTTGGGGGGGGGCTGTTTTTGTTTTATTTTTTTTTCATTGTTTAAATTATGTTATAATTTTAGAATTGTAAGCCACCCAGAGTCACTTGGTTGAACTGAGGAGTTATAGAAATTTAATGAATAAATAAAAAAATCTTCTTCTGTCTTCCTTCTTAATCTCCAATTGCCCAGAATTGTAAACCACCCAGAGTCACTTGGTTGAATTGAGGTAGAAATTTAATGAATAAATAAATAATAAATCTTCTTCCTCTGTCTTCCCTCTTATCTTTCGGTCCTTAGAACACTATGAAGAGTTTAGGGCCCTGTCCTGGTCTCTTCAAACCACAGTCTATTGATTTTGCTTACTTATTAAGTACAATGTAATTATGAGCTACTGGGAAATGAATGCCATATACTTTGTAGTTGTAAAAGCAGACACATTGGCACCAAGACCAGAAATGTTGGATTCCAAGATGAGCCAGATTTTGTGTACATGGCAACAATTTCCATGGATTAGGAACCATATGTAAAAAGACTACACAATTTATTATATTTAGGAAATTCTAACTTAACTGAGCACTTCCTGTCAAGCCTCTTTTAATTCCATGCATTCAATTAAAACATTAAAGAAGTGACTTCACGATACTATTGCCTCTTCCACTTGTTGAAACAAATAATTATACTTTCATCTATAACTTTCATATTTGCCAATATAGATCCAAGATAACTTTTTTTCAGTCTACCAACTGCCTATTTTCCCATCCTATAGGGTTGAATGTGTACCCTTCTTTGCAAAACAGAGAACACTGTTCTGATGTGATCAGATAATTCACACAGACATCTCCCTTTTCAGAGGATATTTATCTTTGTGTTCAGTCGAAAGATGCTGCTTGATTTTATATCTACTTATGTAAACATTATTACTTAATGTTTACATGGTAAACATTAGCAGGTCTACATAAGCAAACATTGAAACTATATTTATTCATATTGCTATTCACTCATTTTATATGCATAAATTTTGAGCTTCAAGATAATGTTTTTGCCCCATCTCAAGTCCAATATTTCTGTTGATTTTTGCATATACGAAAGGGGCAGAAATGGCTTTACAGTGGTATTATGTTGCTTTTATCATTTGTCCCTTCTTCACCTCCCCATCCACAGATGCCTGTGATAACTAGGATATTTTAAATAACTTAAGCCTCAGACTTTATCTAGGCTTTTTTCAGAAAGTCATAGATCCTTTTCAAAAGTAGACGTGATTTGGTTACTAAAAAGTTTATCAAAGACTTATTGGATCATAATCCTATGCATCTGGTTTGTAACAGAAATTCTAGTTAGATGGAGACTAAATGGGGAATTTAGAAAGAAGAAATTGCTGAGGAGTGTAAGAAATGATTTTTTTAAAAAAAATAGTTTAAATCAAGATACTGCTTTGAAAATGGTTTGGGATGCAAGTAAAGCCTTCATTAGAGGTAATATACAGTAATTACAAATTTAAGAGACAAGAGAAAAAATGAAATATTTTAGATGAGATAAAAAGAGAAGGAGAATTCCATAGGTAATATAAGCAGCTCTCATAATCCATATTAATGATAAATAGAAATAAAATTGAATTATGTGAAAGAAAAAAATGAATTTGTGAATAAACTAGGGAAATGGCCTAAAATGATATTGAAATGATGATAGGTACTGTATTAATGGGTAATGTAGCTATAAAAACATTTTATCAATATTAGATTAAATTGCATAGAGGACATGATATTTCAGTGGAGAAAATAGAAGAATATTGCAGAAAAGAAAATCTATTGAAGAACAATGATGAATTATAAATGGATATATAACAATAGGAGAATTTAGAGAAGCTATTTAAAAAAGTAAATCAGGAAAAGTGCCTGGACCACATGGGTTATAGAGTTCGTATTATAAGTGTTTTGAGGATGGAGTTTTGCAACCTCTACAAAGCATGATGAATATTATTTTACAGAGAAAAAAATGACAAAGATTTAGAAAAGGACTAATAATATCTAAAGAGGGACAAGATCTGACTTTAGCAAGACCAATATATTTATTGAATAATGTTATAAATTGTTTACAAGAATTTAGAGTCTGAAAATAATTTTGCCAGAATTTATTCATTACAATCAGGTGAGTTTTCACCTAAAAGACAGTTAAAGGACAGTGTCAGAACTGTGTTTGATATTTTGGAATATTTGGAACAAAAACAAGAAAAACATCACATTCAATTGTTTAGATGCATAGAAGACTTTTGACAATTCAAATTGTACTTTCTTGTTTGGGGAGAAATAGGCTCAGACTCAACCCTTCCAAGACTGAGTGGCTGTGGTTCCGGCGTCCCGGTATAGGCAGCTGGTTCCATCGCTGACTGTTGGAGGCCAGATCTTGACCCCGTCAGAGAGGGCGCGCAACTTGGGTGTTCTCCTGGATACACAGCTGTCTTTGGAAGATCATATGACGGCCGTGGCCAGGGGAGCTTTTTATCAGGTTCGCCTGATACGCCAGTTGCGTCCCTTTCTGGACCGGGATGCCCTGCACATGGTCACTCATGCCCTCATCACATCCCGTCTGGACTACTGTAACGCTCTCCACATGGGGCTCCCCTTGAAGAGCACTTGGAGGTTCCAACTGGTCCAGAATGCAGCCGCGCGAGTGATTATGGGGGTGACTCGTTGCACCCACGTAACACCTCTCCTGCGCAAGCTGCACTGGCTCCCAGTGGTCTTCCGGGTGCGATTCAAGGTGTTGGTCACCACCTTTAAAACGCTCCATGGCTTAGGACCGGGGTATATATGAGACCGCCTTCTGCCGCCGACAGCCTCCCACCGGCCAATAAGGTCCCACAGAGAGCGGCTCCTCAGGGTGCCGTCGGCCAAACAATGTCGACTGGCAGCGCCCAGGGGGAGAGCCTTCTCTGTGGAGGCACCAGGTCTCTGGAATGAGCTGTCCCTAGATGTGCGTATGATCCCCAACCTGCGCACCTTTCGCCGCGCTCTGAAGACCCTTTTGTTTCAACAGCCGGGCTGGCACTAACGTGAATATGAATTTTAATGGGTGTATGTTAGTTTTTAATTTGTGGGCCAAATTTTTGTATATTTGATTTTAATGGTTTTTAAATTTTGTAATTTTATGTGTTTTAATATGGCTGTACACCATCCTGAGTCCTTCGGGAGAAGGGCGATATAGAAGTCTATTAAAAGTTAAAGTTAAAGTTGTTTAAGTTTCTGGAAGATATGAATTTTGGAGATAATTTTATACAATGAGTGAAACTGATTTTTACTTCACAGTGGCACAAATAATTGTTAATGTAATATTTAACCTAACCAAGGTTAGATACAAAATAGCAAGATACAAAATGATAAGGTTGCCCATTGTTTTCTGTTTCTTTAAATTCTTGAGATATTGAATAGAGACGTAAGAAAAGATTAGAGGATCTGGGGCATAAATATATGTTAAGAGCTTTTACAAGTTTTTTTTTTTGTTTTGGCAGTCCCTTTAAAAGGAACTGAACTATTCATGTATAAATTAAAAGAATTTGGAGCACTAGCAGGGTTCAAGATTAGCAAACAGAAAACAATGATATTAACAAACAAAAAAACCCCCATCAACCAGAATAAATAAAATGAGTTTTAAGACTGAGAAGAAGGTAAAATATTCCAGTAATACACCATATTACTATGATATATATGAATTGTATGTTAGTTCAAACCAACTTTGTTAAAACATGAAATGAAGTTTTAAAAGATTCACTAAGATTGGATAAAGTATAGTTGCCACTACTGGGAAAAAAATCTGTGGTTAAGATGAATATGTTACCTAGAATGTTATTTTTGTTTCAGACAATATCTATTTTGACAATTGATGTTCTCTCTAAACAATGGCAGAAGGCTATGTTTAAATGTCTATGACAAGGGGGGGAAAGTCCAAGTTAAATATAAGGTATTACAAGATGCAAAAGAAAGAGAAGGATTGGGTTTTACCAAATTTGAAATTATATTTTCCTCCCTGCTCTTTAGGTTGGATGACGAAGTGGGTATTGCTAAGAAATAGAAGGCTATTGAAGTTAGAAGGACATGATCCTTGAATTGGGTGACATTAATATGTACAGTATGATGAAGGTTAATTTTTACAAATGATTATGTCAGGTGGGCCATTCTTCGAATAGGGAATAAATATAAACATTGGTTGTACCTGAAAACACCTTTGTGGTTCTCAGCACAAGAAACATTTTATAGACATGAAATAATAAGTAAATTAATTGGTTTACTTATTGTGATATATTAGAACTTTTCTCAAGGGCATTGTAAAATGCAATGAATAGGAGATGTGACAACAGAATAGTATCATTGTCAATGCTTTCTTATATACAATTATCAGAAAGTGGATAAAAGTTTTTATGGTTTTGAACAATGCAAGACTGAGTTTGAAATAGAATAATGTACAAGTGATTAACAAAAGTTATTGCTAAAATGTATAAACCTTTGTTGAAATATGAGAAAAAGAAGAACAAATGAAAGAATGTATGATAAAATGGGCTAACATTTTGGCTGCAATATAGAAATGAGTTAATATACAATTGGGAAAATATATGGTTAAAAGGATTGAAATTTACATTATGTTCTAGCCTTAAATATAATTTTTATAACATCATGATGTATCATTGCCATTTATCACCAGAAAAACTGTCTAGAACGTATAAAGATACTTCAAATCATTGCTGGAAATATGAACAACATGAATGAACATTTTATCATGTATGGTACACACATGAAAAAGCCCTTCCAAAAATGGATACAAATAAATACACTAATTCAAAAGATTTAAAAAATTAACGTACAGTTGAAACTAGAGACTTTTCTTTTGGAATTAATGGATAAAAGAATAGAATAGAAAATAGAAAAAGAATTGAAAAAAGCCACAGAACTTTGCTTTTATATATAACAACTGCAGTGAGATTATTACACATAATCCATAATTTATAATCAGTCACTTAATAACCCTTCATAGATAAAAAGTTGAAAAAAGTTACTATCAGTCTTTAAAATTTTGCTACCACTGCCTCATGGTCATGTGATCATATTTCAGGTATTTGACAAATGGCTTGCATTTACAACCAGTTGCAGGGGTCATGTGATCATGTTTTATAATTTTTGCTGTTTTACAGCACAAAAAAGGAAAAATAGCCAATGGATAAGGTAGACTCAGACTTATGAACACATGATTTGCTTAACAATCATCATAAAAATTGTAAAATCAAGTTCGGTCATATCACTCAACTGACAACTACAACAACCTACAACCAAAATTTTAGCTCAGTTATGGTCTTAAATCAAGGACTACCTAAATATGCTCCAAAGTGATTAAGTTCAACACTACATACAATGGAAGAAGGGCTGATAAAGATGGTGGAACTTACAGAGATAGCAAATTGAGTTCCTTGATCAAAAAAAAAGATAATATCTACTTTAACAACTGGCTGAAAACCCCTTACTGACTTTTTGCATGAAACAAAAAATGCATTTATGACCTGTGGTTTTGATGATTAGAAAAAAATTATTAGAAAAAAGTCGACTTTTAAACTGCTTTATTATAGCAATATGGTGTAGTTAGTAAGGTATTGTCTAGAACCATGGACACTTTCATGGCACTAAGTCCACTGTTATCCATACAAGAGTTGCAGCTGTGGGAATAAAATGAAGAGAGATCTCCATATGAGCTACTTTGAGTTCCCCAAAGAATGATAGAATATATATTTTAACTGTAATAACAACAATAACAATATAGTTCTAGTATCGCAAATAGTTGTAGCATCTTGACACATATTTTGGCCCTAAGTGTTACATTTTTGACTTGAAAAATTTGGTCTTCCCGCTGTTCTGACTTCTTTGTCTTATTGCTTATTGTTAAAAGAGACCACTGGCTAGAAATCTAGAAATTGTTATGGATACAACAACTAACATAAGCTCATTTTCACATCTCCTTAATAATGCTTTTAAGTCTTGCTAATCACTTTTAGGAGACATGGTACACTCTTCATGTCATCTTTAGCCCATTATGGAAATGTCATCTTAACTGTTCTAGTAGTGGCTGTCAACTTCCGAAACAGAGTGTTGCAGCCGGCCAGCGGCCAGTGGAGCTGGCAGCAGAGTCGGACAGTGAGGAGATTGGGGAGGAACTTGGCCCAGTCCTGGGGGCTGGGGAAAGCTCAGACGAGGGCTCTTCATTGGACGCAGAGAGGGAGAAAGACAGCAGTGAGGCAGAGGAACAACTGGAGCCTGTTCCAAGTGTGCGCATGCGCAGAGCTGCCAGAAGACAAGAACAATTAAGAAAGCAGGGTTGACTTGGGAGTAAGACTTGGAGATAATTGGCCCCTCCCATAGGAAATAAAAGAGGAGCCAACAGGGAGTGGGCTTTTGCAGGAAACAATTCGTTCATTCTGTGACTCTGAGAGACTCTGTTCTAAGTTTTGCCTTGTACTGCAGTTGGAAACAATTTGCGTAGCAGTTTACCAAACGAAATAAAGTATGTTGAGAAATATTCCTTTGAAAAACTGTTTGGACAAACCTTGCTGATTGTGAATGAATGTAATTCACAGTCATGTAAATAAAAGAGGTTTTGCCAGTTTACTATTGTAACACTCTCTACATGGGGCTCCTCTTGAGGAGCACCCGGAGGCTCCAACTGGCGCAGAGTGTGGCCACGCGGGTGGTAATGGGAGCGACATGGCATTCCCATGTGACACCCTTCCTGCGTGAGCTGCACTGGCTCCCGGTGATCTTCCGGGTGCACTTCAAGGTTTTGGTCACCACCTTTAAAGCGCTCCATGGCTTAGGACCTGGGTACTTGCGGGATCGCCTACTACTACCAATAGCCTCCCACTGGCCAGTATGCTCCCATAGAGAGGGGCTCCTCCGGGTGCCGTCGGCCAAACAATGTCGACTGGCAGCCCTCAGGGAGAGAGCCTTCTCTGTGGGGGCACCTACTATCTGGAACAAGCTCCCCCCAGAGATACAGAGGATCCCGGATCTGCGCACCTTTCGCCGCACTCTTAAGACCTTTTTATTCCATCATGCAGGCCTGGCCTAACTTTCTCCCTCTTTTTAAATAATTTTTTAATATTTTTTAATATTTTTAATATTCAAAGTTTAATTTGTTTTAAATTGATTGGGGTTTTTTAATCTGTCTGGGCCAAACTATTTAATTCGATTTTATTTTCTGCTTTTTAAATTTTGTATGTATGTATTTTATTGTTGGCTGTTCACTGCCCTGAGTCCTTCAGGAGTAGGGCGGTATATAAATCAAATAAAAGTAAAGTAAAGTAATTCCTGCCTCCTGCTTGTTAAGGGAGCCTAGGTCAGAACACAGAAGCATTTTTCTCTTCTGATATAAATCTTGCAGACAAAAGTTTCCATATAGATATTTAAGGACTGGTGCTGTTTCTGATGACATACTCAGAAGGTGTGTGATCTGTCATGTCCTCTTGTACATTTTGGGTTGTTGAAGGCAACCTTCAATTACTGTGAACTGTTTTCCATGACTGTTTTTGCTTGGATTCAAGGCAATCCATACATGAGTACTTGATGTTAGCTTAACTATCTATAAAGCCCTTCCCACCAGAATCTTCTTATCAGGGGCTTTGAACTGGTGCTAGAGGTCCTACAGTTCTAATTTTCCAATTGTGGACTTCTAGGTTTTGTTTTGTTTTACATGAGTGTTTTTTACACATGTGTAAAAAGAAAAGAAAAGCAGAAAGGCATGTGGTGAAGCAGGCTTTACTTCCACCCACTGAAAAAGATTGTTTTTCAAAATGGAATTGTAGCACTGCCCTAGACATGTTTTAGAAAAAGTCTAAGTGACAGCTCACACATGTGGATCATAACACACGTACATGGTAACCTGTTACTCTGTCAAGTTGAAAGCTAGGAAATGCCTCACACTGGGCTTCCATCCACACTTATTCAATTAGGTGTTAATGACAAGAATGGTACTTGTTTTTTCCACTGTCTATTGATGCTATGCAAGGGGGAATACAGCCAACTGTTCACCTTAATTTATTTCTCATTAAAGGCCAGGACCTCTTGCAAGCTTTGCTAGTGAAGCAGATCAAACCTTGGACAGCACAATTTATGCTGATGTAGTTTTCTGATGACTCAAGAACTAGAATAATGCATGTTATTATGGCAATGCGGAAAAGCTGTAGTCTTTACTTCCTTCCTTTCCAATATATCCTCCAAAGTATTCCTGTAAAACTTGCAAAAAAATTCAAGTATCAAATATGCTTGGAGATTTTTTTTCTGATAAGCCAAACATAAGCATATGAAAATACACGTGTATATAAAATGTAAAGCAATTTTCCAACAATGCCTCCATATTACATGCAATATATGTATCTGTTTTAACATTTTAATGAATTCAAACAAGGCATAAATGTATAAATACAGTGATAATTTGTGAAGAATCTTCCTTTTATTTGCATCTTTTTATTTTATTGTGAGATCCCTGGTGCTTATGTTGATTCTAAAGTAAGTTTAATTCACTGTAAGACATTTTCTTCTCATAGTTTTGATCCAAGGACATTTCTTGTTATTTTGCAAGTGCTGAAGCTCAGGATTGATTTTTGATGAAATCAAAAACTTGCGCCTCAACATACGAGCATTATCTTTAAATATTTATATTGTGCTGCTGGTGCTAATTATTATTCCAGCTTAGTACAGTTCTAATGCATTTAAATGTCAAATGTTTCACAGTTTAATTCATCATGCATATGCTCAGGTACTTGTATACATATATTCATTATGTCTCTTCAGGAAAGGATTCTATTTATATGTTACTAGCTGTGTATTAAGGAATATCATTTCTCATATGTTTAAATGATAAACATTAATGAAACCTTTGAACATTCTTAATCCAAATTTCATTTATTTTTTAACTTATCTTATTGATGTTCTAATCACAAAATATGATTAAAATATCTTCTGTCAAGAAAGTTAAACAAAATGAGATAAAATAAAAATTGGCCTATTTATGCAGTTTTCTGGGTGGAGGGGGAGGGAACAACTCTATAGAAAGACCTAGGAAATGTCATGCTTTATTATGTGCATTCTGATGTTAAAGAGCAATTATGCTAATGTCTGTTTTCTCAGGCAATCTACTGACTAAGCCACTGTGAAAAAAGGGAGTATAAAAACATAACAGACTAGTTGGCATTTGTCAATAGTCCCCCAAATACCTCTTTAAGGTCATTCTTTTTCTTTAAAAAAAATCATTTATTTTCTTATATTTGTCCTTTCTGTTTTCACCATTCAGTTTTGCTACTCAGGTAAGTATTTTTTTTTTTCCGTTTGAGAGCAATCGAATGAAACATTTCTTTCCCCTGAGAACAGGCAAAGGATTTCCAAGGTCAAGTATAATACACAAAGAAAAACTAAGATCTTGCAACTGCCTGGCCCTGCTACCTGTAGCGGCCAGTTTGACTGGTCCCCTTTCAGTATATGGCAGTTTTTACTCCAGGATGGTTTTCTGCCCAAGAATACTACAGAAAAAGGGCCACTTGCTTAATGTGCAATGCCTACATGCAAGCTATGACTCCTTTTATTGATTTTATTGGTGTTCAGCCAGCCGGACTGTTTTGTTCAGCCTAATGTAGTAATTCCATGATGTGTAATTGTAATTGACCAGAACAGGATGTCAGGATTAATTATCGCTATAGTCTCTGGGTCTATGTGTTTTTATCCCAAGAAGGATAATGTCATCATTTTTGGCATTTATTTATCATGACATTTAAAAGACACAATAATTTCTAAGCAATTGCTACAATAAAGCAGTTAGTTTGGAATCAAGTAGATTGGGTGTGTCTGTGTGTGTCTGCATATATGTGTATTTATGTATGTATGTATGTATGTATATATTCACATTCACACATAGCTTTTCAAAGTTCTGAAATTGATGAGAAATTTGGCTGTTTAGGAATTTATCCAAGGAATATTAAAAATTCTATGCCCACTAAATGGATTTACTTTTGCTGTCTAATTCATTATGCTAAAACCATGAAGCAATTTCCTGTTCAAAGCCCTGCTCACAGACTCTCTGTTGTCAAGTATTTGAATTTCAGATTATAAATGGGTTCATTTGGATAGCATGAAAGAAAACCTTTGTTGTCAGCTTTGCTTTATGTTCTGCCAGGAGCAAAATCTCTCTTCTTTCGTAGTTACCAGCCAAATGCCAGACCTTCCGTTCTGGCCTTCCCTATTTTGAAAGCCAACCTAAATGCTTTATGGCCCTGAAGGCAAGGCACCAATTGGAGCTTTACCTACAAGCTAATAATATATTTTAAAGGGTAGTTCCTGAGTGATACTAATAGATGGGTAGCTTATTAGGTGAGAAACGTAAAGAAAAAGGAAGAGGGGGAGGGGAAGGGGGAGGGAAAGCAGGTTTCTCCTCATAAAAATCCAAAACAAAGATAAAAGTGCTAGTGTTTCAATATGAAATGGATGAGTAAATTCAAGGGATTTCGGAGTTGCCACTTCCAGACGTTTTGTAAGCAATATCCAGTACAGAATTGAGGATGGAGTCATGAAAAAATATGTGTCTCCCTGAGTAGACTCGTTGCCTTGTCTTATTTATATTTAGTTGTTTATTATTTTGGGTTCACATTCAGCATAATCCCAAAGGAGAAAATCAAGCCTTTTCCTACTTCTCACCTTACAGCTCATATATCCAACAAAGGTAGATGACTTGGAACAACCCTACATGAACCAAGGGACCCTTGCTAAGTATTAGACTGTAGCCAGAATCAGCCGTTGGATCAGTCTCTGATGCAGGTTGACCCCCTCCAGATTCACCAGTTTCAACATGTCAATTTCAGCCCCTACAAAGTTGGTTGGTTTGTGATTTGATCTATGAAATCTCAACCAGGTCACATGAATTTGCTTCCACTTTAGATTCATTATCAGAAGACCTGCTCTAAATCACTCTTTCTGCTCAGTAATCAGGAAAGTGGCTGAAAGGAAGATGGTTTGCAGATTGTTTTACCTCACTTGACACCAAAATTATTCTCATTTCAAGGTCAAGCTTTATCTATATACCTATACCTGTATTTATATATGGGGCCCACCTCAGGAAGTAGTAGCACTTGGCTGACCTTAACTAATGTTGACAGCTAAGCAGACTCAGAGGTGGTTAGTACTTGGATGGGAGATCAATAGGAAATTCCAGAACTATAGCTGGGCTGGAGAGCTGGAAAACATCGCAGAAGAAGACAATGGTAAACCAGTTGGATAGCATTGCCAAGAAAAATACAAAGCTATATTTATATTTTTCTTGACCATGCATTTGAATTTATTCAGAAGTTGGTTTTAGTAGTGCCTTCTATTGATTTTCACTGCCTGCTATGCCTTGTTAGCTTTATCACTTCTCATCTTTAAATTTGTGCACTGTATTAATATATAATTGTTTATTTTAAAGTTATCTTATTGTGGCAGCTTTATTTTGAAAGTTAGATTATCAATGTGCCAATTCAGATTTTTAAATAAGACAGTATATGTGAAGAAAAATCTGGGAGATGTCATTTCCCCTCCTTCCATCCCTCTACCTTCCCCACCCCCAAATTCTTTTCAGTTTCAGAACTGGGGAAGATTTGACATATCCCTCACTACTAATGCTGAATGAACTATATTAAGATTAAAGTAGTATGCACTTAAAGGATTCTGAATCTAGAAATGTATGATGAATAGCAAAGCCATCAGAGCTCACCGATCTTTTTCTTAAGTATTCTATTCCTTGATTAGTCCTATAAGCCAAGATAACATAGGTGCTCCCAAAGCTGGCCTTAAGGGTTTCTGCACTTATGCAAGTGACAAGGTGTAACTAGTGCATTCCTGATCCATCATGAGAAGAAGGATCACAAAGGAAAGCCTTCAGTTACATTTAGAAAAAGAGTTAAAATTGTCACAGAATTTTAGGCAGTGTTAAAAAATTCTTACTACCGATGATTGTTCATCATTCTGCAATGGGAAAAAAAATTCAGAAGCTCTACAAAGGAGCAACTGTTTTCTCTAAATGGAGATTTTAATTTGGCAGAAGGACAATATATCTTCTCTCCCTCCCCTCCCCTTTGTACAGTTGTAGTTGCCAAGCAACCATTTCATTTCTGCAACTCAGACACTGTGTCATTACTGCTTAAGCAACAGAGGGTTTAACTCATTCAGTACTCAATTAATTCTCCAATTACAACATATCTGAAAGTACCGTTATTTTGATCAGGAGCCTGTGGATTTTTAGAGGAATTGGCTTTTTTGCCTTTGAACCACCTGACTATCTCTGTAGTAAAAAGGAAAAAAAAACCAGGCATTTTTATCAAGGAAAGGATATGTACTCAATTATGCAATGAAGTTTTCCTCTCATTCCTTCAATGACCCTCCCTTGTCATTTTCATTCACCTCCAACTGATTGTCGTCCCCCACCCAAAAAAAAAAAACCCTTGGGGAAAAACATCATTCCTGTGATGCCCAAACAATCACAAGTCCAGGAGGGATTTTTTAAATTTAATTTTAAAAAAGACCATCACCTCTGCTTTACACAGAAAGAATTAAATATATTGCTAGCATCCCATGTTACCCCATATTTTCATATATGTGGGGAATGGTGCATGTGGATCCATATCTTTATTTTGATACTGGGGGTGGATGGGAAGCATTTGTAACAGGATGAATCTACTTGGTTACCAAGCCGTCATTCCTTCTGCATTAAAAATCCCATTAAGTACTGTGAAGGTGGCATGTTATCTTATCATCCATTTTGCAACCAAACACCTCTGACCATGATCATAACTTGCAATGGTGACTGAAATGAGGGACAGAGTACGATAATTCCTAACTAAAATGCATAATTTTAAGATGGAAGAAACCTGAATACATTTTCAGGGCATTCCTAGATTATCAGTTTCCATTCTAGAGTAACAAGTAGCAAGCAAATGTTATTTCACAAATCCTAGCCACATAAAAGGGAAATGAAAGAAATAAAAACTGCATCTCCGATATGAAAAAAGAACAAGAAAATAGCATTTATGGCACTTACACCCAGAATTTTCCTTAAAGGTCTTCTAAGGGTGGAATCTAGTTCCATCAAAAAATACATTTTGAGTTATTATCCTGTGAGACAGAAATAAATAAGCTTAGTGGACTATGGCTTTTCTTGAATGGGAAAAGCCATAATTTGGAGGATGCATAATGATAGGAGCACAGCTGGTAGACTGGTGCTTCCCTAATTAGGTTTTCATACCTATGTTGCAAAATAACTCAGTAGAAGTAAGAACTTTTCGAGGAGGATAGAGCACATACTACACAATGTTTATATATCTGTTTCTTTCAAGCCTTGCCTGTGGTGAGTTGCTAAGGATTTTGTTCCAAAACATATTTTCTCTTTTTCTTACCTCTGTAAATACAGTTTTATTTTTCAACTAAGTCAAGTATGACAAACTCTTAACTCACTGGATATACTCTATTTGTTCAGAGGCACTCTCCTAACAGTATAGCCATTTTTCTTTGGTTACAAAATGATGGCACTTTGATGGTATTAAATGCAGTTTTGTGTACTTAATGTAAACCTTTTCCAGGAAAATGAATCACTGTTGTGAATCTGATATGTAACTTGTGAATCTGCTATTTCCCTTAGCATATGACCAAATACAACTGAACTATTGCTGTTATTTGTCATTGTTATTTCAAGTTATACCTCCCCCTTCCTTTTAGAAAATGCTCCTTTCCAGAGCTTTAAGATGAATTTACATTAGCTGATATGTGGAATGGATATTTAAGTAATATATTTAAAAATTGTCATTCCCAGGTGCACAGTTTTTTCTTGTAGTTTAAGTACATAGTGGTATTCTGATAAATGTATAATAGCTTGCTCTGCCAGCAATTTGTTCCACCATGCCATACCACTAACCACCAAAGAGTAAATCAGCACATTAAACAACTGCCCTATACAATGAGCATGTGCTCAAACCCAAGAGTTTATTTCTCTTTTCTCATGATTTTTTTTTTAATTTGGCTCAATTGGTTATATTGATGAATATCTCATTAAAACCTTTAGGTAAGACTGTATATATATTCAGATACTCTTCATGTTTCATAATGAGAAAAACCAGTGAAACAATTAAATTTGACCTCTAAAATTTTAGGAACTGATGAGCTGAAAATTATAGACAGTGAATCTCTGTTTTTTCCCCAGTTCTATAAACAATTATAGAAACTTTAATGCAATATAATATATTTAATATTTAGAATTAATTGGTTGTATGCTATTTTTGATTCATAGTGACCACATAGATCAGGGGTGTGAAACTCAAGTCCCACAGGCCGGATCTGGCCTGCAGGGTGCTTAGATCTGGCCTGTGGGCCGCCCTGGAAACAATGAAGGACTGGCCTGTGGTGCCTCTGCCAGTGAAAACAGAGCTCGGGAGGGCCACGCATGGCCTCCCAAGTTCTGTTTTCTCTGGCATTGGGTTACAGGAGACCGTCCCAGCCAAAAATGGAGCTCATGAGCCCATTTTGCTGGCAGAACTCTCAGGGCCCCACAGATGCCCCTGACACAAGTGATGTCAAGCTGGTGATTCCCCCCCCCCCCGGCCACACACACCTTTTCTCCCCCAGGTCAAACACAACACTGATGCAGCCCTCAATGAAATCGACTTTGACACCCCTGACATAGATAGGTTTTTCTCCAAGACAGTTTATCCACAACCCATTATTTTATGTCTTCCAATGGTGCATTCCTCACCTCTGTAACTGAACCCATCTATCTTGCTCTTGGTTGTCCTCTTCTCTTTCCTTCCATCTTTCCCAGCATTAGAGCTTTTTTCCATAGAGCTGATATAATGCATCCAAAGTAAAATAATTTGAGCCTCGTCATTTGGAGTTTTAATGAGAACTCTGGGATGTTTCATTCAGTGATTCATCAGTTTGTTTTGTTGGCTGTCAACAATATTCTCGGGAGTCTTCTCCAACAGCAAAGTTCAAAAGCAACAATACTCTTTCTATCCTATTTCATCAAAATTCAGCTTTCACTTCCATAAAGTGTCACAGGAAATTAAGTGCCTTTCACAGTTCTGATATTTGTAACTATAAACACACCATGGCATTTAAATATTTTTGTCAAGGCCTTAATGGCTACTTTATAGAGTGCTAGTCTATGACGTATTTCTTAACTGCTTGTTCCTTTGATATTAATGGTTGATCCTAAAAGACAGAAGCCACCCATCATTTCAAAATCTTCATTGTCAATTCTAAAGCTAATTGTTATACCTATTGTTATTAATTTGATTTTTTTTATATTTGATTTTAGTCCCATTTTTTCATTGTCCTTTTTGATTTTCAATACTAGCACTTGCAGATCCTTGCATTGTTAGTGTTATCAGCATAACTCAGGTTATTGTTGTTGTTGTTTTCTCCAATTTTAAAATCACATTCTTCTTCCAATCAAGCTTGCCTTAATAAATAAGGCAATAGGTTTAATAAATAAGGGGAATAAATCAGGGGAGTTATGCAGCCTTGTTGCCCTGCTTTTCCAGCCTGGAGCAGTCTGTTTCATCAAGTCATGCCCTGACTGTGGCTTCCTGACCTGTATATAAGTTACTCATGAAAACAATGAGATTCTCTGGAACTCCCATTTTTCTGAACAGATTTTACAATCTGACATGATCAACATAATCAAAGGTTTTTCTATAATTAATGAAGCACCTACTGGATTCTTTCGGGGACTCTTTGTCTTTCTCAGTTATCCAGCGTGCATTGGCAATAAAATCTTGTGTTCCTCAACCTTCTCTAAAGCCAAGTTGAACAGTTGGCATCTCTTTTCCATGCAGGGCTCTAATCGGTACTGGAGGAAGCATATTTTGCTAGCTTTTGCAATTACGGATATTGTATGACTGCATTGTATGATATTGTTAACTCTCTCTTTATCACTCTCTATGAGCTGTGGTGGCACAGTGGTTAGAATTCAGTACTGCAGACTACTTCTGCTGACTACAGGAAATTCGATAGTTCAAATCTCACTGGCTCAAGGTTGACTCAACCTTCCATCCTTCCAAAGTAAGTAAAATGACGAGCCAGATGGTTGGGGGCAATGTGCTGACTCTGTAAATCGCTTAGAGAGAGCTATAAAGTACTGTGAAGCAATATTTAAGTCTAAGTAATATTGCTATTGCTCTCCTTCTCTTTCTCTCTCTCTTTCTCTCTCTCTTTGGTATTGGAATGTAGATTGATGTCTTCCAATCAAATGGCCACTGTGTTGTTCTCCCATATGCTGGCATGGCTTGCTGCCCCTCAAAATAATTTCTAACTATTTTTACTGTCTTTCATATTTCTAATCCAGTAGTCTGCCTTTACCTTCCTGTAGGTTCAGACTTCAGGTTTCCGTAGTATGCATTCCAACATAAGATAAGCAAAAGTGACATACGGTATTTGGTATCCTTTTCTAAGGTATGAATTTTTAGTGTCTGCAATTCAAGTGTTGCATAGTGGGTTAATTATAATAAATACTAATCTACATTCAGAACATCTAGCAAATTTAAAAAAGACATTTCATCAAGGAAGAGCATTTTACCCTCCTACTGTGAGTTTAATTTATTCTTAGCATTAACTTTTTTGTTGTTATTATTAAATTGTCAGGCTTTGCTGGATGTCCAACCATGGAATCCTATGACATAAATGTCATTCCTAAATCATCACACCCTTTTAGGAGTACAAACCTAAGATGTAGCTGATCATTCTTTAATTGTGACTTCATCTGTAAAGTTCAGCAGGATCATAAAGAAGAACTAGATAATATTTATTCCAGTTTTTATTTCCTTTTTCTTTTGAAGGCAGAAAAGGGCAGACACTGAAGGAAATGTCAGAGAATGCAACTGATGTTATCTTTCTGCAGATTTCAAAAAGAAATCTTTGACTGTTTCTGTTCATGCTTAAATCTTGAAGTCCCTCCTAATTTACCAGAATATACTGTAATTCCATTACAGGACAAATATAAACATTCAAGTGAAACAATATGCATAAAGAATTACTGGGATAAAGGTATATTATAAATAGATATAAAAATAAAATACCTTCTAGTTTATTTTTTTTCTAATTCCCGAGTTTTAGAATCTGACACTCTACAAGTATACACATGCCTGTTAAAATAATTTGAGTTAAATAACAAGCTTTATGCCAGTGAATGTAATTATTATTTCATAGAATGGTCACAGAATTTCAATCACTTTATATTTTTTTTTAATTTGAACGTCTTAATCTGCATTTCCGTAGCCAATGCACAGTGTCCCTGGGAATGCAGTAGAATAGAAGTTCTCTCTTTTCACTTGGAATCAGAGAGGTTATCAGTTTCAGAAGGGGTATTCTTGATTCTCCAAATTTCAATAAGGCTGGCTGTTTCTGATTTTAGGAAAGCCCAAAGTCAGAAAGGAGTTTTAGGATGAAAAACAATCTAGCTTTCCATCACTCTTCCAATATAGGGAAAGAATTAGATAACCCCTGATAATTTTGAAATAATAGAAAATACTTGTAGCTCGGGTTTTAGATTTTGGCAGTGATTTGCTCTCCAAACTTGTTTCAATTTAGTTTCTGAACATTTCATCCCAGCGAAATAGAAATGGTCAGCCCCTAGCAAGAAAACCATAAAATAGTTGGGCTTCTCTTTGTTTTTCAGTTTCCTTGACCTTAGCTTTCTTTGACCATCCAAACTCTGAAAACTATATTACAAACACACTTTTTCTGTAGCTCTTATTTCTATCTCAAGGAAATTTCTTATTTCTATCTCATTTGACATCTTTGCAATTGTAATAGATTTGTTAGTGTTTAATTGTTCTGCCCCAGCTATGGACCCCAAAGAACGCAGCACACACAAAGTCTGTACAAACCTAAGTTTACTAAATTAAATCAGTCTTTTTCAAACAAAGGCTGTTAATTAACTTTATTAACAGCCTACAAGAATCCAAAGAATAAATAATCATAATCTTACTATGGTTGGCAGAAAACCCAGAAGCAATTTGCAGGAAACTGATAAGAGAACTAAGATCCAGACGCGAAGGAGAGTAAACAAAGTTGTTTCCTGCAAATTGCCTCAGTTGTCGTCCTTCCTTAAATAAGCTAAGGGAGTGGCCAATTAGCCCCAAGCCTTACTCTCAAGGAGACCTCCTCCTGAGGAGCCACTCCTGCCTTTTGGCAGCTCTGCGCACCCGTGCATCGAGAAGAGGCTCCTCCTCTTCATCCTCTTCACTTATAGAAGCTTCTGGAGGTTCTGAAGGCCCTGCTGAATCCCCGCCTCTGGCACCACATCTTCTCCATCCTCCTCATTGTCTGACTCGAGTACCAGCTGCACAGGCTGCTGGCATAGCACCACACCAGCCTCCTCGCTGTCAGAATCAGGTACTAGCTGCACAGGCCGCTGACGGGCCACAACACTAACTGAGGGGGCTGGGATAATATGTGTTTTTGTCCTTTGGTATTTTTTTTTAATTCACATTTTTTTTCTTTCAATGTTTTTGTTTAGTTTTGTTTTAACTCTCTTTAATTTTTTTTCTTTTAGATTTTGTATTTTAACCTTAAAAAAAAATTGTACAATAAAAAGAGCTCCCCATTTTTATTCTATGTGTAGAAGAGTAACAATAAGCCAACCATGGGTGATTTCATAAAGTTAAACAGGGTTATAAATGTGTAACATTTGAATGGAAGCTGTACTTTAAACTGGGAAATATAACAAATTCCAAAAAACAGCTATGGAAAACCACTCTCATGATGTTTCCATTAAGTCAACTAGAAAGAAACATTACTGTCTAATGGTGGAAGGGAAAGAATTAAATTCCTACTCTTTATTTTCTCTATAAATTATACTGTGTAGAAGAATATAAGAAATAAGTCAACTGCAGATAATTAATGTTAAATTTAGTTTGAGAGTAAAAGTGCAATATATAGTCTGTGAGTATAAAATGTCACCCGGCTCAAAAAACCATATTCAAAGAACAAGGCAAACAAGATAGAGGAACACAATGCACCACATAAGAAAGAATGTGTTACAAAACAGACTAACAGATTACAATATTGTTATCCTTACTTTACTGTGTGTTGCATTGTACAATTTTGCTAGTTAATATCTTTTCATCAATGTTCATAACTACATAACTGATGTATCAGTCCTACCTTACTCCCATTGTTAACTTTCATTTAAAAAATTATTTAAATGAATTTAAATATGCAGCAATTTGTGTGTGTGTGTGTGTGTGTGTGTGTGTGTGTAAAAAAAAAAAACCTCTCTTTCTCCCTTGATTCCATTTGTCTAGGAGAAATTTACACCAGCTTCTACTAGAAGTCAGAAAAATGCTAACTCTTTCTTTTAGAATAACTTCCTGGATTCACCTTCTGACATTTTGCTCATTAATGTTTTCTGTCTAAATCCTAGTTTTTGCATTTGATAAGGATAATAAAAGAAGATGGAACTTTTCCTACCAATGGCAAATTTTCTTCTGCCCTCTACCCTCTTATAAAGCTGTGCTCATATCTGTACTCATCATACCCTTGAAAGAAGAAATTATGTGAGGTTTGCGAAGATGATTTAGTTAACAATAATTCATACTATCCATAATTCCTGGCAATAAGCAACTACTACCAAAGACAGAGGTATTTTTAAAAGATATGTGATACTTTGTATTAAAAATGAAAATATTTTAAAGTTTACTTAACAGCTGTAGATCCCTGGAAGTGATTGACTATATATATATATATTGAAAGACCTTAAAAAGGTTTTTTTTTGGGAATTTAGAGGATTCTGAGCTGTGATCTTAGCCAGGATTTTAAACATTTTAACTAACAAACTTATAATGACATGGGAAAACACCCAAGATTTATTTATATATATATATATATATATATATATATATATATATATATATATATATATGCATATTCTTTCTAGCCAGATTTCACCTACGTAAGCTACGATGTTCTACAGCCCTGGTTCTGTGAAATCTCATTCACACGTTTCTGGGCTTTTTGTTTCTTGCTGACAGACAGCAGACTCTGTGCTGCCCTTTGGGAGACTCAGATAGCTATTTCTGCCTTATAAGGCTTCATCAGTGAGCCACACCCTCTTCTCAGGTATCCTCCCTGTAAAGGTACAATGTTTCTTTTTCTTTCTTTTTCGTAGGCTTTGAGTCTCCCAAAGGGCAGCACAGAGTCTGCTGTCTGTCAGCAAGAAACAAAAAGCCCAGAAACGTATGAATGAGATTTCACAGAACCAGGGCTGTAGAACATCATAGCTTACGTAGGTAAAACCTGGCTAGAAAGAATATGCACATAAAAGCCTATGAAAAAGAAAGAAAAAGAAATATATATATATATATATATATATTATTATTATTATTATTATTATTATTATTATTATTATTATTATTATTATTATTATTATTATAGTGTTTTAGTATTTTAAAACATATCCAAACAGACTCTCACACATGGTCGAGTAGGGATTTCACTATCCTTTGATAATCTTAAAGCAAAAAGTATACTGCCTCCAACATGCTGGCAATTGGTGTGGAAATCTAATATTTGAATGAGATTTATAAGCATACAGTCCAAAGCAAGAAAGCTCAAAGTAAAATCAACTACATAATTTGAGCCTGTATAAATTGGATTTTTCAGGCTTAAACCACTCCTGGATATTTGCTCCCCACATGATGACCAGATGCTGCTGTGCCTCATGGACTTATGAGGAAAGGTGGTTCTTGTTCCCATTTCTTACAGAGAACTAGAGGATTAATTAAAAGTGTATATGTATATCTAACTCGTTAGAACTGCCTCATAAACTCCTGATCAAAGAGAATATAGGTAAACAGTTGAAAAGTGGAGAGGCAAAAAAACCCTTAAAACGGTTCAGTATAAAGTCAGGTGCCTTCTGTATTTTCAACCCAATTTCATTTTTTTCTTGAATATTTCTTAGCACACCTTTTTTTTTTTAAAAGAGAATGGGTACTAATAACTGAAGATTCATCTTTTAAATATACTTTCAATAGGCAGTGCCAGAGATGCAGGTGATGTATATTCAGTAATATTTATATTTATAAAGAATGCAACTGCTCTTATTGCAGCCATTGTGAGACAAGAAAATGTGTATAGTTTTAGACACCCAGGCAAGGATTTGTATTTGGACAAGCAAATTGCCTGATAAGTACAAAAAGGTTGCTGTGCCAGACATAAGGAGCTACAAATCATAAAGGGAGGGGGAAGGGGGTGAAAGGAAACTGATGGTAGATTTCTTTGTGCTTAATGAAGGCAGCAATCATTAGTGTGAAGCAGGGAGCCAAAAGGTCAAGAACTTTAAAAAAGAAAGTCTATAGCCTTGAAGATGATGTACATCGACATCAAATGAAGGCAAAGAATGTTGTGTTCATAGCCACAGAAAAGCCACATCTAAATTTTAAGCCTACACAGTTGTTAGGCACTGGTGTGTGAAGCTTAGATTAAGCTGCTAAGTGTTTGTCTTAGAAGGGTTTCATATGATATGTGACATTTTTTGCTTAATTAAAACCATTCTTTATTGTTACGTGTGTTATAAAATATATGCCCTCGGGCATAGATAGTCCTGAATAGAGCTTAAAATGTATATTACATTTGCCTTTAACTAAAATGGCATTCTGTTTAGGTATCTACGTTCACTCATTCATTTATTCATTCCACAGAGTTTTATGTTTATTCAATTTGTTGATTCTGGGTGACTTACTTCATGCCAGTATTTTAGCAGATGATCAACAACAACAAAAAAAAGAGGCCATGTCATTACTACCACAAAATTTGCAGTGGAAAAAAAAACATTACTTATTAACGTCCGTATATAATTCCAATAACTTGTCACCATTTGTGATACTACTAGGACCTGGATAGAAGCTAAAGTGTAAAACAAAGTAGAAAACCTTGAAAAGGAATCCTGAGGCAGAAAATAGAACACTCAACACAGTATCAACTATCGAAAGTCACAAGTATAGCACTAAAAATGAAAATTTCAAGTTTCTTTTGAGGAATCATTAATGCATATGCAGAAATATATGCATTTCTTTCAATAAGTAGTTATAATAAAACTCCATATTTAATATGACTAATATATTAACATCAAAAAGAGTAAATGGAGGACAATCACAACCACTTCCTATTAAATTAAATGGGAGCGTGAAATAAAGAAAATTGTGGAAAACTGGATCTGCAGTTTGAAGACACTGCCACCAGTAAGACTGATGTAATCCAGTAGACTAAAAAAGACATAACTCCTTCCAATTTTCTCCCACGCCTTCCAAAAGTCCAGTTCTCAATAAGAATAAAGTTATGAAGTATAGAAAAAGGAATACACTATAGTAGAAGCATCAGGACAATGTTATTGGGCTATGAATCAGTCAGAAGTAGGAGTACTGAAAAAAAATTCTAATGACAATTATAATAATAATTCCTGAATAAAAACTAATAAAAATTTTAATACACAGATGTAACTTTGGTTGAAAAGAAAAAAATATAGATAACAGATATTGATGTAGCAATATCAAGAGATAGTAGAAGACAAAGAAATTGGAGAACAATATGATACCTGGTAGTCATATGTTTATTAATTTAGAACTTGGAATCAACAAATTCCAAACTTCTAGTCTAACATTCGGAAAGAATTTTAATAACAAGGAGAGTACAAATTTCAGTTGTAAAAGTATCATACTGCAAGCATAATAAAAATAGGTGGAACTCAAAATCAAGAGGAAAGCACTGAATTATTCATGCAATTTCCAATGGGTATTCAATAACATTTCTGGACTATTGATTTATTACTGATTACTACTGACTTTCAAATAAATCTGTTACAAAGTGAGAAAAATCATTGGATTCTGATTATATATAATTCCACTCTTTCTTTTCCTTCCTTCTTTCCTTCCTTCCTTTCTTCCTTCCCCTCTGTCCCTCCCTCCTTCCCTCTTTCCGTCCTTCCGTCCTTTTGGAAAAGTTCAACCCTGATCTTTGACAGCTGTCTTAAAGGCATTTTGTACCATGTGTTTTGTCATTATCAAAACAATCTGATCCTTTCCCAATATAGGGATATTTTTTCTTAACTGCCAGTTCTGTTGTCTTTGTCCTTTCTTCAAGAGGGCAAAATAGTAAAAGCAAGTAAATCATTCCCTTTTTCATACTGATTTATGAACCCAAATATGACTAATTAACGTGTAGGTGCAAAACCACAAGAATAATGACATTTTAAGCCAACACGGGTAGTCAATAATTAGATTATATATTCAGCTTTGTGCTGGTAGATATCTTAAAAGAAGTATTACCTTGCGCACTTGCTCCTTTGCTTTTTTCTATTGAGACAAAACACAGAAACAAATCTACTCCAATGAAACAAAAGCATTATTTTCAAGCTTTTGTTCATATAATAAATGCCACCTGGATTATAATTAGGTTTGGGGTAATGTTTAAAAGTGTTTCTATGAGTCTAAGAAGGCTGCCTTGAAAGCTTCTAATGGTGTGGCTTTTGCCTATCACTTAGGAAAGCGAGGACACGTTCATTTTGTCCTATCGAGACTGCATTGAGTCCCTGTCCCTGCATATTTCTAAATTCAGTGCAAGGTTCTGTCTTTGGTTTGAAAAACAGCCTCATTGTTTAACATGTAAATATTGGTCTCTCCTTGAATAATTCCATTCCCATCTGCACTAAATTCTGCTTAGACAATCTGCAGAATATCTGAGCAAAGAATCGTATGCATGTTTATACAGATAATCTTCGGTAGAAAAGTATGCTTTGGGCTTAAAAGAAGTTTTTTTAATGGTTCTTAATATATGGAATTTCTCTGTGTGGATCAATAGGAATCTATTCTTTTATTTTAGATCTTAATTTTTCTTTTATTTACGTATTTTTAATGGTTAATTATTCAGCTACAGAATCTTTGTTCCGTTGGTTACAAAAAACTTTTTGGAGTGCAGAAGCTATAAAAATCTAAATAATAATGATAAAAATACATTCATTCTTTATTTTTTTAATCTTGCTTTAAGGTTAGGTTGCATTGTACAACTGTTTATACTATTTGCATTAGTGGTTTAAAAAGGGAAATGGATGTAAATAAATGCAACTTATTGGTAATGCCCTCATTAAAGAAGCCTCTTCATGATATTATATCATTTTTATCCGCATTCTCCAGCATGTAGATAAATAACAGGTTCCAAAGCCTTTTGGTTTAATTTCACAGCTATTAGCAACCATGCAGAGATCTAAAAGGCAAATCAGAAAAAAAAGGCATTGTAAAACAGGAAAGAAAATTACAGTTGCTGGCCAAATGCTGGACAGTTTTGAAAAGTCTTGCAATAGCCCAGTGTTTTCAAGGAATCACAAGAATGTTCAAAAATAATGGTTTTAATGCAATTCAAACAATGTTGGGGGGTTGGGGAAAACCATAGACATTATGCAAACGTATTAGCAAATGTAAAATGATAAATTAGCAAGCAGCTATTTAATTATTACTGTGACTAATTCTTGTAGATAGTGACACAACAAATGAACCTGAACTTGTTCTGGTTGACTGTAATGTTTTGCTGAAACATTTCCATTTGGTTTTTGTTTGCTGCTTGTGTGTAGTTTGCTGAAGGAGACAGCATCTGTTTAATGAGCTTCCACTTCATTACTGAGCTTCTTTCCTCACTGAGTCATTCTCCTTAAGTATTCAGGCTGTGTAATCCGGTGTTGTTTTAAAGCAAATACTAATTTATGATTACCTGTCACATTAGGCCATTGAAAATTGTACTCACACTTCCTTGCATGAGCAGAATGCTAATGAGCCGATTATGGATTGTTGAAACAGACTCTTATTAGCTGTCCATGCGGGTAAATATAGAATACAAGTTACTGACTAGGCAGTGTGCTTGCTTTACTGGAAAAAGGATAAAAATTCTTCATATGCAAAGTGGATAGGCTGATTCTCTGACCAGGGATTACATATAATGATCATTTCATTATAGCATCATTAGAAACAGAAGTAAATATATCAAGAATGCAGTAAAAGGCTATGGTCTGCAAAAGGCAGACAAATAGCTATAATGCACAATGGAAAACATTATCTTTTTAAAAAAAATGCAAACGTTCTTCAGTCTTCACATGTTCACCTTGGAATCTAAGGAAAATTTTTAAAAACACTTATTCTAAAGTGGATACTGCCTCATGGACTGACTTGAGAACAGATGGCATCTCTCTAGGTTTTGCAGCTAAGCAAAGTTGGGCCTGATAAGACACCCAAAAAATAGTAGGATTTTTGGCTAGATTAGGAAGTTGGGGGGGGGAAGCAACCTGGCAAAATACAAAAGACAATCACAAATCACTCCTACTGTTGCCAAGAAAATTGCATAGTCCCCAGGAATTTGGCTCAGCCCAAAGGGGATTTTGCAGTTAGTAATTATTTGGGAACCTATTATTAGGAGGAAGGTGTGCAGTTGGAATTACCTAAACTACATGTCTTTACTAATTACAGGGATCTATAACAGTAAAATTGCAACTCCTACAAAACTAACGTTTGATGATTGGGATATAGAATATATCCAAGTAAATCCCAAGGATAGTTTTTTTTTTTTTTCATATGAACTTAACCAAGCCCTGTACTTTTTTTTGTATTATAAACTATTTATAAACAGTAATTAGCTGCCTTGGGGTATTTTATAGAGAAAGCAAAGGTAAACTATCAGTACTTAATGATAACATGCCATATATTAGCATGATATTATTTACTCTTCACAAGTGCATATGATCCCTGCATGATCATTTCTGTTATATGGAGATATTTATCCCAGATTTCAGGAGCGAATCTGGCTTAGATATAAAAAGATCAAGCTAGAAACAATCTGCATTCCTTACCTATTATATAAGATTAAACAAATTGTATGTTTGTTGTGTTTCCTAGTGTCCTTTCAAGGTCATCACAACTACCCAGTGGGCACCTTTCTTTGATGCTCTTGGCAGGTTGCTTAATGGCCGCTCTAGGATTTTGAGCTTTTCTGTCTTGCTCATGGATAAAAAGTTGCTTCTGCCACATATTAGTATTGTAGGCAGCTGGGAAACGGATTTTTGCTTTGTCATTCTAAAAGTTACTACCATTTAAATTTTCAATATCTTCATTATAATTATATTCAAATTTTCAAGAAAGCGAAGGATGTTTAAAGCACAAGAAGTGGCTGCTTCTTAAATGCCCCAGCTACATCAGTAGATAGCAAAAAGTTCTTTTCCATTTTTCTTATTTAAAGTCATTGATACTTCTTACGATTTCTATAGTGATTTTGGGGGTCCCTCCTGGTGGCATAAAGTTAAATTATAAATGATGCATGTAGAAAAGACAAAAGCAGTCAAAGCAGCAGTTAAAATATAAAAGACAACAGAACCATAATCAAGGCAACTTCCATAATAAGTAGAAGCCTCTGGGAAAAAGGTCCATTTGGTATTGAAATAACTTTCAAGGTGGCTTGAGGCTAAATAAGCTTCTCTCAGCCCTGTACTTGGTTGGTGCTTAATATAATAGTCTACTTCATAATGCTTCACAATAGTAATTCAACTGTAAATGGCCCAGAGGTTCAGGTATACCTAATAAATAATCATATTTTCTAAAATAATGATTGGTACCCACTATTCGTTCTCTAAATTTACACTATGATTACCACTGTTTACATTTTTTTTTCAATACTAAGGTTTTTTCCCCTTATCTAAGCAGCAAATGTAGCCATTTTGACAGATAAATATATTTCACAAACATACCGACTGTAACCTAAGCTCTGTTTAAAAATGTAATAAGTCAAGAATTTTAATATATGGGGATGACAGGCACATAGCAACCAGTCAGTACTTACTGGATACACTATTATTCAGTAATATGAATAAAATCAAAGAACCCTAAAACCTTTTAGAGAAAGTGCTTTTGGACAAATGTTAATTGCTGCTTGGTGAAATCCCTTTTACACTTTTAACTATTGACATTCAGTTTGATGTGAAAAAAATGGGACTTTTTAAAATCAGAGGCAACCAAAGAATGATGAAAAGATCTGTCACCAGGAATGTACACAACAGCATTTTATTTCATTTAACAAGAGCAAAGTGAGTATAAATCATCGCCAAACAAAAAAAAATGGAAGAAATCCAAAGGCATTCTGTGATCAAGAAACAAAAACCAAAAGCTTCTATTTTGAGAGAGAGAAACTTTCAGGAAATTGGGAAATGATTTTTGGCACCATAGTGAATTTAACTATTATTAAAACTAGACTGCCAACTTGCTATATCTTGATTTCCTGGCTAAAACTATTCTGATTTCATATTTTTCTGGTGCTATGAAAGGATGAATCAAACTCTCCTGCCTGTGTTTATATTTTAAGAGGACACTTTAAAATTTCAAATTTTCTCCCAGACACCCTTCACCAGCATAAAGTCTTTTTAAACTTCTTCTTAAGAGCAAATTAATGCAGAAAATAAAAAGGGTGGCAGAAAAAAGAAAAAGCAGATGAAAAGAGAAAATTGCTCTCCAATTTTCTTCTGTAAGGAGGTTTTTAAGGAAGCACTGAGATGGCAATTGACAGTCAGCAACAGGCAAAATTAATTTGAGAACAAAATCAGGGTACATCCTCCCATGGAAAAACCAACCAAAAGCATTTCATTTCTCCAGGATTTTCAGTCATGCCAGAGTTGAGACACTCACAGCATTTAAAAGCCATTATCCACATAATTATTTTGTAAAGGTGCCTGAGGAAACAGTATTCCAAATCCCTCAGGAAGATTGTCAATAAAATAATTCAGTTCAAGTCCCTATAAATATCTAGCTCCCATAGTATTTATCTCTGAATGAGATTATTCTGAATGGATCACAATAATTGCTCCAAAATAGATAAAAACATGTCCTCAATTTTTTTTTCTTGCTTTCATGTAACAAATTGCTGGCAAAGACTAGTGCTAGTCTCTGCATCCTTCACTGATATTTCTCATCGAAGTCTGAGGTAGTTCCCATACTTGATGCAGGCAGCTGATCCAAGAGAATCAGCAAATGTCACAAGATTAGTCTGTTGCATTTACATTCATCAATGAATAGTCATGTAATGTGATCAAATGTAGACTCTAAACTGGAGTAGATAACCTGCATCTGAGGATAATGAGGATGAAGCAGTTCTCTTTCAGCCATGAGTGCCAAAAATGAAATGTGCTATCCCTTTTTTAGGCAGGAAATGGGCAAAATGATAATTCATATTCTAAAATTAAGCTAATCTCAAATCTCATTTTATTTTAGATACGGGGAAACCTTTTGACTCTGACCCTTTGTGTGATACTGTCATGACACCTTGTCCCTGAACTACCCACTGTGGTCTTTAAAAAGATAAAGGTTCCCCTTGCAGGTTGGGAGTTCAGCGGTTTGAATCCCTAGTGCCGTGTAATGGGGTGAGCTCCCATTACTTGTCCCAGCTTCTGCCAACCTAGCTGTTCGAAAGCACATAAAAAATGCAAGTAGAAAAATAGAAATTGGTGGGAAGGTAACAGCGTTCCATGCGCCTTTGGCATTTAGTCATGCCAGCCACTGTGGTTTTTAATCACTCTCAATTTATTAAGTGGCCAGCAAAAGATTGTGCAATCTATTCTATAATGGTATGGTATGCTATGGTAAGAAAATCAGGAAAGCGTTTGAGAATATTAAAGATAAGTAGATGTTATTTTCTCAGCACTGTTCTCTTAGAATAAAAAAAATATGTACAGAATTAAAACTTTCATTGGAAACTATAATTATCCTATACTTTCTGGTGTAACAGCTTCTTCTGGGAATTTAGAATGATAAAAGACTAGTTATATATATATATATTTGGTATAAAATGGTTTGTCGTGAATGTGACTGCTTGAGGGCTCCTGGATTGGAGCCAAAAGGCATGTCCTTTTTCATGTGAGTTTTTTCACCTCCCCAGGGATTACCCCTGATTAAGCCAGAAGAATAAGCATTTTAAAATCCAACAAAAATGTTAATAATTTTCTAGATGAATGCAGTGTTCTTCACCTCAATTAGTGTGCATCACATCACAGAGGAATACAGTTTTCTGTATTGAGGTGGCAATAATTCTTCTCATCAAGGCAATTTGTATTGCCTCCAGTTTCTGACTGTAGCTGAACAGCCAGACAAGACTTGAGACAACACACAGTAAAACAACAAGGCAGATTCACACTTTAGAACCAATGAAGGGGAAAGGCACAATGCATCATGAAGCAGCTCTACTGAAGCCTATACAACTCTAGGTTCTAACTAACATAGAACAAAAGTTGCAATCCTTACATATGTTCCTAGACCTATCTCTAAGTAATATTCATGAAACAGTTTGGATATTTGGTAGGATGGAAATCATATGCAAGCAAGATGTTATATTCAACCACACCTAGAATGAGAACACTTAATGACAAGAGGCTTCCATATTGCCACAGTTTTCATTCCCCACAGTTCAGAATAAATGTCAAGGCAATCTGTGATCTCTTGTCTTCACATTTGCCATCTGAAATGCTGATAATAAGATGAGCAAATCACTAGGTGGCCAAGATGTTACACAATATGCAGGAACAAAAATTCCTACACCCCTACACAAAAAGTAAAGTGAGAGAGGGAGACTGCAGATCAGGAGTTGAAGCAAGTGAAGCTTATCATTGCCACAGGTATGGGAGTGTGGATATCACAAAAGATGACAATCATGATTGAGTGATCAAAGCTTTGCCCCCTTTTTACATGTGTTGCATCCACCATCTTGAATTTTTCAATCACCTCTGCTGCAGCCATCCCTAAACTTTAATATTTCAACTTCATGAAAGGTGAACCAGAGATAAATCAGCTCAGTTTTACAGCACTGTAGGTGTTGTAGGAACATGAGGATGTACAGCTGTTTTCATTCTTGCAATGAATTCCCATTATTTATGACATTATTTATTCCAATGTTACTATTATATTAAACAAAAAATAAAGATGAAACTGAAAACACATAAAGTAAATAAAAGATGATTTTTGTTTACTCAGAACTCTTTTCATCTTAATTTGATTTGATGTGATTTCTTACTCAAAACATACATTTTAGACTACTAATCTAATAAAAAGGCTACTAGATAGTGGAAATATGTGACAGCATCAATATTCCAAGGAAGGATTCCCTTGTGTCAGGTGATTTGGCTGATGTCCTTTCAAATCATTTACAATGCCCTAACAATAAACTAGCATGAAATTTACTGTTTTGGTAAACTGAATTTATTGAGACAAACCCTAGCTAAGAGTACTCTCCTGATACATCCTATTATTCATTCTGTGTTTAGTAGAACAGTAGCTTTCTACTACAACC
The DNA here is from genome assembly GCF_029215685.1 of Pituophis catenifer annectens. Classification (NCBI taxonomy): domain Eukaryota; kingdom Metazoa; phylum Chordata; class Lepidosauria; order Squamata; family Colubridae; genus Pituophis; species Pituophis catenifer. Next base: position 241,591,401 of record NW_027256882.1, read on the forward strand.
TGTTAAATGCAACGGTATGCAAAGTACTTGCAAATCAATTAATGAACCTGATTTGTGGAAGATTATAGAGACTATGTTAGATTTCAAGTGTTGATTCCTCTTTGCAAAGAACATTGTCTAAATGGAATTATAACTGAGCTAAACACAAATACCTAAAATGGTCAAAAGGTGGTTAGTAATCCATAAAACTACACAGTAATTAAACCTTCAATCCAACAGACTCTAAATATGAAAATTAAATCTTCCTATTATCAACCAAAAAGTAGAAGCTATTCCAGGGATAAGATATTAGAAGGTAAAAGAAGTAAAAGTAGATTCTAATATCTCTTGTAAAAAAAAAAAAAAAGCCTCAGAAACATATTTTCTTCGCCATTACCCCAAAAGGCCTGAGGGTTTTTTTTCAACCAGTTGGGTAGACCTGCAGAAATAAGGATCCCAGCAACATGGTTGTGAAGCATTAGAAACACTTTAGTGAGCAAATAATTTAATTACAGTCTTTGCTGAGGCAGCTTCTATGACTTACCCTCTGACCCTTTGTATTGTGGTACCTAGAGTCAGCGTGGGACTCACACTTCCTATTCCTGTCACAGAATCTCTCCATCTTGTACCATTTAATATAGTGTGCTCCAGGTGTTCTGTGGTGAATGAATAGTTATATTACTACCTGTCAGACACAATCACACTCTATTCATCATTCGCGGATGGCTGCGTGAAGCCCTGGTTCCAGCAGCCTCCCTCTCTATTTCCTTGTTCAAACGTCTGCAGTGCTTTCGGCCCATCTGTCAAGACTGTCATTTAGAGGGAAAACAGTATCAGCGTTTTAAATATATAGAGTTCTCTATTGAAACAGTGCTGTGATTGAACTGTCAGTGTTCTCCGTATCAGACAGTAATTCATGACTGGTCAGAGCTCCATTTAGGTTGCTATTACTATGTTGACCCCATTGGGTCAGGCTGACGGAGTTTTTTTCTCTCCTGCCAGATCTATAAATAGTGCAATTAACCTTTCAGGAATTACAAAATGTTCGTCTTCCCCCTCCCTCTTCAGTTGCTGCTTATGACATTTACAATAAAGAACAAATATCTTGAAATGTGAGAAGAAATTAGCTTGTGTTGAAATGTGTACCAGATGGCAGTACAAATAAAGACTATATTTATTCCCCTTCCGGTGTCCCTTTTGCTGGCAAGGCCTGTCCACTGATTTCAGACTTAGTTCTTTTAGAAATGGTTGATTCCCTACAGCTTTGAGCAAGCATGGCTGGAAAAGCCATTTTGGATAGTGTGTAAATAGATAAAATGCTCATTTTATGTGTATGTGTATATACACAAACATATATATCTGTGTGTATGGGTTTATATAAACACAGAGAGAGAGAGAGCAGGGGGGGCTATAGCCAAACAATGCTTTTTATTTGAATATAAGGCAGCAATTAGGTTTTTGTTTCCTGAAGAGATTTTAGTCTTGGATTTTAAGTATCATGTATTAAATATCATCAGTAGCTGTATTGTGGCCCCAGCATTATAAGATATCTGAGTGGGGGGAGGGGGAAGAACCAAATATAAAACAAATTGCCATATGCCTTCTCTGTTATGGGAATCTTTTTCTAATTTTTCTTTCTTCAAAACTAAACCATCTTTTCCCCTCTATCAAAATTAAGTTCTGATCTGTAATTTTTTTTAAAAAAATATGTATATATGTATCCATGTACGTGTATGAGTGTGTGTGCATTTATATGTATAAAAATCCCTACTTACCTCTAGGAGTGGTCTATGCCCTCCTTAATTGAAGGTCCTCTACTAGAAACCTGAGATTTTGAAGGTTCTGCATAGTATCTTTCCACTACCACTGGGGTTACTTTGGCCTTTATTTTTTACTCCATTTCTTCCTTCAGGCTCCGATACTTCTCCAATTTCGCCAACTCCTTCTTCCTGATGTTGCTGTCACTTAGCATTGCTACATCTATCACCACTGCTGTTTTCTGGACTTTGTCTATTACCAATGATGTCTGGTTGATTAGCCAGTACCTGCCTGTTTGGAAGTTTCATAAGATCTTAGCTTTGTTATTTCCAGGATCTTCTATAGAATCTTTCATCTGGACTTGGGAAGCTCTAGCCCACAGGTCTTCAAACTTGGCAGCTTTAAGACTAGTGGACTTCAACTCCCAGAATTCTGGGAGTTGAAGTCCACAAGTCTTAAAGCTGCCAAGTTTGAAGACCTCTGCTCTAGCCCATGCACTATGCAAATGTTCCTGTATCCAATGCCAGCTACTTGTTGGTGCCATTCATTGGAGCTGCTTTGGCTCTTACACTCTGCTACTTTGAGTTGCATTATCTCTCTGCACAGTCTACACCTTGTGTCCTGTTAGTGCAGTTTGCCCACTTCTGTGGATCTGGGGCTGGATGTCTGTCTTTATGTTGCTAGGTTCAGTGCCTCAGTGCTGTCATTTAATCCAGCTCTTTCCAGCCACTGTAGGATTTCCTAGTGTCAGCCACTTCAGTGATCTGTCAATAGTAAATCCCATGCAGGATCTTGTCTTGCCATAGCACTTCCTCTGTTTTTCTTTATCCCACGTCTTCATTCTCTCAACATTTCATCTTACTGATGTACTCCTGATGCTCTGGCTTTCATCCAGGACAGTGGCTTTTGTTAAGGAATTGATGTTAATTCCTTTGTTAACAGGACATTAACATATTTTTAATAAATAAATAAAATTGAATGTATATGTGTGTGTGTGTGTGTGTGTGTCAGTCTGGCAAATACAGTTTTTCTGGGGCTAGGATTTGGGGTTCCCCACCACAACCACCTCCAAACCCCTCTTTCTCACTCCCCCCTCCCTCTGGAACATAAACTATATGTCTCCCTCCCAAACTGGGAGGAGATGAGTTGACTGACAGTTCTAATACCCAATCATTACACAGTAACAACAAATAGCATGGACAAAACTTGATTTGATGTATGAATATGTTCGCATGCACACATATACAGACAAACACAGACAATCCTATATATATCCAACAAAATTAACTGATAAGCCTTCTGTTGCTCTAAATATGATTTTATATGATTTTGCCTCAATTTATTGTTTTTTAAATGTGCTTTTATTTTGTAAAGTAAAAGCTACTTCATATTGAATTTATCCTTGGTGAATACACAGATAGATACATACTTTAATCTTGGCCACAATACGGTAGTGGTTTGCTTTTCATTCTTCTGGGATTTTTAGCTTTTAGCTAGCCTCTAGATGCTGCTGCTAAAGTGACTTTGGGTTTTGTTTATTTTTACAAAACCTCAGGGTTTTATATTACTTACACTGGACATAGAGAGCCAGTTTATTGTAGTGGTTAAGACATCAGGCCACAAACTGGAAAACTGTGAGTTCTTTTCCTGCCTTAGGCATTACACCAGCTGGGCTACTCACTCTCTCTCAGTCCTAGGAAGCGAACAATGGCAAACCACTTCTGAAAAACCTTGTCAAAACTGCAGGGATTAATCTAGGCAATAGTCAGGAGTAAAAAACGTATTCAAAGGTGTGTGTGTGTGTGTTACACATTCATGAACGCAAACACACACACACACACAACAATCCCCACTCAATATACTACTGTACATTCTCTGAGGACGCAGTACTGCCAGTCACTGTTCTTTTTGGCTTTACTAGGAACTCATTTTATATATCCAAAATGAAAGATCAATGATCAATTGTTGGATGTTTCATTGCATATATCATTAGAATTCTTGGTTCAAGTCAGGGGTGGGTTCTACTTACCTTTACTACCGGTTTGCAACCGGGCCGCGCGCATGTGCTTGCTTCGTTCACGCGCGCGCTCTTCTACGCATCTGCAGAAGCTTCTGCGCATCCACACAAGCGTTCTGATGATGTCGGTGTTGGTGTGCAGAGTCTCCCACCGGTTTTACTACTGGTTCTATAGAACCGGTGTGAACCAGGGGCAACCCACCACTGGTTCAAATTATTATTACTTATAAGATGGAGTTTCTGTATCTAAATTGTCAAAAACACTTCTTAAAATTCCAAGAACCAGGCACATTTTCTCTTTTGGGGGTTTTTTGTTTGTTTGTTTGTTTTTGGTTTTTTTTAGCCGACTTGCCTCCTGAAAAAAAGTAAGGAGTCAAAATCTTGCAGCAGCTTTGCAAACTTTCATCTGGCCTAATAAAAGTCAATACAGATTCATGTGGCTTACAGTAAAAGACTAAGGGCAGATAGTGTTACAAATTACAAGTCTGGAAGCCTCACTCAGCAGATAAGTGTCAGCTTAATATTTCAAAAGTTTGAAGAACTATTTTTTTCATATCTGAGTAAGTGTTTTATCACTAAGATGAATGTGACTTATACTGTTCTCTATATTTAATCTTCTATTTGTTATCATCTTTTTTAAAAAGCAGGCATACAGATTTATAAATAAAGTGGTTGATTTTAGCCATATCAGATAGAAATATATAAATACCTAAATTAATAGTTTACAAGTAAGGAATAATCATATACATCCTTTTGATTCTTTTTATTTTTGCAGAAAATAGGAAAATAGAAAAGAGACAGCAACCTATTTGCCAATTTGCTAATGGAAATTTTTAATATTAGTGAGAAAAAGGCAACACTACAGGTAGTCCTCAACTTACGATCCTAATTGAGCCCAAAATTTATGTTGCTAAGTGAAACATTTGATCAGTGAGCTTTGCCCCATTTTACGTCCTTTCTTGCCACAGGTGTTGAGTGAATCATTGCAGTTCTTAAGTTAGTAGCATTGCAGTTAAGTGAATCTGGCTGTCAGGCTTGTCAAAATGTCAGAAAAGCTGATGACATGATTTCAGTGCAACACTGCAACCGTCATAAATATGAACCAGTTGCCAAGCATCCGAATTATGAGCATGTGACTGCAACAGTCATAAGTGTGAAAAACAGTCATGTGGCTTTTTTCAGTGCCATTGAAACTTTGAATGGTCACTAAATGAATTGTTGTAAGTCGAGGACTACAGCGGTCAGACCATTTCATGAGTTTGTTCATATAACAGAATTAGTGGAAGAGTGGAAACTGAACAAACTGCTTAGGGCAGGGGTCTCCAACCTTGACAGCTTTAAGCCTGGAGAACTTCAACTCCCAGAGTTACTGGCTGGGGAATTCTGAGAGTTGAAGTCCACCAGGCTTAAAATTGTCTAGATTGAAAACCCCTGGTTTAGGGAATAAGATTGCAGAGACACTGCCCCGATCCTGGTGAGACAGAATGGAATTGTGTGCACCTATTCAAATCCAGAGTTATACAACAACTGGTTGTTGTTGTTTTTTGGTTAATGAAAATTAACCAAATGAAAATTAAAAATGTTAATGTCACCTTGGAAACTCTTATAAACCCTGCAACTTATACATTTCCAATTAAGATATTTGAAATGTTCAATTCATATCTGAAAAGAAAGCTGGGGCAAAGTCTCTCTGTTTCAGTGGTCCTATTCTATTCTATTCTATTCTATTCTATTCTATTCTATTCTATTCTATTCTATTCTATTCTTAATGGACGCAGTCATTGCTGCTGCTGTTATACTTGTAGTCCAAAGGCCAACCTCTGTGTGTAGGTCTGCCACTGAGAAGGAATAATGAAAAGTTGATATTGCCTTGGAGATAGTCACACAACAGAAAAGCATAAAAGAGCTTCTTGTCTGTATGATAATTATTTGTGGATGCACTTCAGGCTGCTCTCAGTATCTCGGCTAAAGCCTTTGGTCTGATTCCAGAGTAAAACTCATCCCATTAGCTGCTACATTAGCAGCTTTGAAACTATGGCTATTCGGGTTTTGCAGAGCATTCAGGATTGTTTAATTATTCACAGCAAAAGAAAATCCGCCAAAGCTGTACCTTTCCAATAAACACAGAGACACGAGGGCAGAGGTTATCCTTCATGATCTAATGTTGCTGGAGATGGCAACACTGGAGACAAAACAATAAAAAGTCTTTTGTCTCAAGCAAAGGAAATGCAGAGAAAATGGACGGGGAGCGGGGTGGGGAGGAATATAATGTTTACATCCAGAGATAACTGCTTTTGAATCTCCTAAACTAACAATTGGTTCTTTCCCTCCTCCCTCTTCCTTCATGGTGGAACTAAATCACACAGTACATTCTTTATAAATTATACCACCCTTTGTTAATTACAGGGTGTTGACACTGCTTGTCAGTACTAAGCTCGGTAATGCTTTGTGTGCTTGGATTTTTAATAGCTGTTTGTTCTGCAGAATGTGACAGAGCTGTACAAGCCACTCGGATTGGACATTGCTCATATGCTTCTTTTTTTAAAGCTTTTCACATTTTGCTCTATTTTTAATGCACACACACACATGCATGCATACATACACACACACAATTTCCAGTTGCACAGTTTGCATTCTCAAATGTCACGGTATTGATTCCGACAAAATAGACTGTGCCTTACAAACAAAGCTTTAGAGGTAGAGGAGAATCCAGTAAATCCTCTGCACTTCTCAAGCCACATCTGAGTGCCATAGATCTAGGATGCATTAGCATTCTCCTCCCAGTGAAAAATACATTGCCTGTCAGTTTGTTTCCAAAAGAATAACTTGGAAATGAAGCAAACTGGCAGGCAAGCCAGTTAGTCACCATGTTCCATTTGAGGCTAGATTACACAGGCATTTAAAAAAAAAAAAAAGCTTCAACACACACACAGACACACAGACACACACACACACACACACACAAAAGCCACATATACAACACGATCTTTACAACACAATCTGACTGCAGAAATAGATTTTCACCAGGTATCAGATGCATCGACTGCAGAGCTTCTATTTAAACCAGGTTGATCATTAAATGAACATCAGAGAAGCCTTTCTCCCCACCAAGACAGTGTTTGCATGACAGTGAAAACCAAAATACATACACATCTTCATTTTAATCTCATTCCAAGCTCAGAGTCATCACCATGTTAAATTTATGGAAACTGAAATTTGTAGCAGGTTTCAAATTCCAGTTTATTCCAGCCTCAAAAAATGCCCATTCTCACCATGACTGGCATGATACGCTTAAGATTTTGGTTAAAGAATTGCATGTGATGGGAATTCAATGTTGGTATGCACAGGCTCATTAACCAGATTTTGGGCATAGCCTATTTATTGCACAAGCATAATCTAAACTGGTGTAATTTGAGCATGCCGCATTCTTGAAGCCGTCATACTTTTCCATTTTATTTTTTTTTTATTTTTTTTTATTTTTTTTTGCTGTGCAAGTAGCACTGTGAAGGTTGGCTCAGGCCAGATATTCTGATTTTTTTCTACAGACATACAGTATTCCTAACGTTCTATCACTTGGTGAAAGTAATATGGCCCACATAGAGGCATTTCAAATATGCACTTGCATGCACCTGAGCATTCTTCTTCTTCTTCTTCTTCTTCTTCTTCTTCTTCTTCTTCTTCTTCTTCTTCTTCTTCTTCTTCTTCTTCTTCTTCTTCTTCTTTTGTAATTTAGACAATTTTGTCCGCAAATGATTCCACACAGCTTGCAAATACGATGTGATCCCAGTCTGTACCCAAATATTTGATTTGATTGACCTACACTGTTGTAAAGCTACCATATCCATTATTACTACATAGATTTATGGGTGGTGGCATTCCATTTTCAAGATATTTTAACTGCAGGAATATATTGCATGTAAATAAATCACATATATGGCACTTGACTACTTTATTTTCTTCAAATGTTTCCATTTCTGTGCATTTTTCTGCTTTCTAAACAAGGTGGGGGGGGGAGACCTCCATACCTTTCAAGTTCCTGATCTCTCCTTTTGTTGACAAGTAAAAGTGATCTCCCAGAGATAAAGATATTCCCTAACAAGGCAAGTCTCTGTGTATCCCAGAGCTGTGTCTGAGATGTAAGATTTATTACAGATGAAGGTGATGGCTGTGTCATATCTGCTTACACCAGACATACAGAGTTGAGAACTTGGCTACACTCAGCATTCTAATAATTGGAATGGAACTCTGTTGAATAAAAATGGCCCATTCATCCTAATCCCTATAGTTTTTTATTGGGCTATTCCATTGGCATGAAAGAGACTAAAGCTGTTAATGGCAGCTGTTATAGACAACATACCTAAGATAAATTTAGGGCTTTTTGGCTCAGGAAACTCCTGGCTTTCTGCTATGAAAATAATTTCCTAATTGCAGCCCACTGTCTACCAAGACACAGTAGAGTTTAAACAATCCTGTGCACTGCAATGTGCTAAAATTTGCTGGTAGTTCAGTCAACATTTCAATGACCTTTTGCTGATTTTCCTTGGTATAATGAAGACATTATACTACACTTCTTGATCCAGACTTTTCACCAACATATAAATGTATGTAGCATGGAGCTTTGTCGTAATCCTTTATAGTTCTCTTCATGCACTGACCGCCAAAATAGTTTACCAACTCAAAATTCTAGATGGGATTAGAAAAAGAAACAGCTATTTTGACTAGACTAGAGCATTAAATGAGACCACACTCTTGGAACTGTTCTCTACTGCCTCCAACACTAATGGCTCATCAACAGGATAAATTCATATCTACACTTCAAGATATTAGCCTGAAAATAATGAATCTTGAATTTCCTCTGGCTTTCTGTGTAGCATGGTAAATATTAAATTCTTCATGAGGGAATTTAAATATTTAGTTTTCTAGTATTTGTACTTATCTGAGAGGTTGTATATGTATATATATATATGTATATATATAAGTATAAATATTAGTGTGTGTGTGTGTATAAAAGACATATGTACATACATACATATATGACTGGATATGTATGCATGTGTATATACTTTATGAACATTTATGTATATGACCATGTGCTTCAGTCATTTTATTTTTTAGTCCTGAATAAATAAAAACATTAGCCCCTCTTTCACTGTAACTCAAACATGATGCTATAATAAGCAATGCTATACACACATTTGCAATGCATATTGAAAATGACGGTTTAGACTTCTGTTCTCTGCTTGAAATAAATGAGAATTGTTCTCTGTTTACAACTATTTGTGGGATTTTGAGTTCTTATTTTTAGTTGCTCTCATTTTGAACTCTCATTATATCCATACCACACATACAATCTAAATTATTTTTACTGCTAATCTAGACAAAAGCATATCTCTGAATGATTTTTAATGAACCAAATTATGGGGGGAAGTGCCAATTTTTGGTTAGGAAATGCATTAAGGGATTCTTTGCGAAGACAGATAGACTGAACAGAACAGCACACAACGGAACTATCCTCAGAGCGTAGAGTGTAGAGTATAGAGCGTGAGGGGGTATGCATAAGCGCACCAGCCTATCTACCATCCCTGACCTACTGTCCTCATTTATTCATACTCATTTCCTGTGTTCATGTCCATGTTTATACTTATACGTGTTTTCTCGTACATGTTTGACAAACTAAATAAAATAAAATAAAATAAATAGAGTGAAAACAGAGATCCAAGTGAACTGCAACTCTGCCAGCTGTCTCACAATTTTGTGGGCTGTGTTTACCATGACTTTTAAGTGGCCAACATATCAGGTGCCCTGCTTCAACCTATCTTGCAGATGGGAATTTTTCAGTTTTAATCTTATCTTGATCAAAATATGTTCAAAATTTTACAGGACATTTTAGCTCCTGACTTTAATATATTGATAACCTGAAAAATTAATTGATCCCTTATGCCTTTCTATTCATTTGACAACTAGAAATGCACAGTTTTTAAATTTGTAACCTGATTACATTTTCTACAATGAGACTAGTTTTTAAAGCATGAGTAGAATGCTTAATATGTGTTTTATAAATATGACCTATTGAACTCTACAGGAATTACCTATTTTCTCCAAATTAGGTAAATAGAACTGATGCATCCTGTCTAATGATAACGTTTTTTTAAGTTAATATGTTGATAATAACTGTTTTGTTTTATTTTCACATATAAGAATAAAACTGGGGGAAAAAACATGATCCTCTTCAGTATGCTGCTGTAATCCATGTTGAATTTAGATCTTCAGGAAGTCAAAAGCAGTGAATATGGGTCATACAGGCAGGGTACATCTGAACACAGAATGCCCATTTAGGCATCATGACTAATAACTGTTAATAAGTCTTATAGTGAGTGTAAAATACTTGGGTTTGGGAAGCAGTAGGTGCAGGGACTGATCAATTAGTGTTCTAGAACATTACCAGGCATATTCAGCCCTTGACTATTTCAAGAGTTTTTAAGAGGTTATTGATCTTTAAGGATTATACTCTGGGTGATAAAGGGTAAATAGTCAGCATGTACCTTCTTGCTATGGCAGGATTAAATGGAGAGTAATTCTAAATAGAAGATTTAAAGGTAAAGGGAATTCTTCAAACTTTCCTCTTAGGTTTATGATCTAAGCTTGAGGAAGCAAGATTATGGAGCTTGCAATACTCATACAATAGTCCTGAAGTTTCAGGAGATCCTCCCTTAACAGCGTACCCTATTTAAAAAGTGATGTTCTGAAAGTAAAAATGATAGTAGCTTATATAACCCTGGTCAAACTAATGCAAACTGTTTAATACAACAAAGGAAAACAGCCTCTGACTGGTAGAATCTCAACTGATCTAGCTTAGCAGTTCTGTTCTAGCTTAAGTCAAATACAGTAGGAAAACCTTCAGGGGAAGTCACAAAAGATGATGAACATGACTACACAATCAAAGTCTTGCATCTGTGATGCATGTAAAGAAAGGGACAAGGTTTTGATCCTGTAGATCCCCCAGGATAAAATCATTAGTGTTCCTTTGAATTCTCTTCTGCTAAATGTCTGATGGATATCTCAGATGATTATCTTCAAAGTTTCCAATAATCCTTTGTAAGAAGATGTTTCATCAGAATTCCCAAATAGTAGCTTAACTTTTGAAGGGCAAATGTAAAGCAGAGAAAGAAATTCGGGAAGACCAAAAGCTTTAAATCAGTGGTTCTCAACCTGTGAGTCGTGACCCCTTTGGGGGGGTCAAACGACCCTTTCACAGAGGTCGCCTAAGACCATAGGAAAACACATATTTTCGATGGTTTTAAGAATAATTTTATGGTTGGGGGTCACCACAACATGAGGAACTGTATTAAAGGGTCACAGCATTAGGAAGGTTGAGAACCACTGCTTTAAATGATCTGATTTTTGCTGAACTACATTCTTTTCAGGAGGAGTTTTATTTACATAAATTAATGATCTAGTGACAAGAAAGGAAATCCAGGATTGGGCTATAATACTATCTTCATGATCTCCATTAGTATTATCATCTTGGTAAGCTTATTTTTATAGGAAACAATAGCTCTAGGCTTCAGACCATGCATAGAGATCATGTGGGTAGAAAACACAGAAAATTTCACTTTCACTTACTCATATTTCAGTACTTGGCATGGAATACCAGGATGAATACTCCAGTGCAAAGCACTTTAAAAAAAAATGAATCAATACATATTAAATGCATTAAACACTATACTGACCTATTGAGAAGGATAATTCATAAGAATGTATTCTACAAATACAACGCTATCCTAGATTGGGAAAATAATCTGGATGTTATTCCACAAGCATTAACTACTTGCTACAAAGAAAAGAGGGAACTGTATGTAACTAATACAAAACACTAGTCGCGATGGGGTGGGAAGAGGAAAGAAGTGATAAAACAAATTTGGCATGAAATCTGATCTTCTCTAAAAACAAGCTATACTATTTATGGGAAGCAGTAGTAACACAGACTAATTCTTTCAAGCCTCGAGGGAAACGTTTAAGCCTTTTGAGGCATAATGGAGAGAGAAAAATGAAGCCAAGGGTTTAGTTATCAGGAAAAGAATGCTGTGGAAACAAATTTAGCAATTTAGTTTTTTTAAAAAAAACCTGTTGATTGCCAAGGGTTGACAGGTGTACAGTTTCTTATTTTTCTGGATTACAGCCAATAAACAGTTTCAATATGCATCTAGTGCTTTACTATAAGGGAGAAAACAGCTGTCTCTCTGGCTCAGCATATAAGGAGACAAAAATATTAAGACAATCTGCACTTTATAGCAAAACTCTGAATGATTTTGCCAAACAGAGCTAAATAATTCATGGATTCTGTGCTAAATATATTTTATATCATAATTCACATCAAGCACACCAAGACCAACATCTTCCTCAACTTCCATGTGATTTTTTTTTTCAAAACACCTATCCTTCTAGCCATCTCTAGATTTGCTTGAAGAAATTGAAGAAACAACTGAATTTTCTGAAACCCAAGCATTTGCAAAAGGAATCAAACATTCAAGATAGCAAGTGAGGCCACCCCTTTGACTTTAGATCCCCCAGGACAGCCCAAGAATAAGTTCTTGCATAAAGTATGTGTGCTAAACTATCAGACCCTTTGGTCAACTCTCCGATGCTTATAACATTGCTAATGTTAAATGTAATATAAAAAATAGCTTCAAAATATGCTCTTAAAACATTTTGCTTTCTATTCATACTTTATATCTGTCTCTAACTTTGGCTACTTCATAATTAATGTCCATAAAATAATCCTGGGTTAATAAGAAAATGAACTAACTTACTTACTTACTTACTTACTCATCTTTCTTATCATTCTGATAGGAGCTACTCAGTTTAAATTTAAGGGAAAGCAAATGAAAAAAAAAAAATCCTCCCAATATCCAGATAAACATGTGGTTTTCATTTGCAACCACATTCAACAATTGGACCTCCTAAATCCTTAAGTTTTCATAATGCTGAGAGATGTTTGCCATTAATAAACCCTTTGAACACAAAATATTTCCTCACTCTTCAGTTGCAAGTGTTTTTCTATGGTTCTTGGCAAAGCTTTCATTCCGAAGCCCAGTTCCCCCAGGAGGTTTTTTTAAAATCCCAATATACCAGATGTAATAGACTATAAAAAATATTCAGCTGGGTTGTATTAAATTTCTTCTTTGGGTTGGAGTTTGCTACATTATTAAAAGCTCCTGATAACCAGCTGGCAGACTGTCACTGTGTGTGCACACACATCTTGTTCTCTTCCAAATATAATATCCAAGGTATTAAATGCCAGCTTACTAAATTTGAAAAATTAATTCTGGATATCAGTAAGTCAACTAAAAAGTTAATGTCTATGAAAGTATAGTGCCATTAGATGGATTAAAATCAGTTTCACAAAATGACCTAAACATTTGCATTGGTCAAAGGGATTGGATTCCAAACCTATATTCTCATTCTCTGCTAAAATTAGAGGAAAATAATTGATAAGTGACACATAACTGTAGTGTTATATTCATACAGTATTTGTGTCTCTCTGAGCCTGTGTGTATTTGTGTGATAGCATACAGAGCTAAAGCTTATTTTCATTGAATAGTGGAAATCTCCAATAATTAGAAATTATTTTTGGAGTTTAATATTTACAGAAATTGGCAAAATTGTTAGTGAGAAAATTAAAAGAGTCCTATGGCTACCTTTGCTGGGAACATTCATTGAATATAATAAAGTTTATCTAATGAGTTCTAATATTTTTTTTTAAAGCCCTTCACTGTCCTTTCCTGAAAGTATTTAATAAACTACATACAGTAGTAGTCACATTCCCTCTTATATATTCTACCAGCATGTGGAGAAAATGTACTCCATATCTTAAGATGTGGGTATTGAAGAATTAACCATCTTCAAATGACAAATTAAATAATCATATTGTCATTGTTTATAAATGTGTATGGACCGAATGAATGGCGTTATTATGGTTTGCCATGCAGTTAGCCAAATGTTCAACTGGATGTGGCATTTTTATCCACCTATCGAGACCTTCCCAAAGATCTGGCATAGGCAGACATTCATGTTTGATGGTGTTAAAGCTATTATTGTAGAATGTTAGCTGTTCAATGTAAATCTGACTTTTGCAATTGACTGATGGTGAGTTTGCCGATGCAGATAGTATTCAAGTGGTGCTCCAGTTATTTTGGAATTGCACCTATTACTATTGGTACTAACTTTGTTTTCTATTACAACAGTTATTCCATTTCTGTTTGCAGGTCATTATTATTATTATTATTATTATTATTATTATTATTATTATTATTATTATTATTTAATCTTTAGTGAGATTCACAGCCTTTGAGGCTGGTTAATAGCTCAGCAGCTCGAGTCCTAACCAAGGACCTAGGAACTGTTAAGGTATCGTCGGAGGATGTAAGCTGTTCCGAGTAAGGTGGTTTTTTGTAGAGTCAAAATGTTCAAGTCCGGCAAATTTAGAATTTCTAAATAGCAGGGTAGCCCTTTGGGTATTGCTCCAAGGGCTCCAATTACAATTGGGACAACACACGATTTCTTTTTCCACAGTCGCTCAACTTCAATTTGCAAGTCCCGGTACTTTGTGATTTTTTCTTGCTGCTTATCTTCAATCCGTGCATTATTATTATTATTATTATTATTATTATTATTATTATTATTATTATTATTATTATCTTTTATTCATTAAACATGAAATTCAGTCAACTGAACATTTAAAAATGTATCACAAATATCATTGACTGGCTCTGATAGTTAATACGGGTTGCTGCCAGCATCCTAAGTATCAACCAAGTATGTATGTTATTCCGAGTAGTGCAGTCATTTGCAGTTCCACCGGTGTTATTGCAGGAAGCTGCAATTTCTTGATGTATTTTGTAAAATTCTTGGACATGGTGCCAAGTGCCCCTATGACAATGGGTATCATTGTCACATGTTTCATCCATAATCATTTAGTTTCAATGGCCAGGTCGTGATATTTCATGATTTTTTCCAGTTGTTTTTCTTCAACTTTAGCATCTCCTGGTACAGCGATATTAATAAATTGTACGCATCTGTTTTCGACAACTGTAATATCTGGCGTTTTGTGTTCCAAATTATGATCTATCTGTATTCAAAAGTCTCACAAGACCTTCACCTTCTCATTTTATATAACTTTTTCCACTTTATGTTCCCATGACTTTTTGGATACAGGTAAATTGTATTTTTTACATAATGACCAATGGATTAATTTAGCAACTTGGTCTAGCTTTATAATCAGTTTGTACGATTTTGCTCACTCACATATTAAATGTGAAACAGTTTCAACTTTGTCATTGCAAAGTCAGCAGTTTGGATTGTCAGTGGATTTCTGTATCTTCGCTTTCGTGGCATTAGTTTGTAGTGCTTGTGCTTGAGCAGCAAGTATTAAACTTTCCATTTCTTTCATGATGGTTCCCATCTTAAGCCATGCCCATGTCAAGCTGTTATCACATTTAATGTCCTTTAATGTTTTTCAAGTGCTGTCCATGAAAAGCTTTGCTTTTCTATCTTTTTAATCTGTCATCTAGCTGTTTTTCCTTATATTCTGTCTTTGTTTCTGTTGTTTTAATAATGTTCTCCATTTTCACAGCCTGCAGCAATTTTTCTGTACTTTGGTTCATATAGTCATTCAAACTTCATTTTTCTTCTTCTACAGTTTGATGGATTTGCAATAGCCGTCTGCCCCCCTATTCTTCTAGGCAGGTACAACCTGTCAATGTCACTTTGTGGGTGTAAAGCATGGTACATATTCAATAGTTTATGTGTTTTCTGGTCCAAGTTTTCCAGTTCAGCCACAGTCCAGTTGAAGATTCCAGCTTAGTAGCATATCACTGGAACTGCCCATGTATTAATGGCTTTAATTACGTTTCTAGCATTCAGTTTTGATTTTAATATTTTATGGACCCTCCTGATGTATTCCTTTTGCATTGACTTTTCCATTTAAGATGTTATCTGCAGGGCCGGATTTTCCTATAGGCTAACTAGGCCTATAGTTAGGCCTAGGGCCTCAAGATCAAGAGGGGCCTACACAGTGGTGGGATTCTGGGGGTTCTAGGGGGTTCGGCCGAGCCCTTTGTTAAATTGCTGGCTCGCCCGCCCCTCGCCTCCCACCCGCGCGGTGCCAGCCTACCGTAGCCAGGGGTGGGCAATTGTGGCTCTTTTACAACCTGTGAACTTCAACTTCCAGAATTCCTGAGACAGCTTGGCTGTCTGAGGAATTCTGGGAGTTGAAGGCCACAGGTTGTAAAAGAGCCACCATTGCCCACCCCTTCCCTAGCCTGAGTTCCGCTGCCTGGGATCCACATGGGCTGCCGGACGCAAGAGAGCAGGATGGAGAAAGCAGCTTCCACGCCTTCACTCACCCTCACTCTCTCTGCTCTGTTGGATCGCCGGCCGTTCGCTTACCCCACCCACTCCCCATCTATTGCTGCCTCCGATGGCTGGAGGAAAAAAAACCTTCAAATTCTTGCCGCGGGGCTTCAAAGGGCCGCCCTAGAGCCAGTGGTGCAGCCGAACTCTTTGTTAAATTGCTGGCTTGCCCCGCCCCTCCGCACCACTATTTATTGCCAATAAATAGTGGTGGGCGAGGGGCGGGGGAGCCAGCAATTTAACAAAGGGTTCAGTGTTTTTTTCTAATTTTATTGGCCCCCGGAGCTTCAGCAGAGGCTAATTAGCCCTTGCTTAGATCAGCTCCTGACCCCCAGCTGATTTGCTCTCAGATGTTTTGCTCAGGGCTCTGCTTCTTGCTTGCAAAGAGTGCTGATTTTTTCCCCCCTAGCTATACTGAAAAACGAAAGAGAAAGTAAAGCAGGCTGTTGGCTTTGCACGTTGGAAAATTAGGCAGGCAGATTTCTTTTTCCTCACCAAAAAAGGTAGGTGCAAACAACAGGAAATTTAGGGAAAAAGAGGAGATTTTAAAACACAAAAGAAAAAAAGCTCTATTTAACTAGGGAATTGTAATAATTGAGATACTATTAATTGTATATTGTGTTGAAAGCAGAAATGGTTAAGTTGTGGTTTGGAGGAATATATGGAGGAAATTATTTGGTTTATTATTATTGGTAAATATAATTAATTGATTTGTAAGAAATTGGATTGCATGGAAATAATTGGAATATTCATGTTCATATTGATTAATATACAAAAAAGGTAGTTATATAACTAATTGATTTATATTAAAATGTTGAATTCATATTAAACAACTGTAATATTACATAATTAACCAATGTGAGGATGGATATAAAAATAGATGACAATGGGAAGGGGTATAATATAGAATAGAAGGGAAAAATTGAATTTGATTAAGATTAGAGATGAGGATGAGGGTAATATTGGTTTTTTACAAAAATAGATGAGGAATAAATATGGCAAAAAGGAAATATAGAAATTGTAAATTTAATTGAAATGATTAAACACTGTTTAAATTTGTGAACCGGCCAAATACTCTGTTCAAAGAAAATACATTGTATGTTTGTATGTGTGTTTCTAATTATTGTTATTTATTCATATTTGTTCTCTTTTATTCTTTAAAGTTTAACAATTTATTCTTTATCTTAATATCTTTATATTTGTTTGGGGTTGGCTTTCTTCCCTTTCATCTTTTTTATTGTACAGCAATCTTTCTCCTCAAACCTACCACCTCTCTTTTCTTTCCTTCTTACTTTCTCTTCCTCCCCCTCTTCTTCTCCTCCCTACTTCCTCTTCCTTTCTCCTTCTCCTCCTCTCTTCCTCCCTCTCTCTCCTACTCTAATTTCCCTTCCCTTCCTTCATCCCTCTCTATTGCTGTATCCTTTTATGCATATGGACTACTCAGAGGGCTGAAAAAGTTATTTCTGACTGGTCCTCGCACTTTTGATCAGTCCTCGAACTTACGACTGTCCTCACATTTTACATTTTTGCCCTATCTTGTCACCATGGTGAAGAAAAGCAGTTGTGAAATGAGTGACATGGTTGTTAAGAAAGCTGCACGGGCATAAATGTGAGGATGGTCATAAGTGTGAGGAGCGGTCAAAAGTGCGAGGCCCAGTCAGAAATGACTTTTTTCAGCCCTCTGGGTAGTCCTTTTGTGCATATGGACTACTCAGAGGGCTGAAAAAGTTATTTTTGACTGGTCCTCGCACTTTTGACCAGTCCTCGAACTTACGACTGTCCTCACATTTTACGTTTTTGCCCTATCTTGTCACCATGGTGAAGAAAAGCAGTTGTGAAATGAGTGACATGGTTGTTAAGAAAGCTGCACGGGCATAAATGTGAGGATGGTCATAAGTGTGAGGACCGGTCAAAAGTGCGAGGCCCAGTCAGAAATGACTTTTTTTAGCCCCCTGAAAAAAGTCTATGCACATAGCCATGCCCACCCGGTCACATGACGAGCTACCCACGCCTACACAGTCACGTGACCAGCTAGCCACGCCCACCCAGTCACATGATTGCCAAGCCATACCTCCAACTAAGCCACGCCCACAGAACCTGTTGTTAAAAAATTGAATCCCACCACTGGTGAAAGGGCCTCATAAGTGGAATAGCCTAGGGCCTCTTTCAATCTAAATCCGGCCCTGGTTATCTGTTTCCAACTTGCCTAGGTACTTGTAACCGTCATTCTTTGCTAATGCTTTCACAATGCTTCCACTTCTATTTTTTTCATTTTTCCTCACTGCATTGATAATATAGCACATTTTTCAAGTCCAAAGTTAATTCTGATGTCGCTGCTGAACAATTGAACTATGTTGAATATTGATTTAAGTTCAGTGGGGCTTTTTGCATACAGTTTTAAGTAGTCCATGTGCAGTAGATGGTTCATCTTGTCATGCTGGCTTGAGATTTGGTATCCCAGTTTTTTATTTTGTAGGATTATTGTCAGTAGAATTAATGCGATGTTGAAGAGTAGTGGTGAAAGTGAATCCCCTTGGAAGATTTCTCTTCTAATGTTGACTTTACCAATGTTCTCCCCATTTGCTGTTAGAACTGTTTTCCATTTTTTCATGTTTGCTTTCAAAAATGTACAAATATTTTTGCTTATTCCAGAGTTTTCCAGACAGGTGTTAATCCAGCTGTGGGGTAGTGAGTCAAATGCCTTCTTGTAATCGATCCATACCATATTCAAATTTGTTTTTCTTTGTCTTGCATTTTTTAGTACCATTTTGTCAATGAGCAGCTGATCTTTTGTTCCTCTTGATTTTTTATAATTTCCTTATTCTTCTACTGCATACAAGCTGTTTTCCATCAGACCATTGAATACTGAATTTGCCAATATTCTTGTAAAAAGTTTGAATGTTTTTGGCAGACAAGTAATTGGGCGATAGTTGCTTGGTTCTGTGCCCTTTTCTGGATCTTTCATTATCAAATATGTTCAGCCAGCTGTTAACTATTCTTTGCTTGTTGCATTTTGAAGCAACAAATTATTACTATTATTATTATTATTATTATTATTATCATCATCATCATTAAATTTATTATTAAATTTATTTGCTGTTCATCTCACATTTCAAGGCAATTCTAAAGTGCTACAAAACTAAATTTAAAATCTACCCTGGGGATATTAGATTGATATAAAAATAATAATTTTAACAGTTCTTGTATCAAATAATGATGCAAAGAATTTGATTCACAATGACCATTAATAAAAAATAAGAAGCATTTTCTTTTTGCAATTGAATTCTTTCTAAGTAGTTGCAGATGTTTGTTTGCAAATACAAATTAAAATTCTATTAAAAGCATTATTTTAAATGCTTTAGTACAAGAAAGAAAATCCACACATGGGACCAATTGCCTGTAAAAAGAAGTGCCTTTCTGTAAGAGAATATGTTTGCCGTTTCAGAAAAAGAGCGTCTAAAACAACCAAAGCTCAGATTAGTCAAACACAAGGGGATGGGAGGCAGCGGGAGGGGGAAGGGCACTGGTAATCACAAAGCTCACATTGTTGCATTTTGAAAAGGCTGCTGATCACTCATCGTGCTAATAGGCTGTTAATTCCAACAATCTCTCCAACAATTGTATTGTAGATATGACTTATAATATCATAAAAGAATGTTTAAAATCCAGTTATGGATTCTTACCAGTTCTTACACCAGTGTCCTACAGGCCAATGCCATTCTGAAGTTTATCAGTTCACAAAGTATAACCTTCTAAAAGCATCCCAAAAAACTTTATGGGACAGATAACACTATCAAACTTAGAATATGAAGACCACCATGAAAATCATTTTAATACAGAATCCATTTTGTACCTAGAAAAGGAAAGAGAACTTCAAATGTTTGTAATGCATTCAGGGGCATATAGGCTAGAAGGTGGCTCTTGATCCAGGGGTGAAATGCTCCTGGTTCGGACCGGATCGCCTGATCCGGTAGCGATGGAGGCGAGTGGTTTGGAGAACTGGTAGCAAAAATCCCTGCCCCCCCCCATGCCCAGTTGAGCTGCACAATCATCAGAGACTTTTATTTTTAATTTTTAAAAGCATTTTTTCTACAACCTCTTCGGCCAAAAAAATGTTTTAAAAGTAAAAAAAAAGCCTCTGATGATTGTGCGACTCAGCTGGGATCGTCAGAGGCTTTTAAAAGCATTTTTTTCTTTTCTCTGAAGAGGTTGTAGAAAAAATGCTTTTAAAAGCTCCTGACGATCCCAGCTGAGTTGCCTGATCGGCAAAGGCTTTTTTTTCTTTTAAAAGCCTCTGACGATTCAAGCTGAGTTGCCTGATCGGCAGAGGCTTTTTTTCTTTTAAAAGCCTCTGACGATCCAAGCTGAGTTGTCTGATCGGCAAAGGCTTTTAAAAGAAAAAAAGCCTCTGCCGATCAGGCAACTCAGCTGGGATCGTCAGAGCCTTTTGAAAGCATTTTTTTACAACCTCTTCGCCGAAGAGGTTGTAGAAAAAATGGTTTTAAAAGTAAAAAAAGAAAATGGCCACGCCCACCCAGTCACATTACCCCCACCACCAAGCAACGTCCACAGAACTGGTAGTAACAAATTTTAGATTTCACCACTGTCTTTTTTTTTTTTTTTTTTTTAATTTGATTTATATGCCGCCCTTCTCCGAAGACTCAGGGCGGCTTACAATGTGCTCAGCAATAGCCTTCATCCTTTTGTATATTTATACAAAGTCAGCTTATTGCCCCCACAAACTGGGTCCTCATTTCACCTACCTTAGAAAGGATGGAAGGCTGAGTCAACCTTGAGCCTTGGCGAGATTCGAACCCTGCAGTAATTGCAGGCAGCTGGTCTTAAGCAGCTTAATAACAGGGTGCCTTAAACCCTTGTACTATCAAGGCTCTTGATAGTCTTGATCCATAGATTTAAAAAATCTACTCTTCACTTCCAAGAAATGGAAGTTAAATGCAGCTGTTCCTTTTTGACCCTAGTCTAAAGGTCAAAAGGGCAGCAAAGTTTTTAGGAGCAGATTTCCTTGATATTTAGGTCCTTTGCCTGCACGTTTAAGAGAAATGGACCAATAGAGTGAAGTTGACAAGGAAAATATATGTTTCATGGTTGTTTGATTTCTTTTGATTTCTGCTTTGTTCAGACTAGTGATTGATAAAACTTGGGTTAGAAGGAGTTTGGTCATACCTGTTCAAATTAACACATTTTTATTAAATGGCATAAGCTTTTGTAAGCATTCATGAAATATTACACAACTTTTTCATAAAACTCATTAGTCCGTAAAGATGCTACTAAATTGACTGATTTTTTGCTACAATAGCCTTTATAACTCTTCTTCTAATTTAGCACTTGTTGGTAGACCTCCCCCTGCCAGCTATTTGGTTCAGTTAGCTTAATCTCCAATTTTCATTTTGCTGCATTTATTAAAATAAAAATCCTTTATTTATTTTTTTCTAACTCTTGTGCTGAGTTTGTACTATTATCGCGAATTTCAAAATTGCCTGAACCTGGTTACTCTGATAAACCGGAGCTTCTTGCTTGAGAAAGGAGATCTCTTGTTCTGCTCTTCTGGAGTTCCAGATAAGAAAAAGGGAATTTTCTCATTCAAGAACAGGTGATGGCACCCAAATTACATTTACCAGATAGAAGTCTTTCACCAGAAGAAATAGCTACATACAAAAATCCTAGAAGTCATGTCTATAAGTAGAAAGGTAGAAGTCTCAGGCAGTCTTTTGTCACATATCTCTAAAATGTTGTGCCTTGTTACAGGCACACCTTTTGGGTTTATTTCTTTAATAGATTTATATGGGCTGTTCATCTACCAAAAGGAACCCTGGGTGGTAGCTTTGGAAATATGCTAATAGCTTCTTTGAAAATCACTGAATTAGTGACCTCTAATCCTATGTGAAAGATAAGAATTAGGCAGGTCATGCTATCCTTGTGACATTCTAGTTCTGTGACACACAGAACTAAATATATCCTTGGCATGCTCTCTTCCAATGAAAGCAAAATAAACAATGACATCACAATATGTTGCCTTCTGGTAACTTGGCTAGTTGGCCATTCCTGAAAGTAACATAACCATTCAAAGCAGTGGTGGGTTTCAAAATTTTTTACTACCGGTTCTGTGGGTGTGGTTTGGTGGGCATGGCAGGGGAAGGATACTGTAAAATCTCCATTCCCACGTCACTCCAGGGAAGGATACTATAAAATCTCCATTTCTTCCCCAATCCAGGGGAAGGTTACTGCAAAATCCCCATTTCCTCCCGATCAGCTGGGACTCGGGAGACAGAGAATATATGGGGGCGGGGCCAGTTAGAGGTGGTATTTACTGGTTCTCCGAACTACTTAAAATTTCTGCTACCGGTTCTCCAGAACTGATAAGAACCTGCTGAAACCCACCTCTGATTCAAAGCAACCATTAAACAATTAAGCCATTTTATGAAATGAATTTTCTACTTGTTAACACAAAAATCAATAATATTACAGCAGTGGAACCAAATCTTAATGATTTAATGAAACTCTAATTTACCATTGAAAGACATTGTGCTATCAGTTTCTTAATGGAAACTATCATTACAGAAACCTCATTGTTAAAAATTAATTCCCTTTTTATGGTAGAATTTTTAGGCACCAAGTGGGAAGGAGATATAAAAAGATATGATCGTATCACTCTTCTCTAATTTTTTTTTAACCTAGTATATTTTCATCTAAATATTTGGCAAGATCTAGCAATAAAAATATCTCAGCCTTTCAATTAAAAATATCCTTATATTTACAAATAATTCAGTGTCCCAATCTTATCTCTCTGTTGTTCATACAAGAACAGTTAGGCTGAGGTTTAGGGTATGGAGCATATTTACTTACAACTGTCTTATCTTGTTATTAAAAAAAAACATAAATAATCTCACACCATAAACATCACAGAATAATTCTTTAAAGAATTGGCATCCAACATTTTATAAAACAACGGAATATGATATATTTGCCTTGGGCTTGCTTCTCTCCTTCTATTGTTTAGCACTTTGTCCTTATTTAGTACAATACAGGGAAGATAAATAATGGTGTACAAAGAGAAGATTTATATGGTATCTTTTAATAAAGGCTTATGTTTAATAGTAGATGTGTCCAATGGAAGAGAGGTATTTTGCAGTTAGTTTTCGTTCTTTAAAAAGCAGCCCATGAAGGTCATAAAATGCCATAATTGTGAAGCATTAGATCTGAGGAGGAGCAGAATTCATTCAAGTAGGATAATCAAAATAATCCTAGAAATGCAGTTGGGGTGGGGGAGGGGGTTGTTGCTTTTTTTTTTTTTTTTTTTTTGCAAAAAAAAAGTGTTGTGATCTATATGCATTTGTGGATCACAGGCTGTCCATGCTTGTATTAACGCAAAGCATTTCAATTTATGTAAGCAAGCTAGAGTAGCATTTTTCCTCTGATCTATGCATGATTCAGCAAACAGTGCTTCCTGGGAAATTGATTCTAAGGTTTGGGCTACTCTCTGGAGTAGCAGAGAGCTGCAAGATGTAGGGAAGAGTGGGGGAGAAATTCCACCTGGCCCAAATACAACGTTTTCTTTGGCTTTTACCTTATGCACACTTATGAGATTAATGTTATACTTCCAAGTATATCTATTGCTAAACTGAAATTAACATTTCAGTTCATATTATATCACTTAATATTTTGTGGCATTTGCTGCTAAAATTAGAAATAAATTATTTGAGGACAGTTATAATTGTGTTTTAATTGCAACATGGTATGAGCATCTCTACAGGAGGCAAGAGCATTAGTTCATCCTATTGCCAAGTTTTAAGCTCAAGGGCAAATGTCAGCTCAGGGGCAATTTTTTCAGGAAAATTGAAAACATCCAGTAGATTTACCCAGCATATTAATTTATATGGGTTATACATTGATTAATATTGATCTGTCACTGCATTATGATTATTAACTGATGAAGTATTTTTAAGAGTTGTTCTTTGCAATCCTTTCTCTTGTTTTCCTGCAACAATCCCTAAAATGACACATATATCAATCCATTTTTAATATGTTACATTTTAACAGAATGTCACCATGAAGACAATGAACTAGGTCTTTCAAACATTCAGAATAAGGGCTGTAACATCACTTCACAATGTTCTCTGTCCATTTGGATAGCAGCACTCTTGGCTGGAAAGTTTTGTGCAATCATGACGTATCGGCCATTCCAGTGCTTTCTCCTCTTAGTTCCATTTGTCATGTCAGCAGGGGAAAGGATTGACAAGATTGTGGTTTTCTCAACACCTCACTGAACTGCAATCTTGTCCTCTTCAATCTCCTGCTGATTCAAACAATAAGAACCAATGGAAAGAATAGTTCAGTGTACTAAGGTCCAATCATAACAGATTTGGAGCTCTGGGGTGCTTAAAGGGGCACCTGTCCAAGCAGATGTCAGCTCAATATTAGAGCAGCTTCCCACAGAGATAGATTTTCTCACTGTCAGAAAGACATTGAAAGTAAATCCTTATTTTGTGAGCTTGTTTCTACATCAAGACAACAGAGGCGAGAGCTTTCTTTTATCACTCTTCTTGTATCTTCTCAACTTGTGGAAAAGACAGCAGTGCTAGAAGTTAGAAACCCACTGAACATAAAACTTAGGTACAGACATAATCTAAACTTCCATTTTATTATAGATACCTAATGAAGGCCAGACTCAATGAAAGCTTGCTCCTGCCACAGAAGCTTTTGCATGTTAAGAAATCTCCCTTGGGTTAGTCAGATGAGGAAATCGATTTGATTTAGTTTTAAATATGAATTTACCTAATTTTACACTTTCTAACTAATGTTTGAGGCAACATTTAGCTATATATCATGTATCAGGTTAGTGCTACAATCAAAATTCACTAATAACTTTTTAAAATAAAAATTGCTTTCACTAACGTGTACAAAAATGTGTCCCTTAGTGAAAGTTACAGCAGGGTGCTTGTGAATGTCAGAAAGACAGGACAGTAGCCATAGCAATTGCAATAAAAGCCCCACCTCTTTCCATATGTGTGTCATCAATACATGAATAAAACAGATGGAGCTTTGAACATCATCGTCTTGTCTATTTTAATAAATGCACATGCACATATGTGGACAGCATTAGAGAGTTGTGGATAACATTTTAAAAAATTGTCTACGGAAGGCAAAAAAGCATTTTTGGAGTAGTTGTATATCAAAATACATACATATTTTACAATGAACATTAAAAACAATCTCAAGTTCAGCGAGCCCAGCTTGATATACTGGCAAAAATAAGAAGCTGAAATAATTTAAATTCAGATTTGTGTATCCCTATTTGCCTGTTGCCCAAATCATCCATTTAATAATACCTAAGACAAAAATATGTAGCAAACTCTTATTTCCTGGAAGCTTGGTTAGCTTAAAAAAATACACTACTTCCACCAAATTGTTTAATTTATTTACAGGGGAGAATAAATTCATTGTATTCATTTCAAAATGAAATGGGCAGCAAATAAGCTTAATAAATAAATAAAATAAAATCCCAATCACATTAATCTCTATCCATATGCACATCCTTTGATGAGTGTGCCTGATGGTCTTCCTTATTCCATTGACTTCCTCTTTTTTGACTTGTACATGGCATATCACTTGGGAATGACTAGTCCCGAAGTTTTTCTGTGGTTGTATTTATCTCAAAGGTAACCAAATAGTTAATTTATTCTCTGATCTAGATGAAACATTACTTGGGTTGTCAATTAAAAACATTTCTCTTTTTAAAAGCAATCAGCCATTTGGGTATTCACACAAATCATTCCTTGTTCCTTTATCATTAGTTTGAAGAATAACTTTGGAGGATTTTAACTATAGGCCTTGCAAACAGTTGTTTATGTCTCAATTACCTCTTGTTTGGATTACCGCAACATATTCACATGTGGCAGCCCTTAAAGACCATCTGGAAGCTACACCTGGTCCACATTGCTGTTTTGGGTGCCCCACAGTTCACCCCCCCCCCTTGTAAGCTGCACTGGATTCCAGTTGCTTCCGGATGCAGTTATTACCTGGTAATAACCTGGTGTTGGTTATTACCTTTAAAGTCCTACATGGCATAAGGCCAGGTTTTTTGTGGGAACATATCTCCCTGTCCAACAAGGTTAGTTAGGATGGGCATGTTCCAGGTCCTCTCCCTTAAATGTTGTCACTTGGTGAGACCTCCCACACGAGATCCAAGAGATAACTACCACATTAGCCTTGCAGAAGGCCATGAAGACCTGACTTTCTCACAAATGATGGGCCAGAATGGGGGTTGAGCCAAAAGTCTGTTTGGTTTGGCTCCTTGTTGGAAGGATACTTTTCTTTTTATCATTATTTTAATGGATTTTTATGAGATATCTAGAATCATAAATGGCCATAAAGGTTATGTAAATAAAGAAATAAATTAAATAACTATGATGTGTGGCTTCTGATATTTTTTTCCTACCAGCTGGATGACAAGATTTTTGGCCAATGTGAAACATCTTTAAATCTTCTGTGTATCTTAAGTGAGGCATGCACAAGTGTATTTAATAGATTAGTGGTAAATACATCTGTTAATTGTATATATTATATTCACACAATATGTTCAGTGTAATGTAACATTAATCCTATATAAGAAATGTGGGATGCTTTCACCATTGTCTCTATATTTAATGTCCAAGTGCTCCAAAACAGTTTAAAAACAATCCAAAATGTCTTCAGTTCTGTCCAATAGCATTTTAACAGGATCTGAAGCTCAAGAGACATAGCCAGAGACTCTCAAAAATAAACAATTGATAGCTAGTTTCATAGTAATAAAAGCTACATTTACTCCATTCTAGAATGCTGCTGATCTTGAAGGAACACAGACGTCATTGGCTGCTTTCAAGAAGTGCAGACACTAATACAGAAAGACACTTCGTCATAAGTACGAAGCAAGGTGACCCAGCAAATTGCTACTTTTAGAATCATCCTCCTCCTCCTCCTCTCCCCTCAATTGACCAATGAGGATCTAAGTTATTATAACCAGGGAGATGGAAGGCTAATCCTCTTTCCAGCCCTTTATTTGTGCCTGTGTACAGAGGCAGGGAAAACAGGCATTTAATGAAATAAAATAAAGCCAGAAGCAAAGAATTTTTATGTCAACTAGTTTATCCCTTGGTTACACTTAAAATTGGGTTAATCTTAGAATTAGGCTTAGATTTAAGAGTATTTACTAGATGACATGGAAATAATTGATTGTGAACAGAGAGGTTGGTGGGGGATGGAAGCTAAAGGCTTGCCCACACTCATTTCAGCATAATATCTGACAGCAGATGCTCTACCGTTTTCAAATGTTCTGCTTGACAGAATTCCTAATTTGGGTATCGCCTTCCAGCATTTAAGATCATAGAAGCTGAAAAATGTACTTGCTCGCTGCTCTGTTAGTTTCCAACCTTGTTTTGCTTTTTTGTTTTTTAATCGAATAAGCCTTTTATCTTTCATATAAGAAAATGCCATTGCTGATGAATGTGATGATGAAATGCACCTTCCTGAGTTTTTTGTAGAGAGTTACCTGGCCTGCACTGCTAGGATTGATACAGGCTAGAGAATTTTTAGAATTCAAGGGGGCAGGAGAGGTGCTTGAATGCACAGGGTGAAGTTCTTGCATTTTATCTCAGGAGGCTGAAATCCATCTCACATTGTGAGGCTGTGATGTTATTCATATGTTAACAGTATGCCATTTCCTCCAAGGGCTCAATATGCTGGAATAAAGACAATGTGTTGACATTGTGCTGAACACTTCCTGTCCAGAATACTGATCAACAATTGACATTCAGCTTTCCAAACCTAATCTGCCCAAAATAACCCACGATCTAACCTTTCAGATTCCGGTTAAAATAATTTATCATTTTGCAGAATGAAATGATGAAACAGACTATAACTGTATTTTCACTCTGCTTCTAAAATGCAGCTCTAGTGCCCCAGGGATGTCTTTCATCTCATGTAAGCACCAGCATATGATATGATTGTTAACATAGCTGGCCACCAGATGAAGTGAATTATCTAAACTGCCAAGGTTTTACTTTTATTCCAATTTAAACATCAGTTTAAGATAGAAACTCAAGGGTATTATGAAACCTTAATGTAAAGTATTTTACACAGGACAAAAAGGACTCTGTTTTTTGTTTGTTTGTTAAAAACCTTCTAAAACAATTAGATGAGTGAGAAAATATACAAAGTAGGAAGAAAGTAGTGCATTCCTGCCTTTAATAGAGAACAAGATAGATAGGTTAAATTGTGGAAACCTTGATGTTCTCTGAGCTTGGTTGCTTGCAGATGTTTTCTGTTACCACATAACATCTTCATTGCTGTATACAGAGAACCTTAAGATTAATGGGAAGTGATCTATCCATAGGAAGGGTTTGATGGTAACATTCTCCAATTCCAGATTGTGGTGATATAATAATATATGACTATGAGTTGGACTGTCAATAAACAATAAATCAATAAACTGGATCAAAGCAAACATAGTTACCATGAAATCCTAAAGTGCCTCAGAATCTGGCCCAAAAGAAGGTAGGTTGAAGTCCCTCAGAACTGTAAACCCGGGGAACTCCATCACCAAGTTGGCCATAGCATGGAACAGTTTAGTCAGTTGTGCAATAGGGAGGCTATTTCATTTGATCCCTATAGTGCAACTTCACAAACAGTATCTCAGGTCAGGTTATATCAGCCTTATGAGGTGGACCAAAAAGGAAACACCATCAAATGTACTAATTTTATCTTATTGTATAGTTACATTAACAGAATTATACAAGTCTGAAAGTACATCTTTCCTCCCATCTCCTTTACAAATCAAGAAACTCACTGAGCCTCTTGTCCCTCCCACATTCCTGCTGTGAGCTGTTGTCTTTTACCTGACTATTCCCTTGGCTGTGTCTTTTGGCCCTATCTCCCAAGGTCATTCCATATACAATTGAAGGTTAATCTGTGGAGCAGAAACCCTGGTAGCTACCAAAGTTCTCTATAACAATAACCACTCCATCACTCTATCCTTGGAATCATGGCTGATGCCTTACATGAAATCTGGAGGGGAGCAGACTTCTGCAAGAGAGTTCCTCTCCTCTGCAACCAACCACATTGGTAATGGATATCAGGTTGGCCTTTTCATCCATAATAAAATCATGGATGAACAAACCTTATTGCAAACCAACTTGCACTAAGCGTAAGCATCTCGAAACCAGGACCAATGAAACACCAAACACCAAAACATGGGACAAACCATAGCGGCCTACATCTGTTTTCTACCAATTTCGCCATGATCCTGCTTAGCTTCTCTACCCAAACAAGGTCAGACACTGTGTCCACCAGTGAGGGCTTGGGAACAGCAACTATTTCTTCTAGAAATAACTAAATGCAGCTATAATTTTGTGACAAAACTATTTGAAACAACTGGCAAACTTGATATTCAGCAAGAAAAGAAAAAATTCTTCAAGGCTTTCTGGAAGAGTTGATGAAAAGTGGTACAAAGCCAAATCATTTCTTGAAAGTGTAAAAGAAAAAGATAGTAGAATGTCCCTTACACGCATATCCTCGTGCCATGTGCATCGTGCAAACAATGTCATATCAGCAGAAATCCAGCTTAGTGATGTCTTGTGGCCCCTTTAAGATTAACACATTTATAATGGAATAAGCTTTCATTGGCTACATCCATCAGTGTTACCCTGATTTAGAGCAGGTTCATGAATAATAATAATAATAATAATAATAATTTTATTTCTATACCGCCCTTCTCCCGAAGGACTCAGGGCGGTGTACAGCCTATTTAAAAACACAAAAAACACGACAACAATTAAAATTTAAAATCATTAAATAATTAGGCTCCAATTAAAATCCCAGAAATTTAAAATACCCCAATTTAAAACATTATGTTAATAGCCCTGCCTGGCGGAACAACAGGGTCTTCAGAGCGCAGCGAAACACCCGGAGGTCGGAAATCTTTCGTATTTCGGGGGGCAATTCATTCCACAGGGCTGGAGCTCCCACAGAGAAGGCCCTCCCCCTGGGTGTCGCCAGCCGACATAACTTGGCTGATGGCACCCGGAGGAGACCCTCTCTGTGGGAGCGAACTGGTCGGTGGGAGGCTATTGGTGGCAGAAGTCGGTCTCGAAGGTACCCGGGTCCTATGCCACGGAGCGCTTTAAAGGTGGTAACCAACACCTTGAATCGCACCCGGAAGACCACTGGGAGCCAGTGCAGCTCGCGCAGGAGGGGTGTCACATGGGCACAACGAATACTGAAATTAGAAGGAAAGAAAATGCAAAAGTTACAGACTGTAATAAATTCTTTCATGGAGCTTTTTGAAGCATATGGCAAAAAAAAAGAAAAAAGAAAAAAAAAGAAATTAAATAAATAAATGAAGATAATTAGCACTTCTTTTTGAAATTAATGAGCTAAATATGTTATTCCCCAAGACTCTGATGCTTGATTATAAATGTTATTTATTTCCAAAATTCATTTGGAAAGAAGTTTCAGAAGAATGGACAGTAAAACC
Organism: Pituophis catenifer annectens; assembly: GCF_029215685.1. Lineage (NCBI taxonomy): Eukaryota > Metazoa > Chordata > Lepidosauria > Squamata > Colubridae > Pituophis > Pituophis catenifer. The sequence continues at coordinate 241,622,093 of NW_027256882.1, forward strand.
AGAACTGAAATCAGTCCAGCAGAATAACAAAAGAACATCCATTAAAACAGCTAAAAAGAGAAAGCTGAGACATTATTTAAAAGACCTTCAATACAACCAATGGCTTGAATAAAGCAGAACAAGGTTCATTTAAGGCAATTGAATGAATATGTAACAAAAGGATAACAGAGTAGATCCCAGACAGGTTTCTCTGAGTAAATGACGCTGTAGCTCAGGGCTGTCAAACTTGCGGCCAGCGGACCAAATGCATCACGCACTGGACACGCCCACATGCAGTTTAGTGAAGTGGCAAAAAGTTGTGATACATCACGTTGCCGTGATGACATGAGTGTGACACCCGTGAGGTAGCTAGTCAAAGTTTACTGCCAAGTAGTTCAGAGCATAGGAATATACTTGAAGCAAACCTTCAGTTACAATCTCAGGTATTACATAGGACTATATGGAAAGAGGTATAGCTTTGGCTAATGCCATGAAAACCATAAGGTTAACTTGAAGATCTCATCTCAAACGCTCTTTTAGAAAAGGAAGAATATGTGTGTAAAAATCCTCATAAAATACAGGTAGTCCTCGACTTACAACCACAATTGAGCCCAAATATCGGTTGTTAAATGAGACATTTGTTAAGTGAATTTTGCCTGATTTTACAAGTTTTCTTGCCATAGTTGTTAACTTAATCACTGCAGTTGTTAAGTAAGTAAGTAATACGGTTGCTAAGTGAATGTGGCTTCCCCACTCACTTTGCTTGTCAGAAGCTTGCAAAACTTCAGGACACTGCAACCGTCATAAGTGAGTCAGTTGGCAAGCCTCTGAATTTTGAATACATGACTATGGGGATGCTGCAATGGTCTCAAGGGTGAAAAACGGTCATAAATCCCTTTTTTTTGTAACTTCGAACAGTCACTGAATGAGCTGTTGTAAGTCGAGGACTATCTGTATCAACTTTACCACTGCCATGTTTACAGAATGCTTACTGAATGAAAAATGGATGAATGGTATATTTTATAACATAGACGTTAATATAACTGTGTGAGGAAAAGAAGCAAAATAGGACATTGGACTACTGGCTCCAGATTCAATGCTAATAGTATGGAAAAGATGAGGTGATTTTAATATGAATCTATTCCACAACGCCACTTGATGGCACATATATGGCTACCTTTGTTGCAAATTATTTGCTCAGCATATTAGCTTGGCATAATATGAGGTTGGAGTCACATGGTGGTCATCCTACTACCGGCTGATCATGTTCAAAAAGATCATTTGCAATGATTTTGCTGTCATTTTAGCCAGTCTTCCACAGTAGCTTTCCAGGAAAGGGAATGCTAGAGGCAAGCTACCTTTGCACATTACTCACAACTCCTGTGCAAGTTGCCAATAACAAGCAAACCCTAATTTAGACATGAAACACAGGTAGGAAGCTCAGGCAGAAACCAATAACCCTGCTTGAGCAAAGAGTTTCAAAAGGTGAAAAACACATTAAGAAGATTCCTCTTGTAGATGGTGACAAACATCCATAGGTTTTGTTTATCACATTGATCTCTTCATTGAGACATAGCAGGGAGTGCTCTCAGTAACTTCCTTAAGTGCCCAGATGCCATGTGTTCACACATGGAAAACACCAACCAAACAGGAAAGGGTGACCATAAGGAGATTGCAACTTCTTCCTCAACTTCTTCTCCCAATTCCCAGCTGCTCTATAAAGTGTATAAAAGGTAAGGTAAAGGTTCCCCTCGCACATATGTGCTAGTTGTTCCCGACTCTAGGGGGCAGTGCTCATCTCCGTTTCAAAGCCGAAGAGCCAGTGCTGTCCGAAGATGTCTCCGTGGTCATGTGGCCGGCATGACTAAATGCCAAAGACGCACGGAACGCTGTTACCTTCCCACCAAAGGTGGTCCCTATTTTTTTACTTGCATTTTTTATGTGCTTTTGAACTGCTAGGTTGGCGGAAGCTGGGACAAGTAACGGGAGCTCACCCCATTACGCTGCACTAGGGATTCAAATCGTTGAACTGCCGACCTTTCAATCAACAAGTTCAGTGTCTTAGCCGTTGAGCCACCGCATCCCTATAAAATGTATAAGATTATACATATATTGGTGTGGGAGTATATTTAAAATGAAGGCTTAGAACTAATAAATTGGTAAATGATACCAGTGCTTGCAATTTGCTGTACTGTATATTATTTCCTTATTTTCTTGCAATACTTATAATTCTTTTTTGCTTTTTTTCTCTAAACAAGGATATTTTTTTTCCTGCTCTGTAATGAATTTTGTCTCATTTTCTCTGTATGCCTGTTAACTGTCCAATACCCTGAAGCATGTACTAACCAAAGGCCAGGAGGTCCCAAACTCAGCTTCCACCCTGCAATTTATTGTCTGCTGTGTGGTTTATCCACAGAATACTCTGATCTTCAGTAATCTCTCCAAGTGAAGACTGAGAAAAAAGTTATTGCTGGAAAATGGAGAATTTAAGATGAAATCAGGAGAACAATTGACTGCAGAGGGATTTATTTTTCAATGGTTTTCATATGCACAAACAATGAGAAACAATGTTATTTCTTTGAGGAAAGATGCTATGGAAGAAGGATCTTGGGAATGGGATTGGGAGGTTGTTTGAATCCTCTGGAGTGGATTCATCTCAGGAGATAGATGATGGGTAGGATGAGGCAAGGAGTGAAGGTTTCGTATACTTAGTTTACCTAATTAAGCATCATACTGTATTGAATCATTTGGAACAACAGGGTACATATGTGAGGCTGTTATTTGTGGATTATAGCTCTGCCTTTAACACCATTTTACCATTGTTTTTTAAAATGTCCAATTTGGGTATAAATCAGAAGATTTGTTTGTGGATAAGGGATTTTCTGACAGATAGGCCACAGTCAGTAAGGATGGGATCTCACCATTCCTCTACTCTGATACTAAGCACAGGAGCCCCCCAAGGTTGTGTGCTAAGCCCTTTCCTTTATTCCTTGTGCACACGTGATTGCACCCCATTGTATAACACCGACACAATTATTAAATTTGTGGATGACGCAACAGTGGTGGGGCTCATTAATAAGAACAATGAGCCTGCTTTCAGGAAGGAAGTACAAGGGCTGACATTGTGGTGTAATGAAAATAATTGACCATCACAATTCAGCAAACAACTGCTGAATTCACACATATTGAAGGGTTTTCAAGGTACCACAGAAGGTTTCAGAAACCCTGATACAATTGTTAATTTATTACAGTGTTTCTCAATTGGTAGTCTGGTGAATTCTGGGAGCTGAAGTCCATACATCTTATGGCCTAAGCTTGAGAAACACTAATTTATAAGGTAATTTAATCTATTTTACACTTAACCTGCATATCGGGGGGGTTTCAAAACCCGTCACTACCGGTTCATTCCTGGGCACTCATGCGCTCGTGTGCGTGCACGACTCTTCTGCACATGTGCAGAAGCATTCTGGCAGGTGGGCAGAGCCTCCCGCCGCCACCGCTACTGGTTCGCCCAATCCGGGGCGAACTGGTAGCAACCCATCACTGCTGCATATGTATAACCAACTTATCTTCCATTCCTCCCCCTCACACATCCCAATTTAAATCCCTACACCAGTTTACATAGAAAAGTTTGTGCCTTTTCATTACATCTGTTTATCTGAAAAGGGCTATCAGACTCCTCCGGTTTTTTCTAAATAAAAAGTGAAAGTTAAACTGGAGCTAAAGCAGGATTTGACACTGCTGATGCAATCTCCCTCTAAACCATTATGTAAAACATACATCCACATAGTGAGATGGAATCAAATAGTCTATTTTCACCCCTAAACAAACATCGTAGTGAGGTTGCTCTTGTCCTTCAGTCCACAGAATGCTGGTTTTGCCTCCAAACATTTAATGACAACCAGTTGCTTTATCTTCTTTCTCAGTTCTCCTGCTCCACAATTCAGCTCTTTCCAAGTACGGATCAAACAGCTGCAACTCACTTACTCTTCAAATCACTGATAGAAAAAACATTTACACATAGCGCGTATAATGCAAATCTGCTTTTACTTACTTTAAATAATCTATTTTTACATGAAGTTCTATGAGATGAGAACATCAATATTCTATATTTACCTCTGTCAAGGCATTGCTGGCCTACACTTGCCTTGAACTTAAATTGATTCTTATCATATTCTCTTTCCATTCTTGGAAGTTTATTTAAGGAACCCCATATTAAAATTTTGTAAAGACACAAAAGCAACTATTCAAAATCCAAATGACCAGAGTCAGACAATGTGGCCTCTAAAATATTTCTATTTGAACTGAGCAATAAAAATATGCTCTCTGTCCAATTTAAATATACGCTAAATGTTTAGGGGGCAGAAGTTGGCTTTTTAAAATTCTATTTGTATTAGGGATATTAGCCTTCTAAATGTGAGACTGCTCATTTGTTTGGCTTTCATCACGTTCTATTTCAGTATTAATGACGTCAAAATGTCTACTGTTTCCAGTATACTGATTAGAATCATAATTGGTTTCCATCTGATAACTCCATACCATTCAAGAAAAGTGACCCGAGGAAAGAATATTTGCATTCTAATTTAATCCAGACAATGCTTTCCAAAGGTGATAGACAGGTACAGCAAAGAATTGTACCTTGTATTCTCCAGCCTTAATCTTTCAGCTCAAGGCCATTTATAACAGTTCCAAATGCTGTTAAAACAGAAATCATAGTGGGGCAAATGGCACCGAGAATGATTGATTTAAATTCAAAGCACCATACAGAATGATTTGTTTGACATACCCAGTAGGAAAGTGGTATTTGTTGAACTTATTATTCATTTATGTATTCATGGGCGGTGAGGGAGAGAAAACAATAAGACTGTAATCTCTCTGCATCATATCTGGATACTCACATAAAAATGAACTTAGAGCTTTGAGGTGTTATGAGGTTTTTAACTTCTACAAAATAATTCTACATTGTTCTATCATTACCTTTGTCTAGAATTTAGATTACATTAACAAATCAGCAGGGGAAATTTAACTCGCATGTAAATTAAACTTCTTTTGAGGATTGCACATTAAAAATGAATATGCAATGTGCTAAGTGTTCATGTGGCCTTTTTCATCATTTATTTACTCATTTATGTCCTGAATGCTTCAATTGTCAAGAAAATACTGTGTTATCATTACTTGTTTACTGGAAGATTCAGTGCATTCAAACAAATATCACACCAGGTGAAGGGCACTCTTCACCATTTGTTTGACTTCTGAATCACTGTTTATTTAATTGATAGTTGACTTCACAAGTTAGATGCCCAATTGGCATGCACAATTTCTCTCTAGCTTATGATAAATTTGCAAACGCCTTGTATGTTGAGCTTTCCCATCAGATATACTCCAGATGTTTTCGGCTGCAACTTCCATCACCCTTGCTGTGGCAGTCAGGATAATTGGAAATGTAAAGCAGCATGACTGGAAAATGTCAAAGTGGTTTATTCAAGACACATTGCATTCTTATGAATTAAATAAAAAGAATGAAAATGCAATGCGAACCACCAAGATCAGCAGTGCCAGCTTTATAAGAAAAGATTATATAGTTATACTGTTGGATCCAGCTGTTGAGCAGCTAATTGCAAACATCTTGCACTTCCCAAGCCATGCAAATAAAGCAGTTGTCTATGTTATCTTTCTCTGTGTGTTCCAAGGACAAGCATGCAAGCAAAAAAAAAAAAATGGGATTGTTATTGCACTGCACTGGTGCATATTATATCAATTTATTACATTTATGTATCAGTTAAATTTATATTCTACTTTTTCTCTAGTAGCTTAAGCAATGTGCATACCATGCTTTCCTTCTATTTTCCTTATCACAACCTGTGGAAGTAGGTTGAGCTTATGGGAAATGATTGCCCCCAGGTCATCCCATGAGTTTTCATGAGTGATAGTAGACCAAACCTGCCCCATCCTAGTTCTTATCCATAGAATGAATGAATATCTATATATATAGCTATATCTCACATATCTCTCTCTCTCACACACACACACACACACACACACACTCACACACTCACACACTCACACACACACACACATCTATATAATTATTATAAGCCACTCAGAGTAACCCCATTGTAAGATTGGCAGCCAATAAATTTTATAAGTAAATAAATACTTTGTCTTATGTATGTCGAGTCACGTGAATAGCTTAATACTTGTATTACAAATATTTTTTTTACTATAAATTACAAGGCAGCTTCCCAATTTCAATCATAGACCTTCATCACTGGGTCCTGGGCCAGTCTGCCATTCATTTGACTGCTGATTTGCAGTGAGTTGCTAAAAGGTCAAAGGAGAGGGAGGGCATAAGGATGAAAAGGGATAAAATGTTTACAAAAGTGAGGAGAGTTTGTATATGCATGCATCTGTATAAGGAAGTTTTTATCCCAGCCCAACAATTTCATTTTATTCATCTTAGAACTCAGAACTTTGTCCAATTCTTCATCAATTGGATCTATAAAGCATGTTGTCAGGTTTCGATGCTATCTCAAAATAAATGAACTTCCAAACTGCCGATCTTTAAGGAAATTTTCTCTTTATTCGAGCACAGCAAACTGATCCTGACTCTTTTCGTGGTCAGTACTGACTTTTGCCTCCCAATCCCTCCCTTTCCGATCCCCAATTCTCTGCTTCTCATTGGCTATCTTCCAAGTCACTTTCCTGATTCCTTTTTCGTCAGGTCACAGGAATGTCTCCCCCCTCCCCATCTCTGAGGAGACCGAATCTTCAAAGGGATTTAGCAGGCAAAAGTTCAGGCTTCTCCTCCCTTTTCTATGTCAGTTCTGAGACGCTGACACATGTACTAATAACAGAGTTGGAAGGGACCTTGGAGGTCTTCTAGTCCAACTCCCTGCACAAGCAGGAGACCCTATACCATTGCAGAGAAATGGCTGCCCAGTCTCTTCTTAATAACCTCCAATGATGGAGCATCACCAGCTTCTGGAGGTAACCCATTCCACTAGTTTATTGTTCTCACTATCAAGCAATTTTTGCTTAGTTTTATGTTGCGTCTAATGCTGCTGATTAGTTTCCATCTTAGTTGTTTCTTGTCCTGCCTTTGGATGCTTTGGAAAATAGATTGAACCCCCACTTCTTTGTGGCAGCCTTCAAATATTAAAACATTGCTATCATGTCACTCTTAGTCCTTTTTTCCACTAGATTAGGCATACCCAATTCCTGCAACCATTTTTTAATGTTTAGCTTTCAGCCCCCTAGTCATCTTTGTTGCTCTTCTCTGCACTCTTTCTAGACTCTTACCATATTTTTTATATTTTGGTGGCCAAAACTGGATGTAGTATTCCAAGGGTGGTCATACCAAGCCATTATAAAGTGATACTAACAATTCACATGATCTTGATTCTATCCCTCTTTTAATGCAGCCTAGGAATACATTAGCTTTTTTGGCAGTTGCAGTACACTGCTGGCTCACATTTAAGTGGTTGTCCACTAGGACTCCTAGAGCCCACTTTTAGTTACTGCTATTGAGCTAGGTTCCACCTATTCTGTACTTGTGCATTTTGTTTTTCTTGTCTAGTGTTCAGTCTATCAAGATCCTTCTGGATGTTGAGTCTATCTTCTGGGAAGTTGGCTATTCCTGCCAGCTTGTCTGCAAATTTTATGAGTTCCCCTCCTATCCCCTCATCTAAATCATTTATGAAGGTTTTTTAAATCATTTATGGATTATCTAAACCATCAAGCTGCCTTGTAATTTATAGTAAAAATAAATCTTTGCAATGCAAGTATTAGGCCATTCACATGATTCAACAATGTGGGAGAAAGTATAAGAGAAAAGTAATGACTATACTATAGCTTTTAAGCTATTTGAATGTTAGTTGGTTGATTATGACAGGAAAATTCTCATTCCTCATAAATCATAAATTGATCCTCATCTAAATAATTTATGAAGATTTACTTAAAAAAATAAACCAAGTTGTATTGGTTGTGAATGATTTGTAGATAATTTAGATAATGGTTTCCAAATTTTGGTGGTATAAATCCAGTAAACAATCTTCATATATGTGCTGCAATAGATCAATTATATTTTGAATAAGATAATTGTGTACAGATATTTTAAATAGTGAGGGCTTTCAAAGAGATTATAGTGACAATGCCTTCTACTCAAGAGGACTTTGCTAAAGGATTTATTCTTCCTTGCAGACAAGGAAAATAAAAGGAGATGTTCATTTCTAACTCTTACAAGACAGGAAGGAAAGAAGGAAAGAAGGAAGGAAGGAAGGAAGGAAGGAAGGAAGGAAGGAAGGAAGGAAGGAAGGAAGGAGGGAGGGAGGGAGGGAGGGTGGGAAAGGAAAGGAAAGGAAAGGAAAGGAAGGGAAGGGAAGGGAAAGGAAAGGAAAGGAAAGGAAAGGAAAGGAAAGGAAAGGAAAGGAAAGGAAAGGAAAGGAAAGGAAAGGAAAGGAAAGGAAAGGAAAGGAAAGGAAGAAAGAAGACAACAGAATAACAATGAACTGTTGACTTTCTGGAACCTTTTACTTTCTGTAGCACATTCAACAATTAATCTGAATGCCAACCAAAATGTAAAGGCAATTAAATTTCATAACTTATTTACAGCATATGAAAGCACTGGATGGATTTACTTACAAAATGGATGAATACCAGTTTTCTTTTTAAATGTAAGTCATTGCTAGAGGATAAGTGTTACATGACACTTGAGTGATGCTGATATGTTTATGCTTGCCCATCTATACTGCTATCTCAGCAGTAACTTAAAGAAAACTGTAGCAATTAAGTAGAGTTTCAGATTGCACAACATTGTCCTGAGGCATGTATGGCTTGCAAATTGCAGAAGGAAAATGTACACACCATCTTCTGCACCTAATCAAAAGAGGTTCTGTTTCCTCCAGTGGTGGCCCAAGGCATTTTGTGGAGCACTACCTGGCCTACTTGGACACCTGGGCGAACACTGGTCATTATGTGTTTTGTGAGACAAGCTTAGATAACAGATCCTTGTATTGCAATGGTATCCCAATGTGCTTCTAATGTGAGTAATTTCCAGAGTCAAATGGAGGGATGTTTCCTTGATGGAATAGTTTAAGAGACGGGGTTTCAACTTCTGATTCCTATAGAGTGTCCTATAGAGCAGAGGTCTTCAAACTTGGCAGCTTTAAGACTTGTGGACTTCAACAAGAATTCTGGAGTTGAAGACCACAAGTCTTAAAGCTGCCAAGTTTGGGGACCCCTGCTATAGTGTATCATACAATAATAAGTGCATAATAGCATAAATACAATGCCAAGTAGGTATCTGCAGGTAGGACAAACCCCTCAGTATACTTATTTAAGCGGTCATGTCGGGAGTGTCTTCAGGGTTCATTTTTAAAAGTCAAGATGGTGGCAAGGCACATACAAATAGGCAACACTTTAATTCCATTGTCATGGTTACCAGCTTGACTTTTTTTTTTTTACCATATCCTATAGATGTCTCTGACTTCTGTCATAAGTGGCATTTTTAAATCGCCCAGAACTCCTTGGGAGAGATTTGGAATGTAGATCTTAGAGACAAAATCGTACAAGCAATTCCCTAAGAATTTTTCCTAATACATTTCAGTTTGAGGGGGAAAAGGCAGTGGTTTACCTAGAAAACTCATTTTCATCCTCTCAATGACATAATCCACTAAACAGCATGCACCAATGTGTACACATCGGGGGAAAGATGGAGATAAAATTGACCAATGTATATTTCCACCTTTAGTGTCCTACACATCATTTAAATACAGCTGTTTATAGCTAGATCAATCATAACTTTTGTGTCTAGTGTCAAAACGAGGAGCTTATTTGAAGATAACTCTAGCAGGCTTTAAGTATGATTCAAGCACGTGTACTGGCAATATCTTTGTTAAACCTAACTAGTACATTAAGCATTGTGGACAATTTTTGAAATCTCCAAATCTCTTTATCAGGCAAGAAGAGCAGAAAGACAATTGAACTTCTACTGCAGTCATAGTAGAAAAGCATCATAAGAAAGTCATAAGGACTTGCATAAATGGGAGAGCAGGGATGAAATTCAGCAGGTTCTGAAAGGTTCTGGAGAACCGGTAGTGGAAATTTTGAGCAGTTCGAAGAACCAGCAAATACCACCTCTGGCTGGCCCCAGAGTGGGGTGGGAATGGAGATTTTGCAATATCCTTCCCCTGCCACGCCAACCAAGCCATATCATACCATGCCCACCAAGCCAGGCTTGCAGAACTGGTAGTAAAAAAAAATTGGATTTCACCACTGCTTGAGAGGTAGAACCATTGGGGTGTCGATACATCTTTAGAAAAACTGCAAAATGCTGTTTCTTGGTAATGTCAGAATGCAAAAATAAGGAGAAAAGTATTACTTGTTGGGTCAAGAAATGGACATTTTTGTGAGAGGCCATTGAAAAAACACTGAAATATGAATATCTGATTAAGATCAGTGATATGCAGACTGCTCTACTTCTTTCTATGTAGTAATGAAATTCTACAGTTCTGGAGCCAATTACGGAATTGGATTTAAGGTTTTAAATATTTATTTTTATAGGGGCTTTGATCTGATATTTATTGTTCCTAAGAAAATGAGGAAAATGTGCAAGCTAGACAAGCACACACCAAAAAATTTCAAGCCCAATAGGGGAAGCTATACTGATAAAGACATTTTTAAATAGTTTTTCTAATGTATATTTTAAAATACTGCCACATCTGGGCAGCAAATATCCAGACAATCAGTAGATGGTGTCTAAGACATGGCCACATCCGTCTTCTGAATGTTTGCATCCCAGATCTTGTTAGCCTTATGCAAGCAAATCTGAGAATCATCTTTTGCAATTATGCCAAGGCTGACCTTTAAAGATACAGGAGAGAACCTGTGTGCTACTGAAGATCTAAAGCATATCATTATGTATGCCAAGAAAGTTATTTTGAGAAGCTTTCTTCATATTGTTGCCCTACTGTCACTGCAATGCTGACCGAACACACAGAAGGTGAAGATTGTATTTTAAGCACTATTAAGAAGGAAATCTATTGAATTGTTTGTAATTTGGTCATACAAAGATCACTTGAAACGTGATGCTTGTTTTTTACGAGCCAAAACTTTCACATTAACTTTAGCCTAGATGAAATCTTTTAAACTCAAAATGCAATTATTTTTTTGTGAATCTTCGTCATGCCACACCCCAGCATGCATCGTATTTCTTAGTTCAGTAATACTCAGTTTAGGATTGGTTCTCCTTGCTTGCATAATATCAATGTGGTAAACTGAGCGTGCTAAACAGAACAGAACAGAATAACAGAGTTGGAAGGGACCTTGGAGGTCTTCTAGTCCAACCCCTTGCTCTAGCAGGTAACCCTATACCATTCCAGACAAGTGGCTGTCCAGTCTCTTTTTAAAAGCCTCCAGTGATGGAGCACCCACAAGTTCTGGAGGCAAATTGTTCCACTGGTTAATTGTTCCCACTGTTACGAAAGGTGTTATGGCCCACCAGCGGCCTGCACGGATCGTGGCTGATCCCGACGAAGAGGAGGCTGGTGTGGTGTCGCACCAGCAGCCTGCACAGCCAGCGCTCGCGTCGGACAGCGAGGAGACTGAAGAGGATGTGGTGCCAGAGGCAGAGACTCAGCCAGGGCCTTCAGAACCTCCAGAGGTTCCTTCAAGTGGAGAGAGCAAAGTGGAGGAGCCTCTCCTCAATGCTCGAGCACGCAGGGCTGCCAAAAGGCAGGAGTGGCTACTCAGGAGGAGGAGGTCTCCTCAAGAGTAAGGTTTGAGGATAATTGGCCACTCTCGTAGCCTATTTAAGTCGCACGCAGCTAGTGTTTTTTTGCTGGAAACAACTTGTATTTATTATCAGAGTATTTTGGTTTATCATATCTTGTTTTCTGGGCTGGTTGCCAACCTTTGCCGGTCTTGTTTATTCTTGCTACTTAATAAATTTGATAAGGACCATTGGTGTGTGTCAATATCCTTGGAAATCCGGAGCTGGGGCAGAACAAAAGGTCTCCTTAGTTCCAGGTTGCTTCTCTCCTTGATTAGTTTCCCTCTATTGTTTCTTTTCTTGCCTTCTGGTGCTTTGGAAAATAGGTTGACCCCTTCTTTTTTGTGGCAGACACTCAAATATTAGAACACTTCTCTCATATCATCCCTAGGCCTTCTTTTCTCTACTAGACAAACCCAATTCCTGCAAGCGTTCTTCATATGTTTTAGCTTAATCATCTGCCTGAAAAAAAAATGTTTAATGTTTAATGAAAATGAGGAATATGGTTGGGGTTTTTAAAGGTCATCCTCAGTGGTGGGATTCTGCTGGTTCTCTCCAGATCGCATGAACTGGTAGCAGCAACTGTGGGAGGCTCCGCCCATCCGCCCTGACGTAATGTGCGACTGTGCATGCACAGAAGGCCGCGCACATGCTTACATTTGCGCGCTCACATTTGCGAACCAGTAGGAAAGGTAAGTGAATCCCACCTCTGGTCATCCTGTATAATTACGCTTCAATAAATAGCAGGATCTGGCTGGCCTTGCCTGAATTCAGCAGTGAAATAGGGTTGGTCTTGGATAATACAGGTAATCCTTCTTACAACAGTCCATTTAGTGACCATTCAAAGTTACAATGGAACTAACAAAAATGACTTATGACCATTTTTCATACTTATAAACATTGCTGCATCCCCCATAGTCACATGCTCAAAATTTGGACACTTGGAAATTGGTTCATATTTATGATGGTTGCAGTGTCCCAGGTCGCAAAAATCACCTTTTGCGACCTGACAAGCAAAGTCAATGGGGAAGTTAGATTCATTTGACAACCATGTTACTAATTTAACAACTGAAGTGATTCACTTAACAATTATGGCAAGAAAGGTCATAAAATGGGGCAAAACTCATTTAAAAAATGTCTCAGCAACAGAAATTTTCAATTCAATTGTGGTCATAAGTCAAGCACTACCTATACTTGGATGAGAAACCAACAGGAAATACTATAGCTATAGGATAAATTGGAAAGTTGAGCAAAGATCCTAGGACAGTGATGGCAAACCTTTTCAGCACTGAGGGCACCGAGTGCCAAAGTTCAGCACCAAGTGCCAAAAAAGTCGCTCGGAAACATAGCACATGCATGTTCATCGGGGCCGCCCTCTGGAAAAGCCGAACTTCTGGGTCCTAGCGTACATGCATGCCCGATGATCAGCTGGCCGGTGCGCATGCACAGGCCTGTTTTTGGCACTGCCACATGCGTGAAGGTATAGCACTCCAGAAAAGCTGAACCTCCGGGTTCTAGCACGCATGCACTCCTGATGATCAGCCAGCTGGCGCCCAAGTTCAGGCCGGTTTTTGGCACTGCCATGCGCATGAGGGGATCGCACTCTGGAAAAGCCAAACTTCCAGGTTCTGGCATGCATGCGCACCTGACAATTAGCTGGCCGGTGAGCATGCGCACTCCAGTTTTTGGCACTGCCGTTCGCGCAAAGGACAGCTGATTGTCACGCATGCATGCATGGCAGAAACCTGGAAGACAAACAGGCAAGGCCGCACGTGCCAGATGACATGGCTTTGTGTGCCACTTTGGGCATTCGTGTCATAGGTTCACCATCATAGTCCTAGGACAAGGTAAAAGCAGGCCACAACGTTTCATGAGGGACTCCAGGAAGTAGGTTTGACTTAAGGACAACACTATATTTATTTATCATTAGAGGAGCATCTTCAGTTTTTAATGAAGTAGGAAAAGGAAGGCAGGAGATATATACAGTAGATATATTGAGTTGCTAGTATTTCAAACAGTATGTTAACAAAATGGTAGTCTTAATATCAAGGTGGCACATATAATACAGAACGCTTTATTTTCATAATAGCTAGAAACCTTTAAGATAAGTTTTGACTGGCCCAAAATCCTTCAAAGAACTTTGATGATTTCTACTCTGATCTCACCAGGCTAGTACGAGCAACCAATCACAGACTTCATCAGGTATCTCTTATTTGCTTATCTTAAGCATGCTTATAGGCATAATGATACCTAATTGGTCCAAATAAGATTTTGAATGATAGTTCTTTCCTTTAGTCCCAAGATAAAAGCACATAGTTTGGCTTTCATCTATATATTTATATATTTATCACCATAAATACCTAGTGCTTCTCTTTCTTTTACCTTGCATTACCTTGCATTCCACCATTATGAACTCATTAATTATGGTGGAAAATATCCAGCATTATAAATGAGTTCACACAGCACATAAGTTATAGCAAGATTTCTTCATTTTCATGTATTCTATTAACCAAAATTATTGGTTTTGTAAATCAGTTCATGGTTTGAGGAACCTAGACAAGGTTAGTCAGAAGCTTCCAGGGACACCTGAAGTCAATTCCATCTAACCAGTTTAATTCCTAGACATTTTCTAGAAACCTTTTCCTTGACCCTCCTGACTTTTATCAATCCATCACTACATTCAGGAATCAGGGTTGCCAGGTCCAGATCATCCCAGTATGGCTGGAGATAAGAGAAATAGGAGGCTACCTATTTGAGAACCAGCAGTTTGGCTGTAGCACTAATAAATCAGTACTTTCTACAATATCAGCAAAAGTGAATTGCAGACTTTTCCCACTTACTGAGGATTATAAGACTCTCTTCCTCTCTGTTTAAAGTTACATTCTAGAGAAGGGCAAATCTTCTGTGTTCCTCCTTTGTTTTTTAAAAAAAATAGAACATGAATGCAACCTCTTGATCAGAATAGTTTCTGCTGTTCTTTTGTTGTTGTTGTTGTTGTTGTTGTTTTTAAAGTTTTGGAAAAGTTTTTTATGCTGTCCCCTTCTTCCACTGCATCTTGATGTTTTTAGTATGCTACCAATAGCTTTTGCAGAATTTTACTTTATAGGATTGCAAATAGATATTTTTAAAAAACAAAGTGAAAGCATAGTTAACTCTTATCTTAAAGAGCTAATTTATGCTGTGGATATTAAGAACAATTCACTCAGGGAGCAACATTCAGGTAGCAATTAATTAAGGGACTACTAATGTAAGTGCAGAGAGCCAAAAGTAAAGCTACTTTAAATCAACCTAATGAATTTATAATACACATTAAAAAAGGAAGAGAAGAGAGAAGGGTGAAAAAAAATGATTTGCAAGTATGCGCTGCAGGACAGGAAAAGGTTCTACAATCTTTACTTATACTTTATTATGGCCAAAGGCCAGCATAGCATAATACAATATAAAAAGTTTATAAATCATGATAAAGAGAGAGAAACATTCAAAACCCAACAAGGTATAGTCAAAAGTAAGTACTAAAAACCAAAATTAAAAAAAAAAGATAAAGATAAAAAAATATAACAAGCAAATTCATCCTGTACAGAAATAATACAGCCAAAATGGAAATAAAATTATCCTATACACTATATATAATTGATCACATGTAAAGCAGGAAAATACCAGTGCAGGAAAGAAGTAAATCTAAAAAAAACCCTTGCTGAAAACAGAAAATATATATGTTAAATACAATTAACATTATTTCAAAAAGCTATTACAAGTAGCTTTGGAGAGAGAAAAAGACAGTCTAAAAAAAAAAGCACAGGTAGTTCTCTACTTACAACAGTTCATTTATTTATTTATTTATTTATTTTATTCGGCTTACATGCCGCCCTATCTCCCAATGGACTCAGCGTGGCTCACAATAATAAAAACACAAGCCACAATACAAAATAAAATCTAAAATCTAAAAAATTTAAAATTTAACCCTTAAAACCCTCCATCAGACCAGGTCAAGTGATTTAAAAAGCCAAGTTTTTAATTCACGACGGAAGGTGCGAATTAGTGAGCTTTCAGTTACAACAGCACTGAAAAATGTGACTTATGACCGTTTTCCACAGTCATGACCTTGCAGCATTCCCATCATGTGGTCAAAATTCAGAGGCTTGGCAACTGATTCATATTTATGACCATTGCTGTGTCCCAAAATCATGTGATCCCCTTTTGTGACCTTCTGACAAGCAAGGACCCAGATTGTGAGGGCAATAAACTGACTTTGTATAAATATACAAAAGTATGAAGGCTATTGCTTAATGCATTGTAAACCACCTGAGTCTTCGGAGAAGGGCGGCATATAAATCAAATTAAAAAAAAAAAGTCAGTGGGGAAATCAGATTCACTTAACATCTGGGTTACTAAATTATCAACTGCAGTGATTCACTTAACAACCATGGTAAGAAAAGTCATAAAATTGGGGGAAACTCACTTAACAAATGTCTCACAATAACAGAAATGTTGGGCTCAATTGTGGTTGTAATCAAGGACTACCTTTATTTTGGAGGGACCAACATCTTTCTCATCTTAGATGCCACCACACAAAATTTCACTACATTGTACATTATGGTGAAGCTCTTGCTAGACAATAGGAAAGAGATGCTGATGTGTCTGGGATGACCTGGAAAATCCAGTAGCTGTGGTACAATAAACGTACAGTTGATTCTCAATATATGGCTATATTATTGGCAAGCAAGTAGCACATGCTCAGTTGTGTCTAACTCTCCATCAATCAACTTGGACTGAAAATATTTTTATGTTTCTTCTCAAACATTGTGAAGGAAGAGCCAGCAAAAGTACTTCTATGCCCTGAATAAACCAATTCTGATTCTACCATTAGAAATTCCCAGTTGCCAAGGAATTAAGGTTATCCACAACATATCATTCATTTGCCAAGAGAAAGTTTCTCCCACTGTGTCTTGATTATCCAATTTTACTTGCAAAGAGAATTATGCTATTTTTCTGCTTAGTGAATTGCTACAATCAGACAAAAAAAAGATAGGCCAAACAACAACAGCAACAAATAATTCCATCAGTCATTTAGCTGATGTGTGATTCATTACATACCTGGAGAGCAGGTTTCTGTGACTATTGGTCCCCTTTCAGATTTTCTGAATTTTTACATATTTTTTCTACTAAGTATGATCAAGTTTCATGCAGGCCCAGCTGATGCATTTAGAGAATTTGGTTGAACTAATAATCAATTTTGACTGTTGCTTCCTTCATTTATCACATAAAATGAAGTCTTCCAACAAAAAGTAATTATCCCTCAAATTCTCTAATTAGTTATCCACCTTTGGCTGCAATAAGTGCCAATTAAATTCTTCCCATAAGTGATCAACCTGTCTTATCAGTGGGTAGGAATTTTGGTCTGTTCCTCAATGACTATCTGCTTTGACTCAGTAATATCTGAAGACTTTCTGACATAATCTATTTGTTTCAGATCCTGCCACAATATTTCTTTAAGTTTAGAGCTTTGGCTATTCCAAAACAACAAATTTCTTATTTCTTTTCTTATAGCCTTGCTTCTACATTTAGATTATTTCCTTTCTGTATGACGCCTTTCCGTTTAGCCTCAGAGGCCTAATACTGTCCTATACAATTCTCTGCAAAATGCAGACTTCTTTTAACCAATCCCTAAATTTTGTCAATGCCATCTTCATGCTTGATGGGTGATATGAGGTTCTTCTTGTGGAATACAATGTCTGGTTTTCCACAAACCAGATTATACTCATGTAATCCAAAGAGTTCCAGTTTCCACTCATTCCTCTGTAGAAAATTCTACCACATAAACCACATTGTCTGCCTTCATGATATTCTAGGAATCTCATTTTTATCCACATCTCTTTTGAAGATGGATTCATGAGCACCAAATACCACCTGGATATCCTTATGAGATTTTTTGTGTCATTTTGCACAAGTTTATGCTGTTCATTTAGAGTATTTTTTATAGTTCTTTTTAACTATAACTCAATTTTCAGGAGATCAGTTATTTGATTTTTACTAATCTTTGAGCAATAGTAGAAGCACAAACATTCTGAAAAGCTTTTTAAAATTCTTGAATTGAACTCAGCTGTTTCTAATTACAAATCCATCCTTGCTTCCTCCTTTCCACACAATAATATGTAAATAGTTTGCTACTTATGCTATGCTGATGACATTATTCTGATAGCTGAAAATGCAGAAGTTTCACAAGTTCTAATAATGAAAGTCAAGGAGCACAATAAAAAATGGAACTAAGATGAAGTATAGAGAAAACTAAACTTACAACAACAGGTATACCAGCCAGCCTTGAAACTGACAATGAAGATATTGAAATGGTGAATAGTTTCTGACTTTTTTTTTTTTTAATTTGATTTATATGCTGCCCTTCTCCCGAGACTCAGGGCGGCTTACAATGCATTAAGCAATAGCCTTCATACTTTTGTATATTTATACAAAGTCAGCTTATTGCCCCCACAAACTGGGTCTTCATTTAACCTACCTTAGAAAGGATGGAAGGCTGAGTCAACCTTGAGCCTGGTAAGATCCGAACCTGCAGTAATTGCAGGCAGCTGTGTTAATAACAGGGTGCATTAAACTACTGTACTACCAAGGCTTATTCTGGTAGTAAAAAAAGTATCTCTTCTCCCCAGTTTGTACCTGCTCTTTTTTTGCTCCTGTTCAGATCGTTCATCTACCAGGCACTGGAAGATAACTTCAGCAGCATTATCTGATCAGACCAAGGGAAAATATACAATAATTATCAACATTCTGATGATCTTGCACCCTGTGCTGGCAAATGAACTATCATATAGTTTCATATAAATGTTAAATAGGAGTGCCGAGAAGGTGGTACACTAGGACACCCAACACAGCAGAGGCTTCAGATTCAGATTCTCCTCTCCTCCAACACCAACTGGAACCAGGATCAGTGAAAAGAAGAGGACTACTGAAGAATAGTGCCTCTTACTCACAGCTCTTCAGCCAGCCCAGAAGGATAAGCAAGAATGATAGGATTGAAGACTACAGAGAAATCAATGAGGGTCAGTTTGGAGGCTATCAACTGTTCCACTAGTTGAGACAGCAAAGAAGACTCCTGGGACATCTTTTTACCAAGAATATAACTTTACTGAAAATTCCATGTGAGTACAGAAGTGGAAAAGCCAATTCTAATGTTTTCGCCCACAAACAGCATAGGAAAACTTCCCCTTTTCCCTGCTCCTCACACTGTCTATTTGTCTAGCCAATTGGTTACACTTGTGTTGCTTTTGGAACAGTCTCTCCACCTCAGACTTTCCCAGCTGATGACCTTGGAGAGCTGGATCTGCCTCAAGCTTCAAGTTAGCACACTTGCATTCCTTTACCCTCCCTGCTTGCCCGCTTGCATTCCAATGCATTTCCTCCCCCCTCCCATTGCTGGTTGTGAGTGGGGTTTGTGCAGAGAGCCAACTATGACAGATGCACTAATGTAACTCCAGGCCTGATAAAAGTCATGACAAGTGCAATCAAAGCCATCTTAATTTTATGAGAAGGTCTCAATTCTGAAAGAAATCCAGTTTATGACAAAATAGTTCAGGTTTTTTAGAAATTTGCATGATGTGCACTTGGAATTCTTTTCATTAGGCTGCAATTGATCATTTTAAACCAGTTTATCTAAGCCTCAGTTTAAAAGTGTATAAATATTTTTCTAGAATTAGCTCTGTAAATTTACATTACATACTGTAAATGGATGTGTTACAGTTGTGCCTTAATGTAATCTATTCATAGTTCACCTGCTTAGCTACTTTTAGTCCTTGCTTTAAAAATTTAGATTGTGGTTTGTGTGACCAATTGTTTTTGCAAGAAAGAAATAAAAATACCAATTCAACTATCAGCTGAAATAGATTATATGTATTGAATAAAAATGCAGTCTAAAGTAGGAAAATAGAAAACACAGTATCTAATATATTAATATGTTCATACATAATGCCAAAATAGAAAAATAGTGGAATATATAATCAAGCTGACAGCTAAAATTAGATCAATTTGCTTGGCAGTCTTATTCTTTGCCTTTCTATTGAGAGCCAATTCAAACAACGAGAGAGAATATATACCAACAATCTATTGCTACCAATTGGGATAGGAATTATTTTTCCAATACTCTATAATAATTATTTTAGTTCCTTGCCATTTGACTTATTATTGATACATAAAAATAGATTTCATATGCTAAAGACAAGAAAACAGATGCATGTTTAACAATCAGCAGTAATTTTAAAATCTTATTAACAACATTATGAATTTCTCTTCAAACTTAAATAATACAGAAGGCCAGATTCATGTCAATAATTGTTCTGAAACTAAACTATAATTCAAGCTACATGGAATCTGCAGCTAATAGCACTGAGACTTACCGTGTTTCCCCAAAAATAAGACAGGGTCTTATTTTCTTTTGAACCCCGAAATAAGAGCTTGGCCTTATTATCGGTGGTCTTATTATTTTGGGGCTGCTCATGGTTGTTGATGTGTTGAACAGCCTCTCATCGGCTGTTCACCTGAGACCATGCCCGCGTCCTCATGTCCCTGTGCCCGGCTCTTCAGTAGCCTGCTTGCAAGAGAGCCGCTGCCTGGTGCGTTGGTGCCCACCCTTGGACACCTCCTTTCTGGCCAGGCAGAGCACCATTCACCAACTGAGCAGTGTCACGATGTGGCAAAGCCGGTCCTTGAGGAGTCCGTGCTGCCACCATCCCAGCACTGAGGCTGCCTTCCCCTACAGCTTCCAAACCCCAACTGGAGGCCACTGGAAGCGGAGAAGAGGCCAGTCAGGCCAGCTGCCTGCTGCTGAGTCTTCAGGAGCCGGGGCAGAGAGGTGGCGAAGTGTGAAGGGAGACGCAGCCCCGCATGGGAACTCCATACTGCCACCATCCCAGCACTGAGATGGTAGATGAGACAGCCACACGGACCTGGAACCATAGAGCTGACTTCCCGCTCTATGGTTCCAGGTCCCTGAGGCTGCCCTGGCTCCCAGAAGATTTGGCAGCAGGCGGCTGGCCCGATCAGCTTCTTCTCTGCTTCCAGCTGGGATTTGGAAGCCACAGAGGAAGCCAGCCTCAGTGCTGGGATGGCAGCAGCGTAGACTCCTCAAGGACCTGGTGCTCACTGGTTTCGCCCACATTGTGATCCTGGGATACCGCTCAGTTGGTGAGTAGCGCTGACTGGCTGGGTGGGCACCAATTGTCAAGAGGTGCCAAGTGGCTGCTCTCTTGTGAGCAGGGCAGAAATTTTCAGGCAAATGGAAATGGATGGATGGATGGAAGGAAGGTGGGCGAGTGCCAAGAATGCTGGAGCAGCTCCCAATCAACTCAGCTGATCTGCGGGTTGCCAATTAAGGAGACCAGCTGCCATTAACTGGCTGGGGAAGGGAAGGGCTGCCCTTTGTGATGCCCACACCCAACCCTTCACTAGGGTTTATTTTCGGGGGAGGGCTATATTTACGGCCACCCCAAAAATCAGGCTTGGCCTTATTTTCAGGACTTGTCATATTTTTGGGAAAACGCATTTCATAGTGCTTTACAACCTTCGCTAAGTGGTTTACAGAATCAGCATATTGCCCCCAACATTCTGGGTCCTCATTTTACTGACCCAAGAAGGAAGACTGAGTCAATCTTGAGCTGATGAGAATTGAACTGCTGACAGTCAGCAGAATTAGCCTGCAATACTGCATTCTAACCACTGTGCCACCATGGCTCTAAATAATAGTTATTTAATATTCACAACTGAATATTAAAATTCAGTTTTAAATGAATTTTAAAATGAATAAAGTCCTCAAATTATAATGGAAATTGGGGCTGAATTGCCATCATTAAGTGAAATGGTCATAAAGTGTGATATCATGTGACTATGTCTGTCAGTGATGGCAATTCCAGACGTCTTCTATCTTGTCATTAAGCAAAGACCACAAAGGTCATTAAGTGACTTCCTAGCAGTTTCCCTGTTGAGTTTGCTTGTGGGAGGTTGTCAGGGAATGTAGGAAATTGTGATACCATAGCCAGGGGACACTACAACAGCTGGAACTACATCACCCTTTGTAACTAACTTTTCTTCAGCCTGATTGCAATTCTGAACAAATGGTTGTAGCCAAGGACCACTTGAATGAACATATTTCTATTGCATTCGCCTTCTGCTGGGAACTTGATAACAGCAATCTTCCATTGTAGGTAGAACTGTAGCAGATGCTAAACATAATAAACCCAAGGTAAAAAGGAGACCAGTGGTAGCACTGTGCTACAGAACATATTTATTCCCAGATGTTCTGCTGTATGAGCAGTATTGGTCATCTTTCTTTGCTACCTGCCCATAGGATATCCCCTATAGCTTCTACATATCCCCTAATAGACCAAAGTGAATAGTTTGTCTAGTTTGTCTCTCCACTAGTGTGACTACCACCCTGTTGCTTTGCCCTTTGTGCTACTTTTCCTCAAGTCATTATCATAAGGAAACATCTAGTTTTCTTCTCATTTTGCAGTCCAGTTCAACATGACTTAAGAGCTTCTTCTTTGGATACAAAACTGTAACCTGCCACAAAAAGGATACAATTTCCTGTGTTATTCTGATAGCATAGGTTTGATTATATATAATTAAAAAGTCAAGACACACCAAAAGAAATGTCTCAGGGAATATCGTTTGTCTTCCATTAATTCACTGTGAAAACTTTAAGCAGTTCTCTTCCTTAACATCTTCTCCAAACCCTGTTAATTGTTTAAAATATACAGGAATAGATATGATTAAGATTCCATATGCTTTTGTACTCTGTCACCGGATAATATAACATATCCAATGCTCTACCAAAAGAAGATGGAAAGCAGTCAGCATTTTATTGATTTGCAAGCAGCATTCAAAAGAACGTGGATATTGTTTTTCCCAGCACTTTGAAATGTTACCATCCTAAATGGTCAAAGTTTACTTCATTTTACATTAAATTAAGCTCAAGAGCAAGAATGTAAATCACATGCTCACAAGTCTTCTTCTGACAAGCCTTTGTTACCATGGAAACATTTTTTTTTTCACAAGCATCAATCAATGAGCTGGTGGAAAACAAAAGATTATAGTGCACCAATTATACTTCAGCCAAATTAGAGAGGAAAAAACTGATAGAAAATAAGATAGGAAGAATGTAACAAGAACTTTGCAGAGGAAAGGAAACACACAGAGAGAGGGGGGGAGGGAGGGAGGGAGGGGGAGGGAGAGAGAGAGAGAGAGAGAGAGAGAGAGAGAGAGAGAGAGAGAGAGAGAGAGAGAGAGAAAAGCAGCTAAACATGAATGAAGGAACATTTTTGTACTATTTATCAAAGATTGGACTGGCTGAAAATGCCTTGTACAGTAGCTCCCTACTTGCTTCCCAAAATAACACCTATTCACATTTTTAAGAGAAAATATCTGGGAAAAGCTGCTAAATTTCCTTATTTAAGCTTTGCCATTTATAAGATAATTATATTTCTATGCCTAAAAGAGAGCCCCAAATTGAATATTAAAATGGGCAAGATGCTTTGTGCTGATGCATTGGAATGACTGTCATTCTTTGAGGAGTTGGCAACGTGACAGACAAGTTAAGGCCAAGCTTAATGTAAGACTATGAGCCTTTAAAAAGGAAAAGACATCCTGCCTGTCAAGACAGCCTGGCTGGGTATTCAGCAAAACAGTCCAGACAGTGACCCTGAGCAGCACACAGTGGGGGTCACGATTACATGCCCCTTTGCTTGGAGTCATAGCTTCAGGCAAACAATAGACATTGTTCACACTCCATTGTTCAAGAGCATTGGAAACATTCTATGGGGGGAAAAAATCGGTGTTATAACACAGCTGGAACATTCCGTTATTCTTTCAGGAAATTAATAGTATCAACTTTTTATATCCTGTTATTCCTTCAGTAATGCTGCATGGTACATTTTAGCTGAAGAATAACTATATTCTCCAGGATAGGCTAAGATATGATAAATAGATGGATGTTTTTACAGAGTGATTCCAGATTTTTCCTGGTCAAAACTGACCATAATATCTGCAAAAATAAGTTGGGAGCTCTTGCAAATGCCTTTATTGTATTTGTTCTTTGTTGTTCTAACAAGCTTTCTAGCAAAAGCATTTGGGATCATTTCAACATTTATAACTGGAATGGTCTAATATGATGTTGCTGGACGTAATGGACTTGTGTATGCCTTCTTTTGAGTATGCTAGTGTTCCTGCCATTCATGCAGCTTTGAAGATTATAACAATACATAGTAGCATATACTATATACTAGTTAGCTATCTGTCTGTCTGCCTACATCAGGTATGTCTAACCCATGGCCTGCAGGCTACATACTGCCCTGGACAGCTGGAATCACAAGATTGTAAACTTTTATCATTATTGTGTGATTTGTATACATTAACTATATTATATATTTTGTATGCAGCCCAGGACAATTCTTCTTCACTCAATGGGGCCCAGGCAAACCAAAAGTTGTACACTCATGGAACACACACACACACACACACACACACACAGAGAGAGAGAGAGAGAGAGAGAGAGAGAGAGAGAGAGAGAGAGAGAGAGAGAGAGAGAGAGAGAGAGAGAACTGGTGTAAAGTAACTTTTTTGCCTTTTGTCCCATTATTGTTTCCAGAAATGTATTTGTCTAGAAGTGTATTAGACATTAACTAGAAGTGGTAGATAATTATAGTTTAATCATTGTTTTGCAGTGGTCCAGAACCCAAAGCAAATGTTAGAAACTTTCTTCTGAGTTAGTGCCGGAGGTGGAACGTGACATCAGGAGCTAGAAAAGGGCAGTAGGTGCTTTAATATCTATAGTAAACTTGGTTAACTGGTTGGTTTTGTTGTGGTTTGGGGGAGTTTGGAAGATTTTTATGTGCAAAAATATATCTGCCAATATTTCAGAATCTAAAAAGGAACATGATTAGTCTGAAAGTTAAGCAAGCATTGAGCCTATTTACTACGTGGATGGGAGATTTTCAAGGAACAATAGGATGGAGGGTAGATTGAAAAGTCAGAGAATGTGGCATAATTGTGAATAGTGAAAAGTACAGGTCCACATTTGGTAGGACAGAAGAATCCATGAAGAAGTTTAAAATGAGTAGGATTCAGAGGTGGGGGGTTGGACGGAAAAAAAAACCCTTTCCCACAGGATCACAATGGGAAAAGCAGTTGGGGAATGTCTCAAAATGCTGCTAATTGCGCAATTCATTCAAAATAAGTGCCATTGAGAATCAAAACAGCAAATGAATTTCTTAGAGCAATTAGGTATTTTTGAACTTCAACTTTCCTTTTGTTTTGCATTTAAGCTTTGAAAGGTAGTTATTGTTGTTTTACGTGCAGACACTCATACACACACACACAGGGGAAATAAGTGAAGTGTTAGTTGTTAGGCCTGTTCACCATGGCCATCATCATAAAGTATTTATCTAAAGATAAAGTATTTATAATAGGTAGAATGGATTCATAGAAATTTTTCATAACACACTTTCGGTGTATTTGATACACTGCTAGAGAAATGAGGTTATTGGGTGAATGTAATGAATTTGAACAAAATATGTGCTGAGAAATTGAGTTTTGTTATACCATCTGGGAAATCTCTTTCACTCAATAGTTATAAAGGCCCCAGTTTTCCAGTATTCTGCAAAAGCTTCTTGTTTTGTTTTCTTTTTAAAAGTGAAGAATGTTTTAAAATAAAGGCCCCAAATCATTTTTTTTTTCATTTCACTTCTTTAAAAGATCTACAGCTTGATTTTCTGCTGGGATTACTCTCCAGAAGTAAGCAGTGCTGAAACTCAAGACAGGTTATAGTGATTTACAACAGATCTTATTTACTCAAAATAGATTGTAGGGATTTAAATGGCACAATCCATTTCAAAATCATCATCTTGATCCATTGATTTAATGCATTGCAAATGCAGATATCTTAAATACTATTCAGTAATATAAGATGCCAGAGTAAGGAGGGACAGAGGTGAATACTGGTTTTAGTGATCCACAGTTCTAAGTTCAAATTATAGCAACCGTGTGATCAGAGCAATAAGCATTGCTTGACTTTCGATGGCTTTGGAGCAATGGAACCACTGAAAGTAATTTATATAGCCTGCAGAAGAGGCCAAATTTCATGACCCAAGAATGAAAATTGGAGCAGGGATATTTGGGAGTGTCACAAAGGTCAAGAGGACACCAGCAGCCATGTGACTGATGCCTCATCCTTTCCCCCCCCCTTTTTTTACAGAAGTCAGAGATGCAAAATAATAGTTGAGAATAATCATGTGATCATAGCCACAATCTTGATTTTGTTGGGTCCCCCTGTCCTAACATCCCTGATCAGATGGACTGCATAATTTTTCAGTGCCTGGAATCTATCATCTCTGCCCTGATCCACTCCAGGCTTGGTTCTCCTCCAGATATGCCTTATTGTTGGGATAGGACAGGATAGGATAGGATATATATTTTTTCTCAATATCTCCTCTCTCTGTCCCAAAAATCACAGAGAATTACCCTTTCTCTTGAATGAACCGTTTTAATCTGTGAAATATGCTATACATTTTCTCCACTAGAGGAACTCTTTTTGCTCTTCATTTCACTGTATTTTTCCCAAAACAAGCAAAAATTAAGGGTTGTAAAATATTTATAAAGAGAGTGCAGTTTGAGAACTTTTGCACAGATTTCTAGGAAACTGCTAATATTTCAGCCTTAACAATAATCTAGATTTCCTGTAAACATTATCCATTAAAATAGGAAAAACATAACTCCTTTAAAAAGAGATTCAGCTTAATACTTGTTCTGGCAAAAACTGATGATTCTAACTTTTTTGCAAAATGGCATCATGTTATGATAAAAATAAACAAAATCATTGTAGCCATTTATGTTTTCCCCAGATTAAATAATAGGAGAGCAAATATTCTGATCCTGGGTTCAAGTCAAATCACATGTTTCTGGAAGGAAAGTAGAATGGATTGGGCCATTTATAGAGCTCTTGGAAAAGATCTGGTTAGTCTCCACATAATCATACTAAATGCATAATTTAGGGCCATGAGATTTAACATTATTGGAAGAACCCACTGCATATTTAAATAAATAATGCACCTTTGAACATATTTAAGTTTTTTGCCGGGGGGAAAAAGTCCAAGAGGAGAAAGAGGAGGTATAATGGGTGTAGTCATGTCACACTGATAGGCAGGACTGAATCTCTTTTTTCCCCCCGTTTTTTTGGCAAGATTGGATTCCTCTTAGTTTATTTTGCCAAGTGAAGCCTGGTTTGCAACACAGCTACTATTTTGTGTGTCAAAAATGAAGTTGTTTTGATAAAATTAATTAGCATCATTGGATCAAAAAAAAAAAAAAAAAAGGAGACATTTGGCCCAGAAGTGACAGGTTGTCTACCCCAGATAGTGATGATCAGGTGGGGGGGAAGGCAGAATAACCACAATAAGAAAAAATATATTTATGCAACTATTAAATATTAAGATGTGAATTTGCCTTTGTATACTGCATAACAAACTATAAAAGAGTTGTACTGTGGAGTTTTGGTGCTCCCTGAGCTTGATTGTTGGCTTTCAGATGTTTTATTATCCATGCACTGATTATGTTACCTAGTCAGGTAATAAAATGTCTGCAAGGCAATAACAAAGCTCTGAGAACACCAACGACTCCATAACAAACTATGTTTCCATATGATGAGGTCATATTAAGAGAATACATAACTAGCCATCCTTTCCTTTTACACTTGTACTTACAGGGCATGCACCAATGTATATTCACACTTTGTGGTCATCATTGATGGTGTCATTACTTCATTGATAAAAATTGGGTGGCTATTATTTCACAGTTCCCATAACATTCCTGTCATCATTGGGAATGTTAAATGGCAACCTGCATCTTTTTAATAGTGCCAGAGAAGCTCAGAAATCCTTGCAGATCATTTCATCAGTTGACTGATAAAGACAAGAACTGTGGCATCCCCATTTCCCCTAAATACAATGGAATCATTTATTTATTTATTTATTTATTTATTTATTTATTTATTTATTGGTTCGATTTATATGCCGCCCTTCTCCGGAGACTCAGGGTGGCTTACAATGCGTTAAGCAATAGCCTTCATACTTTTGTCTATACCTGCTTAGTAGGGCTTTCGCCGCCCCCCCAAGCGGTGTTCTTTTTTATACAAAGTTAGCTTATTGCCCCCAAAAACCGGGTCCGGATATATAACATATATCACTTAATTTACCAGTAATCTGTAAAGTTTGTTCCTTTTCCACAGAGCCAGAAAAAACAAAGATCAATATAATGGTAAAAATGGCCTATTTTATTATTATTATTTTTTTTAATTTCTATACCGCCCTTCTCCTGAAGGACTCAGGGCAGTGTACAGCCAGAAATAAAACCATAACAATATAAAAATTAAAAACAATTAAAACAATTCAATAAATTGGCCAAAAACTCTAATAAAACAACCCATTAAAATAGTTAGGCCAGCCTGGCTTGTTGGAATAATAATGTTTTTAGGGCGCAATGAAAGGTACGAAGGACGGGAATCTTACGAATCTCTGGGGGCAGCTCATTCCAGAGGGTAGGGGCCCCCACAGAGAATGCTGTCCCCCTGAGGGTCGTCAGCCGACATCGCCTAGCTGACGGCACCCAGAGGCGCCCCTCTCTGTGGGAGCGTACCGGTTGATGGGAGGCTATCGTTGGCAGAAGGCGGTCTCATAAATATCCAGGTCCCAAGCCATGGAGCGCTTTAAAGGTAGCAACCAGCACCTTGAATCGCACCCGGAAGACCACCGGGAGCCAGTGCAGCTCGCGCAGGAGCGGTGTTACATGGGAGCGGCCACATTCTGGACCAGTTGGAGCCTCCGGGTGCTCTTCAAGGGGAGCCCCATGTAGAGAGTGTTACAATAGTCCAGACGGGAGGTGACGAGGGCATGAGTGACTGTGCATAAGGAGTCCTGGTCCAGAAAGGGATGCAACTGGTAATTCAGGTGAACCTGATAAAAAGCCCCCCTGGCCACAGCCGTCAGGTGGTCTTCTAAGGAAAGCTGCGAGTTATGCCTTATTATAAACACTCAAAAATTAAATCTGAATTAATACCTCACTTTATCCTATTGATTTGCTATGCTAAAAGCAAATTAACCCAGAGAAACTTGGAAAAGTCAGGCAGATTTACCCTTAATTCAACATTGGCTTTCACACTAATGGGATTTTATGGACTTCATGTTACAGTAAAGCTGAACTGTTTGCAATTCTTATTTGTTCATGTTGAACTTCTTTCATGCAAGACAGCTTATTCATATTACAGCTAGAAAATAGCTTTTTATGTTATTGATCCAGTGTTAACTAAGACAAGAATAACCTTATGGAAGGAGACTTTTAATTGCATCCATCCTATACCTGCCGATCCTGGTTTCATTGGGTGGGGTACTTAGATGTTTCTTCTGACAGAAGTCCTCAACAACTGTGACTTAATCCTTGTTGTGGCAAAAAATGATGATTCTAAGCTTTTTACAAAGGTTCTCTCAGCAGAGTTTCCTCTGTGGCTTCAACTCTCACACAAATAATTGTTTTGTAGTCATATTATGCAATTAATTTTTTTTCTTTCAACAGAGAAAAAGCCCTGATATGTCATGCTGATCTGCTGAGATAAGATTTAGTACCTGCAGGGTTTTTTTTTTTTTTTTTTTTTATGAAACTGGCTTTAATTCAAAACTATAATTGATTTCTGTTAGCTTGCATTAGAAAGTGTTTTTGGTACATCACTTCTTTCATTCTAAACAACATTCTTATAAATAAATATTTCAAACACAGCGGTGGGAAGTGCTTTAGAAAATTCAACAGAATTTCTTATACATGATTTGTTCTAATCAGTACATTTTAGATACAACACATGACTCTCCCACCTCCTCTAGATTATTTTGGCTCCCCCCCCCTTTTGTCATCTTATACTAAGTTTACACATGCAAGGTTTCTGCCTGCACAAAATTTCCCAAAAACATCCTGAAATAATGTCACAGAAATCCGTAGAGCTGTTCTGTAATAGATGTTTTTCCCTCACTAAATCAATTCAGGGGCTAATTGGGGTGGAAGGTGACTATCTCTAGTGGTTATAAATACATTTGCATTGCTATCAATCTTTTTCCACAGACAACATTTAAGCAGGCAGAAGGAAAAAAGGCCATTAAGTTTAACTACATAGGCAATGCTGCCATCAAGTGGCAAAATTATTAGTTGGCACCACTGTGAAATAAAGCAGGAGTGAACTAACAGTGCAAGGGACAGGGAAGAAGAGAGAATGGATCTTAAAATAGATTGTTACTGGAATGGACTGAAGCATTTACGGTACAGCATTGTTTGTGGTTCATGCCGGTACCTTCCAGATTTGACTAGTAGAACATGGTTTTGTTAAGTCATCTTGAAAAACTGTCACGCACCTCTGCTCATTTTGGCAGTTTTTTTGCATAGCATGTGAACTGCTGATCTTCTTCATGATTGCTATATAAAAAATACTATTTAATCCTCCATGACTTGACAGCCTCAAGCACTGGATATTCAGAAGTCTGCTATATGTTTGCATCTAAACGTCTTTTTATGTCCCTATTTAAGACTCTTGAGGGACAATTGAATTCTTACACACCCAACCTCCCACATATTTTTCTTCCTGCAAAATAGCACACATGATCATTTTTCGGACCCCCTGTACCCAACAACAATTTCCAATCGCCCGGTGCGTTCCCACAGACAGGGCCTCCTCAGGGTGCCGTCGGCCAGACAATGTCGGCTGGCGACCCCCAGGGGGAGAGCTTTCTCTGTGGATGCACCCACCCTTTGGAACCAACTTCCTTTGGAGCTCCGGATGGCCCCTGACCTTCGCTTGTTCCGCCGTGATTTGAAGACCTGGTTATTTCGAAGCCTGGACTGATGAGGGGGGTTTTTCTTAATAGTTTTTAAACTGATTTTAAATTGCTTTAATTCGGACTTTTTAATTTTATATTGTATTAATGTTATTGTGTACTTTACTGTTGTGAGCCGCCCTGAGTCCATTGGAGATAGGGCGGCATATAAATCGCAATAATAAATAAATAAATGATCAAGCAGCCTTAAAAATGGAACAAAGATAGACAGGAAGTTGTTCCATCTCAAAAGACTCTTAACTAGGCAGATAGTAATTCAAAATCAGATTCTTAGCTGTAGATGAAATACCAGATTGCCATAGTATCAAATGTAATGCCTGTCCTGTGTCAGAATCATTTTTCATATGGACAGGTTTTCCAGGATGCCAAATAGCTCATTTAAACTAGATGGGCTTTTACAATTTCAATTGTTTCATTTGTTTGATAGCACTCTTGCTACTTGCACTGTTAAAGTTTAAAATGCATTGGTCTATGATTGCTTTGAGAATTCACTTAAATTTAAGGGCAGCATCATAAAATGAGAATGCACCATTTTGTGATCTGAAAGTCACATGCACATGTTGAAAGTCTGGGATTTAACCTCCAAGATAATTTGAATGATTGCCACAGAATTACATTTAAAGTGATGGGGCAAATCATTACAAACATGGGATTATAATCACATTGATTGTATTCGATTTTAATTCATTTACATCTGTTTTAATTTTTTTAAAAATTAAATTCTAGCCTATCGAATAACTATTTTCAATTTTATTTAATTGAGTTCTATCGGTGATGTTCATGTGAACTTTCATTCATATGAAGGGGCCTTTCATTCCCATCTCCCAGCATTGCCTCCTGTCAAGAGCAGAATTGGGAGAGAAAGTTGAAAGATACAATGAGCAGGGAACTTTGTTTAGCCAGCATTTTTATGGAAGGATATGGGAAACACTAAATCGCATACTGCCTGTAACTTCAGAACACAAATACCTTTGTAGAAGCAGCCATGGATATTTCTTCTATCACTTTATCTGATTTAAATTATGAACTGATGGTGTATAAAATAATAAATATCTAAAGGGAATCCTACAGAAGCCCATGGTTCACTTTATAATGTTTCTCACTTCAGGACAAGGAGTAGCTGACTTAAGTTACAAGAAAACAGATTCTGGTTGAGCATAGTAATATGCTTTCCTAACAAAACAAAACTAATAGAACAGGGAAATGTTCAAGCTAGTGAAGTAATTGGTAAGGTCCACCTTTAGATGTGTTCAAGCAAGAGTTAGGCTACCATTTTTCAAAGATACTTTAATTTGGATTTTTTCAGCAATAAGGTTTTACTTGGGTGAATGGTCCCTGCCAACTCTAATGATTCTATCTTAAGCTCTTTGTATTATTGTACATTAAGTAATAATTCAGTGAGTGTATTATTAAAATAGAAAAGTAGATGTATGACCTGTTCAGTTCAAAATTCAGTTACACTTAATTTTGCTAAATCTTCCTCAGGTCTGATGTGTGATTCTTTAATAAATGACTCCTCTTCACTCATGGGAATAATCTTGTTAGAGTTTTAGGTATCAAATTTATTATACGTTTGTACCTCTGGAATACTTAGAAAGGCTTGTTTCATCATTCTGAGTAAATGTACATGTCACTCAAAATGAAAGTGAAGAGTTTCTTCAGAACACAGTTTTAAAGAGGCACACACAATACATGGCACACAAATATGTGAAAGATGTAGCATATGAAATAAATATTGGCTTATTACAGCCAAGCAACACAAAAGATAAAAGCTGTTAAGTTGCAGAAGGAGAACAGTGTAAAAATTACAAATATGAATGCTTTTTTTAAAAAAAGAAAAAGAAAAAAACACCTCCCTCCACATGCCAAATTGTTACAAAGCAAGGCATTTATTTAAAATATTTCTATCTTATGTAGGCAATTAATAACATCAGTAAGAACTCAGCAATAAAAACATCAAAACAGCAGACAATTGCTAAAGCAGCAATTAAAATATTAAAAGAGCAGCTTGATTTTTTAAAAGAAAAAATATATTGAGAGAGAGGGGGGGTTAACAGATAAGGTGAAGGTACCTTGGAGGTCTTCTAGACCAACCCCCGTCTAAAGCAGGTCCTATACCATTCTGTACAAATGGTTGTACAATCCGTTCTTAAAAGCCGTCAGTGATAGAATACCCACAACTTCTGAAGGCAAGCTGTTTCACTGATTACCGTATTTTTCGCACTGTAAGATGCTCCAGACGACAAGACGCACATTAGCTTTAGAGGAGGAAAACAAGAAAAAAAATATCTGCCTCTACCTCCCAGCATCCATCCTGTATTCATCTGGCTAGCGTCCTTGCAGCAAACAGCAAACAGTTTGCCTCCTCTATGTCTGCTGCCTCTGTCAGGGAACACTGGAGCCTTCACTGCTGAGCAGCTGATTGGTGGTTGGATTGGCCTCCCGGAATACTGCTGATCAGCTGTTTTAGGTCGCCTATCGCTATCGTCGCCGCCTGTTCGCCACTGCTGCTTGTTCGCAACCGCCTCCATTCGCTGCCACCCATTCACTGCCGTCAATCGACAGCGGTATGTGGGTGGCAGTGAACGGGTGATAGGCTGCAGCAGTGGCTAACAGGCACCGGGAGCAGCAAGCAGCAATAAGTGTCGGCGGCAATCCCACCTAAATCAGCTGATTGTCGGTATTCCAGGAGGCTGATCCAACCGTCAATCAGCTGCTTGGCAGCGAAGGCTCCAGCGTTCCCCAGCAGTGGTAAATGCCATCAGATCCAATCCCCTTCCCCGGCACAATATTCACTCTATAAGATGCACAGACATTTCCACCCATTTGAGGAGGGGGGGGTGCGTCTTATAGTGCGAAAAATATGATAATTGTTCTAACTGCCAGGAATTTGTCCTTATTTCTAGGTTGGTTCTTTCATTGAATCAATTTCCATCCATTGCTTCTTGTCCTGCCTTCGGATGCTTTGGAATGCAGATTGACCCTTTTCTTTGTCACAGTCTGAGATACTGCAACAATGCTATCATCTCACTCCTTGTTCTGGCCCTTTACACTAGAAGCAGAGCCCCAGTTAAGACCTGGGCATATTTATCCATAAGTAAATATGCTTCCAATTTCTCTTTCTAGGTGGAGTTAATCCTTCCATTCTATAGGTAGTACACTCTTAACGTCTGCTCATTTAATAATGGTTCTAATTAACCATCATCTCAGAAAGGGTGCTTTATAGCCTGTAAAACTCTTTGGACTGTTGCAAAATGTCACCCACACTAACATTATATAGTCATATGGTTGTGATCTTGTTGCAACCAGTTGTCAAGCAGTCATGTGATTTCCGTTTGCAATCTTTTCTGAAAGATTCCTGAGAAAATCAATAGGGAAGCAGTCAGGGAAAGTTGCAAGTGTTTGTAGTCCCTTTCTACTGATTGACAAGTACTTATAAGGTGAGAATTGCAAGGACTGTGCATGACTTTGCGTATCTCGCTTTCTTTTCACAAGGATAGTCTTTAATTTTTCTGTCAAAAACAGATTATTTAACCATTCACAGAATAGTATTACACAGAATAGCATCCCATCTATTCATGTTTCAATCAGATATATCAATGACATATATTAAATTGGCAGTTGATGCAGTATGTGGTTAATAGCAATAGCACTTAGACTTATATACTGATTCGTAGCATTTTACAACACTCTCTAAGTAGTTTACAGTGTTAGCATATTGCTTCCAATGGCAATATGCGTTCTCATTTTACTGACCTCGGAAAGATGGAAGGCTGAGTCAACCTTGAGCCAGTCATGATCAAACTCCTAGCAATGGGCAGTTAGCCTGCAATACTCCATTCTAACCAGTGCACCACTGTGGCACTGACTGAGGTGTCAGATTAGCATTGGAAAGATACAGAAGTTCACAGGGATACATTGAACAAGTTACTGTCAAATCAATTTACGATAAAAAGTTGTCAGGGTGGACAATGGGAAAATGGAAGAAATATTATGGATGCCTAGAATTTAAAATAATAAACTCTATGGAACACTTAAGAAATAAACCAGGCAATTGTCTATGGAGATTCTCAATCATCCAGGTCATGGTTATCCCAAAGGTGCTTTTTTAAAAGGCAAGTGGACTTCCTTTGTTTTTCCTTGAAGATGCTTCGCTTCTCATCCAAGAAGCTTCTTCATTTCTGACTGAATGGTGGATAGCATTTATATTCCATCTGATCATTAGCACTTTTCCTGAGAGTTGTTGAGGCCACTTGGAGGTATATCAGTGCCGTCAGGGTCACGTGAATAGTGCAAATGGGTGTGGAACCTTCTTGGAACTGCTGAAATGACTGTAAACAGGAGATAGGTATTGTTGTATCCCTACCCCTCTGTTGAGAGGGCCGTTCAATCTTAATGTAGATGGCCTCTGTGACCTCTTTCAAACTAGTGGTCCTCTCTGTCCAGAATGTGGACTTTTACTATCTTCAAGAGTGCTTTGTTTTTCCAAATGCAAATGGACTGCTGAATCTTGTCCTATGGGTTTGTTCTGCTATTTTGTGCCATGTCTTTGAGGTGGTTTTGTTTCTCCATTGTACAGAACTGCACGTCCGCATTGTACTGCATATATCACATTGCTCAGTTTGTGTCTGGATGTTTTAGCCTTAGTTTATTTGGAGTTTAAAGTATATTGTGTTGGTTGAAAATCCTTCTGAGCTTTTCAGATATTCCTGCAATGTTTGGAATGACAATATTGTTTTGTTTGTTGTTCTTTTTTGTCTGTTATGGAGAAGCTCCTGCAATCTTTTTTTTTTTTAATTTGATGAAGGCCCAGGTGAGATAGCCACAAGTTCTGAGGTCTTCCTTAAAGTACATAGAACATATAATAACAGAGCTAAAAGGGACCTTGGAGGTCTTCTTGTCCAACTCCCTGCCCAGGCAGGAAACCCTACACTACTTCAGACAAATGGTTATCCAACATCTTCTTTAAAATTTCCAGTGTTGGAGCATTCACAACTTCTGCAGACAAGTTGTTCCACTTATTAATTGTTCTGTCAGGAAATTTCTCCTTAGTTCTAAGTTGCTTCTCTACTTGATTAGTTTCCACCCATTGCTTTTTGTTCTACCTTCAGGTGCTTTGGAGAATAGTTTGACTCCCTCTTCTTTGTGGCAACCCCCAGGATATTGAAACACTGCTATAATATCTCCCTTAGTCCTTCTTTTCATTAAACTAGACATACTCAGTTCCTGCAACCGTTCATGTTTTAGCCTCCAGTC
Source organism: Pituophis catenifer annectens (assembly GCF_029215685.1). Lineage (NCBI taxonomy): Eukaryota > Metazoa > Chordata > Lepidosauria > Squamata > Colubridae > Pituophis > Pituophis catenifer. The sequence goes on from NW_027256882.1 coordinate 241,658,018, forward strand.
CACTAATCAACTTTTTTGCTCTTCTCTGCACTCTTTCTAGAGTCTCAACATCTTTTTTATATCGTGGCAACCAAAACTGAGCGCAGTATTCGAAGTGTGGCCGTACCAAGGCATTATAAAGTGGTATTAACACTTCATGTGATCTTGATTCTATCCGTGTTTATGCAGCCCAGAATTGTGTTGGCTTTTTTGGCAGCTGCTGCACACTACTGGATCATTTTTTTAAAAAAAATGATTTATATGCCGCTCTTCTCCGGAGACTCAGGGTGGCTTACAAAGCGTTAAGCAATAGCCTTCATACTTTTGTATATTTATACAAAGTCAGCTTATAGCCCCGACAGAGTCCTCAATTTACTTACCTTAGAAAGGATGGAAGGCTGAGTCAACCTTGAGCCTGGTGAGATTCGAATTTACAGTAATTGCAGACAATTGGTGTTAATCACAATGCTAACAGTCTGCTGAGCCACCAGGCCCCTATCTAAATGGTTGTCCACTAGGACTACAAGATCCCTCTCAGTTACTACTATTGAGCAAGGTACCACATATACTGTACCTGTGCATTTTGTTTTTCTTGCCTAAATGTAGAACCTTGCTTTTTTCACTATTGAATAAATAAAGTGTTTTAGTTTTTTCTTTTCTAACTTTTCTTTTCATCTTTGCCTACTATTTTCCTGCCTACTTTAATTTGTATTCCTAGTCTGCTTTTTAGGAATGGGAGGTTTGGCTGAAGTAGCCATAACCTAAAAATGGAAAAGGCATGTATGCAGAGGGCAAAAGCTTGTCAAATTGATCCCTTTGGTAGGTAGATAACAAGGAACCAAGTTGATAAGGATCACAAAAATGTTACCAGGAGATAAAGACACCCTCCCCACACACACACTCAATGGCAACTATTAGATTTGTAGATCAACAAGACAAGGTTTTAGGCAAACAAAATCTGTAGGCACATTTATACCATGTAGATTTGGTGGCTTCTGATCCTCTAATTAGTGCCTGGCAGCCTAGCTGAGAAGGATGTGAGCGAGTGGGGATAACTGTTTGAGAGCAAGCACAAAAGTACATTGTAAGTTGTAAAGTTTTGCTACCATTTTTAATTTATTGGGTGCACCTATATAGAAAACCCAGGTCAACAGCAAGGGCAGCTGAAAGATTCACCTGCCTTGACAGGCTGTGTGTCTACGACTTGTGCTTAGAATGTGTTCAACATAGGCATAATATTCAAACACTGTTGCTGTATTATTATAAATACCATGAGTTTTATTGATTCAGTACTATACCAAAGGTCCTCATTTAATGACCACTCATTCACGACTATTCAAACTTGTCAGTGTTTAACCAATGGTAGCCGTGACCAAATATCATGTCATTAAGTGGCATGGTCACATGACATTCCGCTTTATAAAAATTACTTAGCAATAGAACTTGAGTGGTGTGGTGGCCTAGAGATGAAGATCTCACACCCACTCAGAAGGTTGAGAATGCAATTCTAGGCAGAGGCAGATGTTTATCAGGGCACAAAGAGAAAATATCTGCTGCGAATTCCATACAGGCGTCAAGAGGGACATCCGATCAGTAAACACTCAGTTCCACTCAGTGACTCAGGAATTAAAGGGTGGTAAAAAGAAAAAAAACACCTTAGCAATGCAAATTCTGGTTCCAATTACTATTGTTAACCATAGATTATCTGATACAAGTAGATTAAATAAGTACAAATAAAGATTTCACTTTGTTTCATTCAGCATAAAAAATATATGTAGAGCTAATGCTTTGAGAACATCTAGGAGGTAAGAAAACATTAATATTTACCCATAAATAAAATATTATTTTTAGAAAGAGTTCAGCACAGGTATTAAAGAATTTTATTTTGAGCAGCTCTATATCCAGTTGGAATATTCCCCCAGTAAGTTTGAATTTGTGTCCTATTAAGGAAGTAATTTAGATGTTTTAAATAAGTGTCAGTGGGATTTTGAAACATTTCCAGTCCTCTCTCTCTTTTGGTAGAGTTAAAAAAGTGGGTGCAAAATCTTTTCTAAGTTCCAGAAATTAAATTAATTATTAATTAAACTCTAGGCTTTTTCCTTCCACCAATGAACATTAACTTGGCAGTTTGCTTGGTGGCCTTAAGCTACATCTTCTCTAGTCCGAGAACTGCTAGTTGCTGCCTCACTATTCTTTAAAAAAAATAAAAGTCTTGCAACCTGCCAATACAAATAGCCATGGAATTGAGCTAAGCAAAGAAACAAGAGCAATGAATTCACTCCAATATGCTTCATGAATGTCAGATCAAAATGTACATTTCTCTGGCAATTTTGTGTGGTTTCAAGCATGGAAGCCTTGCATCAATCTATTTCAAGGTTGGAATGGTTCATTTCAGTTTTCTGTGACCATAACATTTGAAATTTGCTGCTCATAATGGCTAAGTTTCATTCTCAGTTTGGAACAGCATATTTTGTTCTGACCTTGAAACAAACTCTTGGAATACATGAATATTGTTTCAAGCTCATACACTTAAAAAGATATCTTGAGCTTCATACATTTTTACATACCATTAATCTAAAGTATGCTGGTGACATTTTATCTTTTCACCTTTGCCATCCATCTCTCTGCTTTCTTTGGTGCTTGAAAAAGAGAGGATCAACAATTCCTGAAGATGAGGAGTCTTTGACCCTGCAGATCTACTTCTCTTTGGCTGGACATTCTCTATAATTTTTCTCATTTTCAGAATTTCAAACTAGATTATGATGGATTTTAATACTAGGATCACACCATACCTTCTACTTTCCAATTATTCCAAGCATAGGCACTCAACATTAGAAAGCATGTAATAAAGTTAAATGTCTATATCTGGCATAGTCATTAAATGAAAATATATGAAACTGTCTGCAAGCATCCACTTTCTTATCACTTAGATTCATTAGTTCAGTGCTAACAAAAAAAATGAAAGCAAGGGTTAAAAAAAACTACCTTTATTTTTTTCTTCTTCATCCATTACATATTTTTAAACAGGGATGTGTTTTATTATTCATACATTCAGGCAATGTTGATTTTATTAGTTTAGACCGGGAAAAAGCATATAAATGCAGACATTGTTGATTTAACCTGAACACAACTGTGTAACTTTCTACTGACCAAGTCGTGTGTGAGAACATTCTCCTTAGAATTAAAATGGTATACTTAAAATATTGCTAAACAGCAATGTCTAGATTCCAGTCTTTGCAGTAAACGAACAAGCTTTACATTGATTTAATCTTCATAACTGGATTAATATACACAGTGTTATGTGTAAGGAATTCAGATCATATAAACACTGTACAGGGCAAAGAAAACCTTGAAACGGCTAGGTGTATGATAAGAAATATATTGCAAGTATTTACAAATATAATAGAGAAAAGAAATTTGGTCAAATACTGCAAAGAAGGTGTTAACCACCTACCTTCTTCCTTTTAAAAAAATCAGCCTCTTTTAGTGCTTAAAAGTATAATCAGCTGAAATGGTCAAGTGGAACTTTTTTACCAAATCATTTAGTTTATGCTTTTATTGGTCAAATCAAGTTGGTAAATTAAGAATTTATTACACTTATTAACAGCAACAGTGATTAACAATAGCCAGATTTGCACAATGTGTTTATATGTGCGCCTAATTCAAGATAACACACTGCAGTTTGGCAGTTAAGAAAAATAAATTATAAAACAATCCCTGTAAATGCAATAATGAATTCAACTGGTGTGCATTTATCAATTAATACACATTTTGAATGTTATCATAAGATATTAAAAATAAATAATTATGCCCAAAGGCATGCACTGATAGACAAAAGTTAGCTCTAGGAAACCCTTTTTATAAGAAGACACATAATTTGAGTTTTGGTCAACAAATCTGTCTAGCCTTTTTATTTCCTTTACTCAAATCCTTATGATACTGGCAGCTTAACATGATAAACATACTCTTCTGTCATTATGGCTTTAAACAAAGCAAACTGAAGGGAGAAGGAAGAAGAGAAAGAACTGCCTTTTCTAATGAACTGTTATTTAATAACACAGGCACTTTAAGGAATTATTGGGAAAGTACCTAATCAATCCAATCAGCTGTATTTTAGTGATGCAGTATTTTGTTGAAATGTAAGAATGTTCTAGAAACCTACAGTGGCAATCATAAACCACAGGCTAACATTCATTGAAGAAAGGATTATGTTTAACCCACTTCCATTTTTCCTTTTTTAAATCTATAATATCTATACCTCAGTTTATTACTTGGCACACCCAGACCTTCATTTTTAAAACTGTCATTCAACAATAATTTTTGATTAAGGTTTTGTGATTTCCCACTCTACATGTTTGCAGTTACTTCTTAAGAGTGTGGTTTTATAACCCTTAAGCAACTTTCAGTTGATGTTTCAGCATTGATGTCATACATAACTGGAAGCATAACTTGCATTATACAAATATTTGCATTTCAGTACAAGCACTATTGCCACTTTAACTACACCGCATCTCAACTAGAGGTACAACAAAAGCAGATTTGAAAGCCCAGATTTTACAAACACTGATACACTTCCTCCCTTAGAAAGCACAGCATTTAGGCTTGTCTTCAAATGATTCATCCAGCTTCTGTCTTAGTACACCAGATAGTGACTACCATATTTGTAATAATATTAAGTGGCAAGTTTGCAAATGTAGTACCACCAGAGCAACAACTGGGGAAAAAAGTTTAAAAAACCCTCTATTACTGAGAAAAGAAATCTTAAAGCAAGATATTTTAAATGCTTGGATAATAATAGCTTAATTTCCAGTGTTCCTTCTCTTAATCATTTTCCGTATGGCATCCCCCAAATTTTAGCAAATACCAGGTTTATAAAATATCTGATCTTCAGCTAATCACTGCTAATGTGTTCTAAGTCAAATTTTCTGAAGAAAAAAGACCATTTTTTTTTGTATCTTGGTGTTCAGAAAGGTACTTATGTTGACACAGCATTAAAGCTCCCAGGAGAGATGATCCAAATTAAAAATATGTTGAACCACAAAATCAAAGTAAGTATGAGAACCTTCTCACTTAAAGATGATACTGGAAAAATGAATGGTAACTAGAGATGATTTATCATGATATAGCAGATGAGTAAGTGAGTAATTCCACACCGTCTGTTTTCCTCCAAAGTCATTTGTGACGTTGAATGGTTTTCCTTTTCCTTCGCTTGAAGAAACAGCAGCACCTAAAATTGTTCATAAAAACAATCTTATATAAACAGAAAAAGCATGCTTGATAAAGGTTACCATTGTCAGTTATCATGAAGTTTTGTAATTAAAGCCATTATATAAAATGCATTATAGCAAACAAAAATGTATAATATATGTATAATAATGAAGACACATAATACAGGCCATTATGTATCTAAAAAGATGGTATGATGAGATAGTACAGTCATAGCAAAACATCAAATAAGCACAATGCAGGCATTTTCTTATCTGGTTTAATCAGTGTTTAGAAACAATATATTATGTATGTATTGCTATGTCCCATTATTGCAATTAGCCTATTATTTTAATACATTGGACAGATTTTGTGGGTATTTGAGAAGTAGTCTTTTTAAAAAATGGATTCTCCTTTCCCCTGGACAGCTGAGAGCAGCATGTTACTAAAATTAGTAGTAGTGTATAGCAATACATCTCCATAATTCTAGGATTTCTAAAAGCCTCTAGATAACTAATATGTTTAATTTCTTTGTTATTTAATGTTAGCAATAGCATTACTAAAAGCTAAATGCTTATAGTATACTGTAGAATTAAGATTGGAAAACAACAAAGGTAGTGAACATTCCTACTAGTTTATCAATAGGAAAGCATTCTGGACTGATTGTGCTGTTTTTATAATAATATACAGCAGTGGTGAGTTTCTACTGGTTTGCCTGAACCGGGGCGAACCGGTAGTGGCGGCGGCACGAAGCTCTGCCCACCCTCCCGGACATCATCATGGACACTCTGCGCATGCGCAGAAGCACCACATGTGAGCTCACAGTTCCGAACCGTAGCGAAGGTAAGTGGAGCCCACTGCTAGTGTACCGAGCATATTATAAAAGATAATTACATCAAGTAAAACTCTGTAATCAACAAAATTGCCTAAGATCCTGGAAACCAAAAAAATGACATTGCTGTTTCACTAAAACTTTGCACAGCAGCTGAACTTCAGAAGACTCAATTGGGCTTGGAAGGTAAAGATAGATATTCAATGGCATCTATTCAACTGCATCTATTCATTTTGGGTATCTTGGTGGGGTTAGTATTGTCTACAAAATGTATGCATCTTCCAAGAGATATCAGCAATTAAATGAATAAGATAATTCTTATTTCTATTAAGAATAAGATATCTCAAAATTTTCTTTAAAGTTTGGCATTTTTCTTTATTTTATAAAGAACTACTATTTCTGCAATGTTCATTCAATTTCTGAGGAAGTTAAAGAAATCTTTGCTTGAATGAACAGTAATGAGAAACTCAGAAATTCAAGTGTATGAATCAGGATTTAAACTTGGACCTCCAAATTGATTTATTATAATATCAGGGAATTAAAAAAGACATCAACCTGGGACCTAAGCAAGCTTCATTTTAGAACGAATTATGTAGGGTGAGCTGAGTACAATCCCTTAGCAGAACTTATCTCCTAGCCTTTAAAATCATGATTAAGAACAAATCAAACATATTGTGCCACCAGAAACTGTAAATTTCTCTTCTTCTAAATATATATTTTAATTAATTTATAACATATTGATGTGCTTCATTGTAGAACTGAAGAAAATGAGAACGGTAGCATGTCTTAAATTCTAACATCATCTCTGTTTCTTTGGACATAGACATTCTGTAAAATTTCAGCTATGTTAAAAAGTACAGTATTTAAATACAATAAAAGAACTAACTTCAGTGAAATGTCTGCTCTTAAGTAAATGGTCACTAGAGGGCCTCACTCTCATATATACTAAACATTTGTTATGTCCAAATTTTCTTCTCTTGTCTCTTTCTCCTCAAGGGCTCAAATGTTTGTGAAGCCAACGTTCATACTAAAACTGTTATTAGGAGTTAAAGTTAGTCTGTACTAATTTATTTTACCATGCATTAAATATTCTAAAATGTTTCAAATCTTATACAGGAAACAGAAATTAACTGTTTACCAGAAATTTGTTGAGAAACATTTTTCAGAGAAACAACATTAGAGAATGCAAACATATATTAATCTATCAGCATGAATACAGTGGTTAATAGATTTTAAATGGGATTAATCAGCTAGTCCTACTCAGAATAGTGAATTGTTTTTCAAGAGACCATTGTTTGCCTTATGGTAGTGTCTCTACTGCAGCTTTTTGCAGTGATGATCTCTGGAAGAAACATACTTTTAATTATGGACACAACCCAATTATGTGCCATAATATGAAAATAAAACCAGGGGAAGGAAAAAAACAGAGAAGTACTTTCTCTGAAAAAGTTATTTTGGGAATGCTGATAGTCACAAATGTGTATGGAGGATACTAACAAAAAATTTATTTGGCCTAGTTTTTTGCTATTAGTGTCAGAAAAGAGGAGCTGGAATAGTTTAGTTTAGTTTATTCTTGACTGCCAATATAGACACTGTGGTGTACTCTAACCAATAGAGCAATTATATTTTGTAGTTTCTGTATTCCAACTGAAGCATCGTTGCAAGCTAAAGAGACTCACCTTCAAATGTTAAGCCCTTGATCCTAGCCTTAGATTCAGAGAAAGGTTAGAACCACACATGATATAGAAAAGTAATAATATCATAACTTTTGATTCTAACTCAATCTGTTTTATTAGATTGTATTATGTGTTTAAAAGGGTTCTTCTGAACATATTGGACTACAATACAAAGCATTTCTTTTGAAAGTGTTCATACTTGTCATTTTATATGATAACATGCCTGCTTTGAAAACTGATCCTTTCTTGGATGATGTATTAATCATTTGATTAGTTACTTGGGAGTATACAATTTAAAAAAATTAGCTACTTTTATCTTCTAAGAATGAGAGTAAAAAGTAGGCTCTTTAACTTATAAGACTTGTTCCTTGGCTAGGCAACCTTGATAATTTGCATCTAAATATTTTCCAAAGAGAAAAATTTTCCAGCCAAAGCCATCCAATTTTTATCCTTTTTATCCTCAGGGGACACTGGTGCTACTGATGCTAGGTTTCAGCCACTTCAATTCTAACTGAATTTGGCAGAATATATCTAATAAGGAACAATCTTTATAATTTTATAATACTCAAACTGTGAGCCAGTTTGGTCTAGTGGCGAAGGCACCAGGCTAGAAAGCAAGGCACTGTGAGTTCAAGTCTCCCCTTAGCCATGAAAGCTGGCTGGGTGACCTTGGGTGGGCCCCTGTCCTTGAACATTCAATATGGAACCCTGATTCTATTGAAAGGCTGCATCACTCAATTGGTCCCCAGACTGAAGAGTGGAAGAGAATTACAGCACACCTGTACATTCAACTGCTAATGCAAACCCATTATAGTTTCCTTGAACTGGAATCAACTACGCCTTCTGATGTGATGACCACCAAGAAAAATTATATCGGGTATTTAGGTAGGTGTATAGATTAGACTGTCTCAGCAACAGCAAAGTAAAATTCAAATATTCCTATCAACCCAATTACTCACAATCCTCCCTCACAATCCTTATTTGTTCCATTTCAGCTATGCTGAATATCCATCTGTATTAGTTTCCAATATATGGTGCTGGTTTTGATCTATAAAGCCTTACGTGGCTTGGCACCTGGATCTCTTCTCCACATTGTCCAGCCAAATTGTGACTGACCAATTAGATCCAGCTAAGAGAAATTGCTGCAAATTCCACGGGGGGGGGGGGGGGGGCAAAGATGCCCTATTTTTCTCTTGCAATGCTAGCACTGCGTATGGCATGGCCCCTCCCTGTGGATATTAGACTGGCTCCTCTATGCTGATTTGCTATAAGCAACTCAAGATCAAGATTTTTTTTAAGAGTCTTCCCCTGATAAGAGTTGTTATTGTTGCCATCTTTTATTTTCTTCCTATTCTTCTAGTGCTGATGTAATTTTATTTCTTTTTAGGGTTGTTTTCTTTTTACGTGAGCTGCCCAAACTCATTTTTTGATTGCAACAGCATACAAATATGTTTAATAAATAGATAAAATTACAACGAACTTCAGCACGCATACATTTTCCATCTAAAATCTGCAACTGAAAGAATGTTATTTTTGTGGTAAAATTATACATTACTTTGTTTTTCCTATACTCTCAACTTCCTGGTAACCCACCAATAAAACTCATTTCACAATGTAAATTGTGATGGGTTGTGTGAACAGATACAATGGAAGAGACAATATTACTGTAGTTACCATACTGAGAGTGTAAGGGCTAAATTATATGGTAACACAGAAAATCAAATATACTTCACTATATAAAAATATAGCATAAATTCAATGCTATCGCTAAAACATATACAAAATACATACTAAATATATTTACATAATATATATTATTATATATATTAAAAATGTTTAAGTATATTTAGAGGGACTGAACGGATAGTTTTGCATCCAACTATAGTTGCATGATTAAAAAAATATATATTATGTGAATAATCTGCCCTAGCCACAGCAATTTAAAAAATTGACATAATCTACTGTACTGTATTATTAACTATATTACCCTACAGTTAACTTAGGATATATTATCATGGTCTCTCCAGGATCCTTCTTCAAAATGAAGGTGTATTAATTTATTAGAAGGGCTAGTAGCTTTATGCAACATCACTGCCACTTTCTGTAGTTTTACTGTAACATTTTTATAAACCACTATATTTAAAGCTATGGTTTTTATAATATACTTACGGTAGTTTTATGCCATGATGAGTAGCTACGAATTAACTTTTTTAAGCCACTGTTTTCACCTGCATTTTTCTGTTTATATCATGTATGGAAGATTGAAAAGTGGAGGAAATAAATATTTAATAAGTTTATTTCCTTCAGTTTTGGTAATGAAAAGTTGACGATGAGAAGTTATAAGGAGAGGGGCTGAAGAATGGGATATTTTTTTCCAAACCAATAAATACAATTTCATTAATTATATCCAAATATTGATTATTTAAAACATAAAAGAACTTCCAATGATATTATGAATATAGCTTCTCTATCTGGTGCAATTATTAGCATTTATAAATTAGAAAAAAGCCCATCATTTTAGAAATTTTGTCATTTTATCCAAAACTAAACTTGCCAATAATAAATTAAAAGTGAAAATGTTTTATAGACTGCTTTTTGAGATGAGTACAATGATTGAAATGTGGAAATGCACTAAAATACAAATTTGAGAGGAGTAATTGTTCTCTGAGTTTATCAATCACTAACAACTGTCATTTAGTGCTATTAAAATATTTAATTATTTATTAAGTTAAGGTATTACTGTGGAAGTTAAAATACCTGAAATTGTTGTTTTCCCTTTAAAATGGCAAATCGATGGGCAAAACAACTGTATTAAAGCATAAATTGAAATTAAAGCATAAATTCAGACGTATTAGATAAAAATACATAAATTCTACATCACTTCAAAACAAACAAGAATTGAAGCAGGCAAAAGTGCTCCTCAATACGCTAGCAAGTTTCTCGTATTAAAGAAGACCAATATTAAAACAATTAAAATTATTTTGGTTTTTTTTTCCAATTGTACTTTTGTTTTTAAATGCTCTGGAGCTATTTCTGCCTGCCTGTGCTTTAAAACTCACCACATGTTCAACACTTTCTGGCAGCTAATATGAGGAAAATACAAGGAAGGGGAAAAAAAATCAGAATGCAGCACATTGTAAAGAAAACTTACATTTGAACATATAATCCATACAGTCAAGTAATGAGTAAGACAGTAACATCAGTTAAATTAATGAAGACCAAATGAAGCAAACCAACAATACCATTTAAAATATTATAGTATTTCCTTTTCAAATTTCAACTTGTAGTTTAGGAATTTCTTCAAATAGTTTATGGCACAACAAACATACATATCTTGCTTACTTTGTTGCATAGATCATAATTCTTTCTGGGTGTTTTAATGTGGTAGAGAATTTCATATCCAGAGACTGAGATATTTTCAGTCAATTTCAATTGTGCCTGTCCCTAATACCATCCTTTGTAAATGGCAAACTTTTTTTTTTTAATTGATTTATATGCTGCTCTTCTCCGGAGACTCAGGGCGGCTTACAATGCGTTAAGCAATAGCCTTCATACTTTTGTATATTTATACAAAGTCAGCTTATTGCCCCCATAAACTGGGTCCTCATTTTACCTACCTTAGAAAGGATGGAAGGCTAAGTCAACCTTGAGCCTGGTGAGATTCGAACTTACAGTAATTGCAGACAGCTGGTATTAATCACAATGCTTTTAGTCTGCTGAGTCACCAGGCCCGTCTCCTGGTGGCTCATATAACTTGACTCTGGGTTATATATCCCATTCCCTACAGAGTTTTGGTGCACCTCAGGAGAGGAAAATGAATTGCTTCCATGTATAAAATCTGAAGTATTTTCATGTATAAAAGCTGCACCCTTTGCTGTATTGTGAGTGAGAGTATTTTTTACATTATTTTTAAAATTTCTGGGAAATGCTATTTTTCCTTGCTTATAGGTGAGCAGAATGCTGTTGTAAACAACAGCAAGCTGCATAATGGCAAAACCCCTCTATCACATTATTGTACTAGTATTTATTCTAATAGTATTCTATATGGTGGGGAAATTGTACTTCCTGAAGAGTCTAATAGGTTAGAGTTAGACTAAGAAACCATTTTATAGATAAGTAAATGGAATTTCTCTGATACACACTCATACAGTTAAAAAAAAAAAGAACTGTTTAAGGGCTTCATGTATTACTTGTCACAGTTAAGAACTTAAATATCATGGGAGTTTTAATTGGAAAATTGAATCTCACAAAATGTGCTGTCTCCAAAGAGATTATTTCAAAGCAATACATACTTGGTTTCATCCATAACTTCTACTTCAGTAGGGGCTGTGATGGGTGCATTTGAACGACCAGCAGTAGGATCATCAGTGTTGAGTTCTCCATTTGTTGAGCTTACAACCTGCAATGGCAAAAAGATTCAAAAATTATGCAATAATAATTGCCTACATTTACTACACTGGTTTATTATGACAGCAATGAGTTGGAATTAGTGTATGAACGTATTATTTCATAGATGGTAGTATGTTTTTTTTTATTCAGTCAAGTATTCCCATTACTAATTATTGCAAGATCCAATCTGGATCAGTCACCGAGACCAGAGCTTTTGGACTTGTCAAGGAACTTTTCTCTACTGGAATATGTGCTTTGGTCCCCTGAGGATGGGCTACAGTACAAGTCTGAAAACTCATAAGAATAAACCTCTGGTCCCGATGACCAACCCAGTTTGGATCTTGCAACATTATCCTGGGACACGTATATCTGCCTTTATTAATTACTAATCATTCTTCAACTGCTTATAGAAAAAGCCATCTACAAAAATGGTGCTAGCAATACAAAATATTGCAACATTTTTTCCCTTCACAGAGCTGGGGTGGGTGTGGCCTGTGCATGACGCATCCAGCCTGGGGGCTGCCAGTTTGACACCCCTGCTTTAATGGAAATGGAAAATACAGAATAAAACTGAAGGCAGAGTACAGAAACAACCAAATTGCAATTCTGAGTGACTTAAAAATATAATCATTACCAACAGATTGTTTCAATTCAAGTCAGAGAATTTTGACTCCAAAAATCTTCTCTTTAAAGATGCTGTTAATTCCTTTATGATTGCCAAATTTAGTAATATAGACTAGTATTTCATATGCTGGGAAACTATTAAAGAAAGAAAATGCATAAAGTCCATTCATTACCAGGAACAAAATGCACAAAAAAGAAACCATTTTGCATAGATGAACTACTACGTCTCTCATCACAGAGAACCTTTAGTAAAAACTGATAAATACTTATGTTTCTCAGCACACAGATCTATTTTCCCAAAAACATAAGACAGGCCATGGTAATTGCACTAGATTCCCACTCACAGTGAAAATGACAATTATTTCCTATATCTATTACAAAGATTGACAAAGTGATTATGGAAGGTACCCAAAAGAGAAATCAAATCATCTTTCTGGCATCCTATTAATGTGTATTAAAGATGTTTGTTACATGTTTTCCAAAAACTGTAGTAAACAACCCTAAAAACAATTTAATTGATAGAATTTTTTTTTAAAGTGTATATAAACTGAGGACTACAATCTGACATTTTACAGGAACAACACAAAAACATAATTAACAAAATGCATTTCCTTGTAGATAATGTTATACTTCAATATTAGTTACAATGCACATACCTTTTTTACTTATGAATTATGGGCAGGTTTCAAAAAACGAATCAGTCTAATTTTCTTTCAACAAAGCAGAATGTATCATGCAGTAAAGCATTATTATCTCTATGGCTTATCCTAAATCACTAATCCTGTCTCAGATGCAAATTACAGTAATTTAATATAGGAAATTAGATTATCATTAAGCATGAGAGACAACAGCAGACTAGCCAACTACAGCTAGACAAATGATTCTTCAAATATGCCTTTTCTAAGGATGTGGGTGATTTGAAATTGCTATATAGCCATTCAAATATATATATATTATATTTAATGGAGAGATATTGATGTTTTTTTAAAAATGAAATAAGCCCTTTGCAGAAGCAAAAGAAAAGGACATCGAAGAAAAGAACTGCTGGGAAAGCAGCAGGAAATAGATCTAAATCCTTATTGAAACAGAGAAGGAATAGTAGGTGACAGGGAACCTTCCATCTGCTTCTGCACAGATTTATAAAATTATAGATACATGAGCTCTCTTTACATCACATGGACTTGCAACAACTTTTACTGGATTTAGTAAACTTGTTTTTCAAGACTGTTTTATGTACAACTACATAGGCATAATATATTTGAGATATATTATCACTAATTAAGCAATTATAATATTCACAAATCAGGCAGATGATATAAGGGGGTAGATTTGACTACACTTCCAATGGATTATTATAATAATAGGAATATAAATGTTTTCAATCATAAGCATAAAAGGACATTAAATAGGAACTGGAAATTGTTACTATAAAGGGTGATTCATATGATCAAAATATTACTAGTAGCCAGTAATCATTTGAAGCTCTAATGGCACTGCCATTTTCACTACACGTCATTCAGTGACAATTTTATTGCCTAGGAATCATCCAAATATGTTTTCTTCAAAATGCAGATGGCTGTTCTTATAGAAGCACTTGTAGAAACAAAAACAAATTTTGCCTGATTTTTTTATTATGGCTTTTATGACAGAAGACATATAGTTATGGACACAATTAGAAATAAATGGCAACTAAACACATGCCATTTTTGTCCAAGGAGATTAAGATGTGGAAATAGTCATGCAAAAAACAGAAAATACCTGTACCGAGCCACCATGTCTGTCTGCTGCCAGGTGAGCCCTCAAGTGATGGGGGTTGGCCTGATGGGGGTCCCAAGCTGCCCTGTGGTCTGTTGACTGCCAGTAATATAATGCATTAAGCATGCATACAAGAGGAGGAAAAAGAACCCAAAATATATTAAATATATCATGCAGCTAATCAACTGTATTTTATTCTAAATAAAGAGCACAAAAATACATAGAAACCTATGCATGTATAATAAAACATGTACAAATGCAGAAACAAATCAGTTTAAAGTCCCCCTTTTAAAAAGATACATAACAATGAGTGGAATCATTTAACAACACATCAAACATAGAATCCCATGCAGACAGAATAAAAATATTTGGGAAACTAATTTTGGAAATTATACACTTTTTTTTTAGAGAAAAAAATATTTCTAAATTATTCTGAATAATTAGGGGCGTGCAAAATGATTCCAAGAACCATTTTTATTATGAATCAGCTGATCAAGCAATATTTTCCTGAAATAAAACACCCATGATCTGAGGGTGTTTTGAGAGTTTGAGAATGGAACAAAATAGAGCTTTTTTGGGGGGGGGGTCATCATTTCAAGTATTGCTTCAAGCAACTTGAGTGTTTCTTACTTCCTGAGATTGGGATTTTATTTTCTAAACTTAATATGAGGTTTAATATATGCTTGGGTAACAGAAAAATGAACTATTGGAGCAAAGCAGTGGGAAGGTGATTACCATATGCTTAAGTCAGTAGCCATTCCAGATTCAACTTTTCTTGATAGAAGCATAAAAGGAAGAACAGGAGTGCTGTGAGGGACATGTGATTGTGGTAGAGTCACTATAACTGATGCTTGTGTTGCTGAGTATAAATTCTATCTGCATGCTCTCTAAAGCCTCTTTGGGATTTCATTTTTTAATCTTGATTTTAGAGTATTGTAGTTATTTTCTGATCTTATCTATTGTGCTTGTTAATATGAAGTTACCAGAGTGCATTTAAAGTGATGAAAAGATGCTGTCTTAGTGTACTCTGTTGAGAGTTTCTGGACAATTGCCTACAGATAAGAAATCTCCAGCATGCATTTAGAAATGCAAAGATGATTTTATGCTGATTTCATTTATTGAATCAGATGGAAGGTATTTTACTTTTCTAGGCACTTCTGTGCTATCTTAGCATTGAACTTCAGGATCCCTTTCAGAAATTGAAAGTATCGCAGAATATTAAATCTTAGCTATTTTATTCTGCAGAAATATAGGTTTGCAATAAGTATATACAACAATAATTCTTGATTTTGCATATGAGCTGTAAATGTGGGCATTGCTACTGGCAGAGTCTGTCAAAATAGTAATAGTGGGAATGAGTGGTATTCATTAATACAAAGTAGTTATATAATTAAGTAACACTTTTCTGCAGTCAGCATACCTATACAATTATTCTTATGTAATGCATGGTTTCATCTTCATCACCACTCAATTTGTGCTTGATGAAATGTCAGTTTAATTGAAAGCATTTATATTTGTAGATGCAGATACTAATTGCTAATTGAAGAAGGCACGCACACTTGAACATACACACACCTTTTGGGAGAAAGATGTAATAATGGACTGCTATTCTACCCATTCTTACATCCTCATGTGGATGAAAAACAAAGGGGGCAAGGAACTTCTTCTGCTACTTATGGCCACAATACTTGAAATGTTTTTAGTTCTGTTCCATTAAGACATAGAATAGCTGGACACAGCCAACTTAAAATATTCTAATGGAATGTTTTAGGCAGGCTGTTCTGTTAAAAATACTGTTTCATTTCTCATTTCATAAACACCTCAAGAATTTTCACTGAGGAGCACAAAATAATAAAATGAGAACTTCAGTATTTCCATGGCATGCACACTTAACTTATACATATCAAATTATAGTTAAATTTAATGCTTAAATACGAAAAACATGATTTTATTTATTTATTTATTTGTTTTAATTTGTATACCACCCTTCTCCGACTCAGGGCGGTGAACAGCCAAAATAAAACAGAACATACATGATATGTCCATGATAACCTATCTTACTATATTTTAAGGTTATAATTTATTTTACATTTAAAGATAATGTCAAGATGACAACATTAATATACATTTTATTACTAGCAAACTGCTTCCCTATTGAGTTTCCTTGTGGGAAATTGGCGGGGAGTGCTGGAAATGTTTCATTCTTTCCTTTGATTCCTTTCTTCATGTTTCTTCCTTCCTCTTTGTTACTTCATGTATCTCACCCTTCCTTCCTTCATCGCCTTTTCCCTCCCCCTCTTCCTTACTTTCCTTCCCCACTTCCTTTCACAGGTTTCATGCAACAGAGCTAAAAAAAACTTGAGTATACGCAAGCGCAAAAATTAAGATAAAATAGAATTTAGTATCTTATTAAAATAAAGTACAGTATAGTAAAGTATCACTTGTTCTTGCTCACAAACATTATTTTCCATGTGATTAGTTTTCATTCCAAAAATTCTAAGCCAATTTAGTACAGGAATTATAATAATATTAATTTTACATTCAATGGTCATTGTTTTACTTTTTAAAATTAAAAAAAATAGATTCAGAAGAGTCATAATAAACAACTTCAATGATTATAAAAAGACCAAATGAAAGCTGTGGGATCACTTCTACAGAATGAATTTTCACTTTCTTAGGCCAAATTAATTTAGTTTAGAAGCAGCAATATTACCTCTCAAAAGAAACAAAATTGAGTAATAAAAATATGTAAGATATGAGTTTGAAGCTGGCTTCAAATGCTGACCTAAAGAGGATGCTGATTATACAGAACTTTAATTAATTCCCATGATAATATGTTTAACCTCTGTCAATACAGGGAAATTTCCTTTGAAGACAGCAATGGGATAATCTCAAATCCACTATTAAACTTTCAAATTCCTTTTTAATTATGCCTGTATTAACAATACCTTTTTAACATTATATCAGTATTACACAAGATTATTTAAAGTCTAGAGTCAAAACAATGATATTAGTAAATGTTTCTTCAAAGAAATAGATGATAGTCACAAACTATTACTATTACAATGCAACATGAAACTGTCATACAATATTGCTAGATGGCATACCTGATTTTTGGACTGCTGCATCTTATCTCTGTGTGGATGTGCTTCTCTATTGGAAGTTATCGCAGGATCTGAATGGATGGAACCCACTGGAGTAGGCTGCACAAAATGCATTATAGGTACATGATAAGAAAACTGGGACAACAGTAACTATTTTGTATTTTTTTTTGAGAAATAGTGAAAGATTATTTTTAGTTTCCATGATAACTTGACTTGCAAGCCTTTAGTATTGGCACATGTGGACAGAGGGGAATAATTTTGTTGATTATAAGATTAATTTATAGTAAATAAATTCATCACTACAACAGACAAATCATTTAAATCCCTTTAAAACAGTGATTCTCAACCTGTGGGTTGGGACCCCTTTGGGGGTCGAACGACCCTTTCACAGGGGTCGCCTAAGACCATCCGAAAACACATATTTTCAATGGTCAATGGAATAATTTTATGGTTGGGGGTCACCACAACATGAGGAACTGTATTAAAGGGTAGCGGCATTAGGAAGGCTGAGACCCACTGCTTTAAAACATCTTAAATAAATAAAAAAACCCAGTAGCCCAAGAAGGAAAACGGGAGCTGAAAGGAGCCATTTACAACTGAAGTGTTTAAGTACTGTAACAGCTATTATGTAGGATAGGCAGACAGAAACTAGCACTCTGCATTCATGAACACTCACAAACAGTCAGAAAACACAATAAAAATTCCGTAATTTCACAACACATGGACAAACTGAACCTCAACTGGGAGACTGAGAGTACCCTAGACTAAGCCAAATCCAAAAATGCTGAGGAATTTCTGGAAGCTTGGCATGCAAACAAATCAGCCATCAATAGACATATAAAAATAAACTATAGTTATCATTCAAAAGAAACAACAAAAAGCTAAGAAGGAAACAAAAAAGACCAAAACACGTTACCCCACCTTCCAAAAGCCAACACTTAAATAAGTAGGGATTAATACCAGATGAACTATCAAGCCAAAAACAATACCCTAATCAATGAACTACCAAGGAGAAAACCACACCCCTACCAACACTGGCAAGGCAAACTCTGTATATAAACAGGAGGCAAATCCCACGCTCATCAGCACTGATGATGTTACCTGGTTTGGTAATAATCTTTCAGCAAGCAAACAACTAAACTCAGAGTACCAAGGACATAGAAGTAGTCCTTGACTTATGATCACAACTGGGGCCAGAATGTTAAAGCAGTTGTTTTATGATCCCAATTTTAGGACCTTTTTGCAACAGTTGTTAAGAGAAGCACTGAAGTAGCCAATGAATCACATAGCTATTACATTAATCTGGTTTCCCTCATTGACTTTGCTTGTCAGAAGGTAACTGGGAAGATTGCAAATGATGATCACATGGCCCCACGACACTGCAACCATTGTAAATATGTGCTAGTTGACAAATGGATTATGACCCAAAACTAGCAAAATATTCAGGTCCTTGTTAGGCCTGTAACGTCATGTTACTCACCTCTCAACTCTTCCCTGTTTGGCACATAAGACTATTAAAACTAATTCAAATTAGAATGGCCCTGTTAAATATAAGATGTTGATTCATTTCCTTAAAAAATGAAGTAAGGATTTAGTGCGTACTCTTCAGAGAATCATAGTGAACTGAATGGTTCTTACAAAATGATAACTATGCTATGCCTTTTTACAGCCACTTTGTGTCAATGAATAGAAAGCTAGGATATAATCTTATTATAAAATGGAGCAATAAAACATTACCTAAATAATACAAGACCATTCAATGTAAGCTAAATAAAGGTTACTACAATTTTTATACTGTCTGTTAGAACGTTCAATTTTTATAAGAATATAAAAAAAATTATAGAAGTATACTTACCAGTTGTTTACCAATCCAGTCATATTCATAATCAAACATATAACCCTTCCGATCAAATAAGTCTGTAAAGAGCTTTCTTAAGTAGTCGTAATCTGGTTTTTCAAAGAAATCTAGCCTTCTCACATAACGAAGGTAGGTAGCCATTTCTTCTACAGGAATAAAGAAACATTGGTAATATTAATTGCTAGAAAAATTAGTGTCAATTACTGTTAAGTCTCAGCTTTTTTGCATAAAAAGATAAAATATCTTTATAAATTATCATTTTATATACATACTTCCAATCTTATCAATTATATTTATTCAAATTGTATGTGTTTTTCTAACAAATTTGTGATCAGATGATCTGGAGGGAGAAAGGAGTATAGAAGAAAAAACCTATGCAACCTATTTTTCCAACCTTTTCCCATCATTTTTCCACTGGGGGGGGGGATTAAAAGCCACTATAAATAACTAAATATAACATTTATTAAATAATACTATAAAACAATGTTGCAGCCAATTCATTTTCAAAATTAATGGATAAAAATCAATGAAAGTAATATTGCTTTGGGGGGGAGGGATATCAGTAGATGAAACTTTGAGAGCTTAGATGACATTATTCATATCACAGCATGTTGTCACTATTCCAAAACTGATAACCAGCAATATTGCTGTTGCAATATGCTGAAAGACCTGTATTCCCATGATTTTTATTTGCTCTTTATCATCCTTATTAATTGAGGAAGTATTAGTGGTGTTTAAAGAGATACACAAGTTGAAAAACTTTTCAATTTATGAAAAAAATCTTTGAAATGCAAATGAGAATATTCAGACAAAATTTTTAAAATATATTTTTATCAAAAAGAATCAGGAGATAAATTTAGAAGTGTGTGCTGTCTCATAGTTATTGGGAATAATTAGTAATTGCTTCTGTGCATTGTAACTTAAAGACTTAGTCCCAACAAATGATGCATATAATGGTAGCCTTAATGCCCAAGATAATAAATTATTACTGCCTTTCATTTTATTCTTTAAATTTTATTCTTTAAATTAAGTAGAAGAACATGTCCTAAGAGTTTGAGAGTTTCCCAAATTTCTTCAGGACAATATGAAAACCAAATAATAAATTTGTCTTTTATGACTGTATCAACGGATTATTTTCTTTCCATTTTCCAGCCTGAAAAAAGATAAAATTTGGATAATCAAATCAAATGTCTAATCATGACAGCTTGAAGTTCCAGCTATAATATTGATTGCATTTTCAATGATAGTTTGGCTAAAGGGAACACTTTTTTTCATAATGCCATTAGTATACCAAAATATAGGAATGGAATGATTAAGCCAGCACATTTTACCAATTATATGTGTCATTCAGATTGTAACGCATCAAATTATTTGCACAGACCTAATTTAAAAAAAAAAAGAAAATCATGGAAACTATGTCAATATCTTGCTTAGTACAGGAACCCAAATTAAGTCACTTCCGACAATTGGCTGTCCAGCATCCACAAGAACACACTCGGTAAAGGAAAGGCCATGATTAACGTTATCTAACAAATCCTTGCAAGTTATAATAGGTACATCTTTTGATTATGTCATTTTGAACTAGTCTTATGTAACCAATACAGTGCTAATTATCTTCTTTCTACAGTACAATGTTATTGAAAATCTTCTACGGCATTAGCATCTTCTCTGAATCGAACTGAAATATGTGTCTGCACAGTTACAGAAATTAACAATCTCAAAATCACTAAGGCACGTATATGTAATTTTCAGCAGAGAAACTCTAATAGAATTTTTTTTCAGAATAGAATTAACATTTAAAATTGCAAATATATAATGTTGAATGATGTACTGAAAATTTAGAACTACTTGAATTATAACAACTTTGAATATATAAGCATTGGGAAGCAATATATTGTACAATTGGAAAAAATACAATCTCAGACTTCAAATCCTGAATGGAAGCAAATATTAATCTTTGAATTGGCTCTTTATAAATGTAATGGAAAGACTGACCAATGTGATTCATGAGGACAAAATTTAATCTGGCCAAGTAAGAAATAGAACAGTGGTTTGTGTATTCATTGTGATGTATTTTTTACAGCAATAAAATATATCGAAACATTTTTGCAGTCCTTAAGCTTTTCTTTATGTTTCAAATTAATCTCATTAAATTTCTGAAATATTCCAGACAAGTAAGTAATATATTTTTCATATTTTGGTATTTATTGCAGAAATCAATTTTTTTTCCTTATGATAGAATGAAAACCTAATCCTGAATAAGTCCACAGCTCTATCAAACAGCTGTCTTAAAAATCTACCAAATATCCATGTTTAATAAATGAACAAACTGCAGTTATCTTAACAAGGTTGCTGAAATAATTTATTTTTTCGTAATTGAATTTAATCTAATTTATTTCATTTACCACAATATTTAGTGAATCGTGTACATTTGGACATAAAATGGTCAGCAAAGCAATTCTTGTGAGGTATGCAATGAATACAGAAAATGTTTGGAGCTGCTTTTTCAAAAATGCCATAAATCTGCAATATTTTCCTTCCGCAGAACTCTTATCAATTACACACAGCAATAATGTTTCTTAATGGAATACTGGCATTTTCAAGGTATGCTTTTAATGCAGCAAAATTGATTTGCTATAAGACTTTTTGTAGCTCCATATCTTCTTATAGGATATAAAGTTATCTTCAAAATTTAATATACAGTCCATTAATAAAACTTTGCTGTCCACAGCTTTATCCAACCATAGGAAGAATTTTATTGTTTTCAATATCATTACCCATTTCATCAATGCTTCTTTGTACCACAGTATTACTATTTGGTAAGAGTTTCAATAGTTCAGTTGGTTCTTGATGCATTACTATAGAAATAACTTCCTGCAAACATGGTATTTATCAATGCTATGTTAGCAATAAACTCTGAAATACAGTAAAATGAGTAAAATCTGTTTGGCCTTCTTAGAACATTTTTTTTAATGTAGCAAGTATTGTTTAATGTTTAATAAATAACCTATGAACATTTCTGAAATATTCAAAGTCTTTATCATTTTTGCCTGGATGCTTTTCATAAAGATGATTAAGAATTGAGAAAGTTTCCCTGCTTCATTTGAAACTGCAGAAATAGTGTGCTTTTCTAAAGCATCTTACAACAACAAGACTAAGTGTATATGGGAAGTTGTTTGATAAGTAATGATGAGAGTCATTTATATTTGGAAGCATAGTTTCAAAACATCTTATTTTTGTCATGGCATATTAACAAATATACAAGGATTCAAATAATCAATTCAAGTAACATGAGTTGCACATGCTTAAATACTGATACAATCAGTATCTATAACTACTGAGTTATAGATGGAGATAACTCAGGATGCCAAATACAAATAAAATAGCAATATGTTCTGACCAACACATAAACAAGGAAAACTGAAAAAAATTTTTTAAAAATCAACCAGATGAGCAAGTTCATTACTTCCTTCTTTTTCATTGTGCCTATCAAAAATCAAGAAATACTCATGCGGGTGGTGGAAAGTGCAATAAACTGATTAAAGAGCATAATATTAGAGAAACGGGTTAAAAGCCGGGGTGAAATGCTCCCGGTTCGGACCGGATCGCCCAATCTGGTAGCGATGGCGGCGGGTGATTCGGAGAACCGGTAGCAAAAATCCCTGCGCACCCCACCCCCCAATGCCCAGCTGAGCCGCACAATCATCAGAGGCTGTTTTTTTAACTTTTAAAAGCATTTTTTCTACAACCTCTTCAGCTGAAGAGGTTGTAGAAAAAAATGCTTTTAAGTTTTTTTAAAAAATGTTGGCCACGCCCACCCAGTCACATTACCCCCCACCAAGCCACGCCCACAGAACCGGTAGTAATAAATTTTAGATTTCACCCCTGTTAAAAGCAGTAGAATTAGTGCAAAATTCTTCATTCAGGGAACAATAATCAAATGCATATACAGTACATTCAGATAGTATGCAATTACAGCCTTCAGTTTTTTGGGGTATGACGCGACAAGCTTCGCACACCTGGATTGGAAGATTTTCTGCCATTCTTCCTTGAAAATCCTCTCAAGCTTAGTCAAGTTGAATGGCCCCTCCAGAGGACATTTTCAGGTCCCTCCAGAGATGTTCAATAGGGTTCAAGTCAAGGCTCTGGCTGGGCCACTCTCAGACATTCAGAGTTGTCTAAGACACTCCTGTGATGTCTTGGCTGTGTGCTTAGGATCATTGTCATGTTTAAAAGGATCGTTGGTCTTACCTGATACGTTCCTTCTCTTTGAGTGGAGACAGCAGCCAGCGTGGGTAGTGCCCGTCCAATCAGCTTGAAGGACTGAGCCTGCCAATTTTTCTTAGTCCCGCCTCTGTTGCCGGGCAGGCCAGCTTTGGCGAAGACTGGAAGACAGACTCGGTGTGTGGGACAAAGACGAAACCAAAGACAGAAAAACAATAGAAATGCGGAGTCCAGTTTGAAGAAGAGAAAGGGAGGGTCTGGCTGCTGTCTCCACTCAAAGAGAAGGAACGTATCAGGTAAGACCAACGATCCTTCTCCATTGAGAGTGGAGACAGCAGCCAGCGTGGGACATACCCAAGTTCACTGTCCCGAAGGTAGGGGGGGATCACGCTGGACCGCATTGTCCTCTCCAGCAACCACTCTTTGCAGAACTCGGCGACCAAACGAGGCTTCGGCTGACGCAAACTGGTCGAGTTTGTAGTGTCTGATGAAGGGACTCGGAGAAGTCCACGTGGCCGCTCTACAAATTTCCAGCAAGGAAGCCTGTGTAGCCCAAGCTGCTGTCGTAGCCGCGCTGCGGGTGGAATGAGCTGTCAAACCTGAAGGGCGCGGAAGGGATCTAACATCGTAGGCTGAGGCAATAGTCTGGCGGATCCAACGACCGATGGTTGAAGGAGAGACTTTACTGCCTTGAGAGGTAGGTAAGAAGGAGACAAAAAGCGACTCCGAACGACGGAAGGGAGCCGTCCTCTTCAGATAAATTCGCAGAGCCCGCCGGACATCGAGAGAGTGCCAACGACGTTCCCGCGGATGCGCGGGCCGGGGACAGAAATTTGGAAGAACCAGTTCCTGGGCACGGTGGAAAACTGAGTTGACTTTCGGCACGAAAGTAGGGTCCAAACGGAGCACCACCCGGTCAGCATGGAAAACACAAAGGTCCGAACGGGTGGACAAAGCGGCGAGTTCAGATATGCGGCGAGCCGAAGTGATTGCCACCAGAAAGGCAACCTTGCAGGTAAGAAGTCTGAGACTGGTAGTCCGCAGTGGTTCGTACGGGGAACACGTAAGAGACTGTAAAACCAGAGGAAGATCCCAGGTCGGATAGCGATGCAGAATAGGAGGACACAAATTCTTCGTTCCCCGAAGAAAACGGCGGATCAAGGGATGATGAGCCAGAGATGACAAGGAGCCGCAGGTAAGTACTGATGATAAAGCAGCAATGTGACGGCGGAGAGTGTTGGGAGAGAGGCCCTGGGAGAGGCCCTTCTGTAGAAACATCAGAATATGAATAATTGACGGTTGAAGAGGCGAGATACCGACCTGGTCACACCAGTTGTAGAAACTCCGCCAAGTGGCCGAGTAAATGCGCTCCGTAGAAGGCCGTCGTGAGGATAGCAAAGTATGCGCAACATCTGCCGGGATTTGTACCTCTCTCAAAGTGCACCGCTCAATCTCCAAGCGGTTAGATTGAGCCAGGCCGGGTCCGGGTGCTGCAGAGCGCCTTGTGAGAGAATATTGTCCGAGAGAGGAATGCGCCACGATGGGGTCACCGATAGGGACACGAGGTCCGCAAACCAGGGTCTCCGAGGCCAATGAGGCGCCACAAGGATCACTTCCGCTCGCTCGGATAGAATCTTGCGGATGACCCTGGGAAGGAGGGCCGTCGGGGGGAAAGCGTACAGAAGGCCCGACGGCCAAGGAGTTCGAAGAGCGTCGACACCGGCTGCTCGAGGATGAGGGTACCGTGAAAAGAACAGCAGAAGTTGAGAGTTCTCGTGAGTCGCGAACAGGTCGATCACTGGACGGCCGAAGCGAAGAGTCAGTTCCTGAAAGAGGAGCGGAAGGAGGCGCCATTCCGCGTTGTCTATTTGACGGCGACTCAACCAGTCCGCTTGAACATTCTGCACCCCGGAGATGTGTTCTGCCCGAAGGGAACACAGGTGGTGCTCTGACGAGATCCCCAACGCAACTGCCAGGGTTAGAAGAGATTTCGACCTGGTGCCCCCCAGTTTGTTCAAATGAGCCTTCGCGGCGACGTTGTCCGTGAGGACAAGGACGTGGGTTCCGGAGATCAGGTGACGGAATGATTTTAGGGCAAGGTAAACAGCCTTCAGTTCCAGCCAATTGATGGGATGCCGAGCTTCCGAAGGAGACCAAGTCCCTTGGGCCAGTTGACCTTGGCAATGAGCTCCCCAGCCCAGAAGACTGGCATCTGTCGTCACCACCACCCTCTTGGGCTCGAGGAAGAAGCAACCCGCCGAGAGAGCCGGGGAGCGCCACCACCGAAGGGATCTTCGCACCGCAGACGGGAGAGGGATCGGCTTCGATGAAGTGCCTCTGCCGGCCTTCTGCAAGGGCAAGAGAAACCATTGGAGTTCCCTGGCGTGAAGTTGAGCCCAGGGAACAATAGCAATCGCCGATATCATCTTACCTAAAAGTTGAGATAGGACATAGGGGGAAACCACCCGACTCCCCTCAACCCGGGAAATCAACTGTCTCAGACTAGCTTGTCTGTCGGGAGAAAGGAAAACTTTGCCCTGAACAGAGTCAATCAGGGCACCCAAGTGTACTAACTTAGTGGAAGGGGAGAGATGGCTCTTCTCCAAATTAATAGAGAAACCGTGAGCCGCCAGGGTCTTAACCGTCAGACTAATATCTAAGGCAGCTTGCTGTACAGAAGGAGACAATAACAGAATATCATCTAGATAACAGAGGAGACGGACTGAACGAAGACGGAGCTGAGCCGCCAAGGCAGACAACACCTTCGTAAAGGTGCGGGGGGCCGAAGAAAGGCCAAATGGGAGAGCCCTATATTGGTAGTGAACTCCGTCATAACAAAACCTCAAAAACCGTCTATGGGAAGGGAGGATAGGAATATGAAGGTAGGCCTCGGTGAGATCAATGGAAGAGAGGAGATCGCCCCTCCGAACGCCGTCTAGAATAGATTTTAATGATTGCATTTTAAACTTTCGGTACGCCACGTATCTGTTTAAACGTTTGAGGTCCAGAATGGGACGCCATCCCCCCGATGATTTTGGAACGAGAAACACCCTTGAATAGAATCCCGAACCCTCCTGACCGGAAGGAACAGGTTGAATAGCCCTGATAGTCAGGAGATGCTGAACCGATGAATCCATAAGGGACTTTTTGACTGGATTACGAGAAATCGGACAGCAGACAAAGGTGTGAGGGGGGGGGGCAATAAATTCAATGGCCAACCCAGATCTTAAGGTGGCGAGGACCCACATGTCCGAGGTGGATTCTTCCCAGACAGCGGCAAAGAGACCCAACCGACCGCCAATGGGAGGATCCAAAGAGCAATCAGCGACGGCGACGGGAGAAACGACCTCCTCCCCCTCGAAAGGGCCGCTTAAAGTTAAAGGGACGTCCTCTGAATGATCTATCAGAGGAACCCTGCTGCCTGCTGAAATACCCCTCTCTCCTAACATTGGGAAAGGGAAAGGAAGAGGAGGACCCCCCATCCGCACCTCTGGAGTAGGAACGAGAGGGGTAAGGTGAAAAACGGGGCGCTCCTCGCCGGAAAACAGCCGCTAAAACCTTCTTCTTGTCCCTGGTCTCTGTGAGGAAGGGATCTAAGGCATCCCCAAAAAGCTTCGTGCCCTTAAAGGGAACCGAAGCCAATCGCCACTTATGTCTGGCATCCGCCTGCCAGTGACGGAGATACAACAAACGCCGAGCTGTGACCGCCGAAGCCAGAGATTTCGCAGAAAACCTAGCAGCGTGAAGAGTGGAGTCGGCTGAAAATTGTACGGCAGCTACGATTTTATTTAGGTCCTGTCTGATACGAGAATCTCCGGGGGCTAGTTTGTCTTGTAACTGACGCAACCAAAGTAACGTTGTACGATTAAAGAAGGATGCTGTAGTAGTAGCTTTAATCGCCCAGGAGGAGCTTTGAAAGGCCTTTTGAAGAACTTGATCAGATCTGCGTTCATCAGGACGGAAACCCTCGTCCGGCTCGCCCGGAACGTTGGAGTTAGGAAGAAGAGCTGCAATCGGGGCATCCACCAAAGGAATTTGAAGAAGAGTTTCCAGATCCGAAGATACTTGAAAGTTTCTTTTGTCATTAGCCGAAGGAAGGGGAGCAGAAGCCGGAGATTCCCACTGGCGTTTAACGACATCCAGAAAGAGAGGAGGAGTAGGGACAGATGTTATGGGTCTAGCTGGTTCCGCGAACATAGGGTCCAAGAAACCAGAGGAAGACGAAGGGGGGGGATCCGCATTTGTAGAGGATAAACGGGCTGTATTAACCGCTTTGAAGAGCAATGATTTGAATAAGGCTTGAGGAAAGAGGCCTGTGAAAGTAGGCTGATCGGGAGGAAGGTTCTCATCCTCCGACAGGTCAGAAGCAGGATCTCCTTCGTCGATGCAGGCTGAAGGATGACTGTAGTGGGACGAAGTAGGAGAAGCGGAGCGAACTGAATGAGAACATCCTTCGTCACTGGGGCCCGCCGAACAGGGGGAAACCTCTCTCACCGATCCATGTCGACTGGAAAGACCCGAACGGGTGGCCAATGACTTTTGAACCGCCGCCTCGATCATTTGCTGTAGCTGACCTGGAAGGATGGAAGGATCCAAGGAATGAGCAGGTACAGGGTCAGATGAAGGAACCTCCGGTATAATTGCTGGATCAGGCACCGGTTGAGAAACTGCGTCAGGCCCCCACAAATTTTCCTCAGAAATAGTCACTGGGCAATCTTGCAGGGAAAGCTGGTCAGGAGAAGGCGAGTGAGCGGCTGCTGGAGGTGGATTAGAGGAGGTAGGAGGTTGAATAGTGGGAGGAGACAACTGGGCAGAAGCCTTGTCACATAACCTGGTCAAAACTTTGTCTCTACGTTTTTCTGCCTTGGAGGAAGAGGATGACACATCACGAGTGGAAGACTTGTGATGAGAGCGTGAGGATTGAGAAGTTCTGGAATGGGCCCTGGAATCTTCCATGGCAGAATGCTGGGTAACAGACGTGGAGTCTGATTGGCCAACTTTACCTGCACTGGCCTTACGACCGTGCTTTGATTTAGAAAGGGCCTTGGGCATGTCAACAAAACAAGGGGTGCTTAAGGTAAGACCCCACACGCCAGATTACGCTTTGATAATTATACTTTAATGTGTCAGAAGGGAGCGAGAGGAACTCCACAATTAGGCCCAGCGACTGGAATGACAAATCTATTTGGTAAATCAAATAGGCTTGATAGGGAGCGTAAGAAAAACTCCACAAACAACAAGCGTAATAGAAGAAAAGGCCCAACCAATTGAGAAATGTTGTTGAGAGAAACACTCAAATTAGCAGACAAACAGGCAGATTAAGGCCACCGTTCTCAGGCTTGTGTAACGTAAAGGGGAGGGGGCGCGAAGCCCCACTAGGGTCCAAATACAAACAGCGTATAAAGAATTGAATACAGCCTCAGGAGAAAGGGGGGGGCGTGAAGCTCCACAACTAGAATAATATGCTGTATAAGTATAATGGCCACTGCAGTACAAAACGGGGGCGCAAAGCTCCTCAGCTGCAATAGTAGTGCCAGCAATGTATCTCAAACAATTTTAGTAGTCTGCAGAGATCGGCAGCTAAACAGTTAAGGCGGCAAGCAGCAACAGGTCGCAGTAGAGGAAATGCGAGGTTGCGAGGCTCCTCAATTAAAAACCAGCCTGTAGCACTTTAAGTTGATTTTAACAGTTAGGGCGAACGGCTGCGAGAGAGAAGGCTTCTAGAGGAAAAAAACCCCCAGCTGAAAAGCTTGATTACGGGGAGAGCAGGCTGTGGGGCGCCGCGATTTCCTTAATGGCGGGAAAGCGAGGGGCGTCCAAGATGGCCAGCGCGGCTGCAGCGCGCCCTCCGAATTGCCGAGAATAAGGGGAAATCGAAACTTGGCCAAACGGAGCAGACGAAGGCAGCTCGAGTCAGGGAGAATGTCCCTCGAAGTTCAGATGAAATTAAAACTCCTTGGGAGGGATAGAGGCGAGGGAATCCCTACGCCCCTGGCTAAGCCAGGGCAAACGAAGCCAAATGAGGGACTTGGGTAACTCACGAAATCGAAGTCAAGCAGTCCAAGGTCAGCCGGAGTAATCAATCAGAGTCCAAATAGCAAAGAAATAGCACAGTCACACAATCCAAAGTCAAAAAGCCAGAAAATCAAACACTAGAAATAAGAATAAAGAGATTTAGCTAGAGAGCAGTCCCACACACCAGCCAGCGCTGAAGGACTGAGCCAAAAGCTGGCCTGCCCGGCAACAGAGGCGGGACTAAGAAAAATTGGCAGGCTCAGTCCTTCAAGCTGATTGGACGGGCACTACCCACGCTGGCTGCTGTCTCCACTCTCAATGGAGAAGTGAACCTTCAGCACAGGCTGAAGTCCTGAGTGCTGTGGAACAGGTTTTCATTGAGGATATTCCTGTACTTTGATCCATTCGGCTTTCCCTTAACCCTGCCCAGTCTCCCAGTGCCTGCTGCTGAAAAACACTCCCACATCATGATGCTGCCGTCACCATCCTTCACTGTTGGGATGGTATTGGGATGAGTGGTGCCTGGTTTCCTCCAGACATAGCGTTTAGAATTGAGGCCAAACAGTTCAATCTTGATTTCATCAGACTAGAGTATCTTGTTCCTTACAGTCTGAGAGTCCTTCAGTTGCTTTTTTGCAAACTCCAAGTGGGCTTTCATGTGTTTTGCACTGAGAAGAAGCTTCTGCCATAAACCCTGGATCGGTGGACGGCTGCAGTCATGGTTGTCCTTCTAGAACTGTGTCCCAACTACACACAGGATCTTTGGAGCTCAATCAGAATGACCATCAGGTTCTAGGTCACCTCTCTTAATAAGGCCTTCTCCCCTAATTGCTCAGTTTGACTGGGCAATCATCTCTTGGAAGAGTCCCGGTTGTGCCAAACTTCTTCTATTTGAGAATTATGGAGGCCACTGTGCTCTTAGGAACCTTCAGTGCAGCAGAGATTTTATTATAGCCTTGCAATAATCTGTTTAGTGATTAGTGCCTTGCAATAATCTGTTTCTGAGCTCTGCCGGTAGTTCCTTTGACCCAATGGCTTTTGCTCTTCTGCTACAGTATGCATTTTCATCTGTGATGTGTTCTATAGAGTGGTATGTGCCTTTCCAAATCATCAATTTAATTTACCACAGGTGGACTCCAATCAAGGTATAGAAACATGTCAGAAATTCACCAGAGCTGAATTGTATGTGTTGTTGCAAAGGGTCTGAATACTTGGGCCAATGTGACATTTCAGTTTTTTCTTTTTAATAAATTTACAGACATTTCTAAAATTCTGTTTTCATTTTATCATTATGGGGTACTAAGTATAGATTAATGATAAAAAAAGAATTTCAATAACTGTAGGGTGCAGCATGACAAAATGAAGGAGGTCTGAAGACTTTAAAGTGCATTTAAAGTTTAAATTTAAACAACAGCAACAAAACAATTCATAGCAAGTAATTATTCTATTTTATTCTGTTTTGTTAGGATACCATATGAAATACTATATCCCGTTCTAGATATAATTTCAAGAGGAATTCAGTGACAGTGAAATGGGTTCAGAGAACGACAATAAGGATGAAAGAATATTAGAAATATTAGAATAGTCAGCATTCTTCAAAATACCCATTAAGCATGCCATACAAAAACTAGGTCAAAACCTGATATCTCTTGTTGTAGACTTAAGACAGGAAATAGTGAATCTAAGTTACAGGAAGGAAGTTAGATTCTGGCTGAATGTTACACAAAGCTTCCTAACCTTATGAGCAGCTTCGCACTGCAGTTAATTAATCGGAGAAGTGATGTGCTCCTCATCATTTGCAGTGTTCAAGGGAAGTCTAGACAGATTTAATTTCAATTCTCGAACTGTGCAGGAAGCTATTTGGTGGCCTAAATGGCCTTTCCAACTCTATGAGTCTAATTATTGCAGCATTAATTGCACTATCTGGCACTATAATATATTGTATAACAAGCAATTTAGCCCACTCATAGCCTACTCAATAGCAGAACTCTTTACCTGGGAAGTTTTCACATAGTACTTCAATAGGAGTTGCTCTCTTGGTATCTCCAATTTTCTGATACCGTTCTTTCAATGTATCTGCCTAAGTTGAAAAAGCATCAAGTTAACTGTTTCTGAAACATTCTATAAAACTTTGATAATATCAGAAGAAACAAGGCAAATCAAAAGAATTCATACTACCTTTAAGCCTTGCCAGGGAAGGCTGCCTCTTAAAAAATACATGAACATATGACCTAAAGCTTCCAAATCATCTCTTCTACTTTGCTCTGAAAATGTAAATTGAAAATATGAAGACTAGATTTCTGAACTGATGTATAAAATCAATGGAAAATATGTACAAATACGTAACTATATAAAATAATGTAACATTTTCTGAAAATATAAACTAACAGCGAATTTATAGAGATAAGAACTCCATCAAGTAAATCTGACAAAACCCACGAAATGTAAAAGCATTAACTGACTGTACAGACACATCACTGAACTAATTAGAATGTTATGATTCTAAGCTTTCTCTTTTTTTCTTTTATATCTTTTGATTATAGATTTCCAGAGACAGAGATCCAGAAACTGTTTTCTCCAACATTTTAACAAGTTTTCCCAGCAATCTATAAGCTAAAGTAAGAAGAGAAATTGAAAACCTTCTTTAAATCTATATAAATTGTCATTATGAAAATATGGAAGAACTGACACAAGTGCCATTTTTCAGGTTTGGGACCATTGATTTCTCCTTGATAGCTATTTTCTCTTGTTTTCTAATGTGTTTTATTTTCTACTGATACTTTACAGGTAGTTCTCAACTTATGACCGGTCATATAACAACTGCTCAAAGTTACAACAAACTCCCCAAAAGGTACTTACAACCCAGTTCCAAAGTTCCAACAGCCAGATCCATCTCATGTGACCGCATTTTGGGGGCTTGGAAACCAGCCCACATTCACAGTCATTTGCAGCATCCTACAGTTACATGATCCTGATTTACATTTTTGTTGAAAACAGTTTTTGGCAAAAACATCCCACAGCAAACAACAGGCTCACTTTACAACTGTGATGTTCACTTAACTATTATGAATTCATTAAATGACCAATATGATTCATGTAATGACTGCTGCAAACAAAATCATACAATCAGGTTCATCATATGATGACCTAATTTACGACTGTCACAACTTATTATCATAATGGACAGGCTCCACTACGTTCGTAAGTCAAGGACTACCTGCAATTGTGTTTTCCACCCAGAGCTGTTATATGTGAGGTGGATGGCTATTTAAATCTAATAAATAATGCTGCATTATGAAAAGCTGAGGAGCTATACAAGCTGTTTAGAGCTAAATTTTCATTAAGAAGAATATAACTGAACTTGACAGTTTATTAAAAACTTATATTAAAAATTAGGATTTTGCCATGCACCGATAACATTAAAGAATTATATCCATACTCTTACACATATGTTTGAAGGAAATAGATTAAGTTTATAAAAAAATTATAAATATACAAGCTGCTAAGCTGCTGTGTTCATGTTCATACATACATACATACATACCTTTTCCTAAATGTGTATTTATACTCATGTATCTAGCAGTTCCTGTAAGGCTTTTGTGTTCTCGATATGGTATGTGCTTCTTTGTTTCTGGATCTATATACTCTTTTGCCAAACCAAAATCTATAATATGAATAATTTGTTGAGTTTTGTTTCCTGGTCGTCCTATTAAGAAGTTTTCAGGTTTTACATCTCTGTATATTAAGTTCTTTGAATGAACATATTCCATTCGTGAAATCTATCAAACAGAATGAAAGAAAGTTTAAAGAAATTAAAATAGTCATATCTTTAGTAATAAAACAAATGGAGGAGTTACTGTGTTTTCCTGTCTTGGAATTCAAGATTTTTCATGAATGAAATTAAAAATGAAAACTTTCCTAATATTAATTTATTTTGCTTCATAATATAAATACAGCTGGTGATATACAGAGGCAGCTAGCCACCTCGGTGATCCCTGGCTAACACCTGCCATACGCCTGCCTGCCCCCCAAAAAAGCTGATGATATATATATATCTATTAAAGACAGTACCTTTGAAAAAATATTCCTTCATTAAATTATACATTGGTTGCCATTATGTGTTGTTATTGATAGTTCATACAACAAAGGTATTTTTAAGCTTTAAAATACTGAAGAAAACACTGAAGAAAAAATAGACACAGAAGAAAAAAGCTTTGTTCAATGTCTTGTAAATTAACTGACTGTCAGATATCCATAGATTTGAGAATATTCTGCTACACCTGTACTCTTCATGTGTAAAAAGGGCACTTCCTGCAGAATCACACTGTAATTCAAATTTATTTCACTAGTAAATTTTCCATTATTTTTACTTATAGTTATCCTTTTTTATGGATTGTTGGCTATATGGATAGACACGAGTGCAACACAGAACCAACAACATATTACCTTATAAACCTATGCAAAGATACCTTTATCATATATACAACATCTCAGAAACTACCAAAAAAATATAATAACGTCTACACATTCTGGTAGCCATAAACAAACAATACTATCCAAAGCTACTTAAGCAAAACCCAAAGACCAACAATATATAATGCAAGAACTGTGAAAACTATTATGTGGGGCAGAAAATTGAGAGAAAATATCCATGAATGTCAACTGGCAGTTAGAAGACATGATAAAAACTCCTTAGTTTCACAACAGACAAGTTCAACCCACTTTTTGAATTGGAAAACTGTAAACATATTAGATTAAACCAGAGAATTCCTAAAAGCATAGAACCCTAATTAATCACCCATTAAAAGATATATTGAAATAAGTTCCATGTACAAACCTTTTAAGAAAGCAAACAACCAACCAAACCTAAAAGAAAAAGACAAACACATCCTTTTTCATCACACACCTATTAATCAATACCCAGATAAGGAACCAGAACCAGTTAAAGAGAAACTACAAAGTAAAAGATAACATCCCACTCTATTTTTTTTAAATGAAAGCAACCTCAAAGTCAAACATGTCTCCATTGTTTACAATAATAAAGCCCCAAAATCAATCAAGGAAAAATAATGTCCAAATCAAAGCAGATAACATAACCTACCACTTATAAACAGTTAGAAAATGCCTCTCTCCCATTTACTGATGTTACTTAGACTGGTAATAAAACATCAGCTCAAAAAACATCAGGAACCCAATAATGATACACTTTTTGTGCATTCTTGATATTTTTATATTATTTAAGTATAAGGTACAGAAGATAATTTATAGAGAAGCTCTACTCACCAGTTGTATGGCTATCATAAGTACAGTTTTCAGGGAAAAAGTCCTATCACACAAATCAAATAAATCTTCCAAACTAGGTCCCAGTAGTTCCAGCACCATGGCATTGTATTTGCCACAAGGGCCAAAATAATAAACCTGAGGTATTCCATCTAAACAGTGAAAACAAATGGTATATATAACATTTAGTTGCATTCAGTTCCTAAACAGACTTTTCTTTATCTTAGATACATTTGCAAATGAAAATTTATCTTGCTTAGTTATAAAAAACACAACAGGCAACAACATCCCTTTATGGAATTTTGTAACGGTTCAGTCTCAGTCTGTTATTTAACTATTTCCATAGAAACAGTATCAAGTGAAAAGCTTAAATATATGGAAGAACATAATATTCAGTACAAAGATATGTTAATGGGTTTATTAACTATACAAACTACCAATTTCACATTATTAATTCTTTTAATATTTTAATCAAATAATGAATCTAGAAAAAATCTGTAGAAAAGCATAACCTTAGGTTGTTATTTCTCCTAACAGTATCTTCTCAAATTTCATTGTAACAAATTCCCATTTCATTATACTCTGTTTCCCTGAAAATAAGACATCCCCTGATAATAAGCACAATTGGGATTTTGAGCGTATGCGCTAAAATAAACCTCTCCCCGAAAATATTTAAACGCAGAGCTGGAAATCAGGTAAGGCAGCAAGAGGAGCCCCATCTTGCTTCATACGTCCCAAAATAATAAGACCTCCCTGAAAATAAGGCCAAGCGCTTATTTTGGGGTTCAAACAAATGTAAGACAGGGTCTTATTTTTGGCGAAACATGGTAGATAAAAATTTTAATGAGACTACTTTAACAGAAATGAAGGAAATACCTAATGCTTTTTGCAGCAAGCCTCACCAGTAGATATACTTAATTTAAAAGCTTCGAGGATCTCAAACTATGTTAATTTGTAAGTATTTCCAAATCAAAATATTTTCACCTTTCATTAGTATCTAAAATAGCAAATAGGTCCATTTTAAAATCAGTGAAATCTTCATTTATTATAAATTTGTTGTTATAAAAACTTATCCCACAAAGATGACTTTTATAATACTAGTCATGGGAAATCTTTATAAAATGCTTGTAAATTTTTAACTAGCTCTGCCCATGAGAGATAGAGCATCTTATTTAAATAGGTGATGCCTTAAAAAGCTTACTTTAGCTTTTTAAAAAATTAAAAGTTCACTTTGTGTATGTAGGATCAAACCTATAGCCACATATGATTAAAGCACATTAACTCTTTTTTCAATTACAAGGCAGTTTGAAAAGGATGAATTATGAAGACAAGGGTACTTTGATGGGTGGCTTTACCTGTGAATACCTTATTAGGCAAATGCTAAATGTCACTGCAGTCAAATGTGTAATTTGCTATGTATCAATAATACATATCATTAAATGTTTCACTGTCTAGTACAGCAAAAATATTATAGTTAATAAGCTTTCATAATCTAAATGACAAGTTCCCAATTTAATACAGACATTGCATAGTAAAATATTGATAAAACAAAGCTGTTCTTTAAATAATTAAAATATATTTAAAGCAATACAATTAGAAATAATTAATTGACGAAGTTATTTAACTTTCAACTGCAAGTTGATTTAAGAATAAAAGCTGAGTAAGAACTGATCAAATCTTGCCTGTCAAGGAAAGGACAAAAGCTAGCCTGACTGCTTTATCACATTTACAGGGTCTGAGAGGACTTATCAAGAAAACTTTCTCATATTTCTGACAAAGATACAGTCAGTGGTGTAAACCAGTACTAGTATACAGGTATATATATACCAATACAAGTTTAACAATTTATATTCCGCTACAAATTATACTTACCTCCAGACCCTAGCTGCTTGTAGAATCTGTATTCCAAGTGCAGTTGTGGTGCTCTTGACTTCATTGGTTCCTGGAAAAACAAAAAAAAATTGTTTTAAAAGAGAAAATCTACACTAATACAATACTGATAATAAAAAGAGGCAGACAGAAATAGATGTATTTGCAGATACGTAATTTATTTGCTACACTAGTATTGCTCTGTTACTTTCTCCATGGGAAAAAGAATGCCTAAGTGCTCTTAATATATTAATCAGATGCATGCCTAAATAACTACAAAATATATAGCACATACACAGTGTTTCTAATCTCAGCAACTATGTGGACTTCAGCTTCCAGAATTCCCCTGTCAGCATGTGATATATATTTATTCTAGTTGGCACCATATACCTCCTATAGAACAAGGATATTGTCTGAAATATTCAAAGACTCATCAATCTTACTGCAGGGTAAAGTGACCTCTACGACTATAAGCATGTATTACCAGCTCTGATTGGTAAATGTGTTTCCACTTTTCTGGAGAAGAATAGGCTAGCCACCATCACCATGTTTAAATTACTGCAATACGACTTATATGGGTCTACACAAATTGCTGATATTGAAGTTACAGTGACGTACCTAGGCATGCCCATACTACACAGTGTTGAATCAACTGTGTGAGCTACCTATTAGCTACTGAGCCAGGTTCAAAGCTTTGCATATTCAGTAAAGGCTTAAACTGCCTTTCTGGAAACAGACTGGGCAGTGGCTAAAATTATCAGATGCAGTCATGTGATTTGTCTCACAACTTCAGACAGACTTTCTCTGTAATAGTACCTACTTTCTGGAAAGTTTTGTACTGCAGTATTTAGAAGATACCTACTGTTATACAGTTTAGGTTTGTTTTGTTTTTTTAAAAAAAGAGTAATCTCTTCACACAGGTCTACCTTATCAGATTTTGTTCTGTATCAAGTATTTAAATATCAGAATTTTTACTGTCTTTATACTTCAGGATATATTAACATTCCAATTCAATACCTAAAGTCAACTTTCCAGAGCAGACTTGAACAATATTTAGGAGCATGCAAAAGAGAAAAAAACACCCTGAGGCAGAGTGAAAATCTCCAGAAAATTTGAAATAGAAGAAAACATTCTTCTATTCTTCAGGGGGCAGAATTGAAATGCAAGAAGTACTTTTTTTAGTATGTTTCCCTGAAAATAAGACCGTCTTATATTTTTTTGAACCCCGAAATAAGCGCTTGGCCTTATTTTCAGGGAGGTCTTATTATTTTGGGGCAGGTGGAGCAAGATGGGGCTCCTCTTGCCATCTTATCTGATTTCCAGCACTGCGTTTAAATATTTTCAGTTAGGGCTTATTTTGGGGGAAGCTTATTTTAGCGCATCCACTCAAAAGCCCGATTGGGCTTATTATCAGGGAATGTCTTATTTTCGGGGAAACAGGGTACACTTATAGGTATGTTTTGCTATGCATACTATAACTAAATTCATCTGTAAAATAATATACGGTGATGAATCTTTTATTAACTGAATTTATCTTTTACTGCAAATGCAAAGTTATACTGTACTTTAAAAAATACATATTGTGTGGCACCCTTGAGAATTAGTCCTGAAATCTATTTTGTTTGTTTACCCTCAATATTCTTCCTTTGTGTGCCTTACTCATGATTGTCCAATGATTACTTGCATTTGGTAATTACTGCTAGGCTTATCACTGTGAGAAATTAATTCTCACCCAATGCTGATGATATTCAGATCTCTTAGTCTTTTGAAGTCTTTGATGAATACACATAATCAGCTATATTGAAATGTCTTATTAACATTTCATCTTCAATATCCATCCATCCATCTATTTTTATTTATTTATTTATTTTATTTTGATTTCTATACCGCCCTACTCCCAAAGGACTCAGGGCGGAGAACAGCCAACAATAAAATCCATACATACAAAATTTAAAAGCAGAATTAAAATCAAATTAAATAGTTTTGGCCCAGACAAATTAAAACCCCAATCAATTTAAAACCAATTTTAAAATTTGAATATATAAAATACTAAAAAAATTAAAAATTAAAAATTCTTTTATAAAAGAGGGAGAAAATTAGGCCAGGCCCGCCTGGTGAAATAAAAAGGTCTTTAGAGCATGGTGGAAAGTGCGCAGATCCGGGATCCTCAGCATCTCCGGAGGGAGCTCGTTCCAGATAGTAGGTGCCCCCACAGAGAAGGCTCTCTCCCTGGAGGCCGCCAGTAGGCATTGTTTGGCCGACGGCACCCAGAGGAGCCCCTCTCTATAGGAGCGTACCGGCCGGTGGAGGCTATTGGTGGTAGTAGGTGGTTCCGCAAGTACCCAGGTCCTGAGCCATGGAGCGCTTTAAAGGTGGTAACCAAAACTTTGAAGCGCACCCGGAAGACCACTGGGAGCCAGTGCAGCTCACGCAGGAGGGGTGTTACATGGGAATGCCTAGTCGCTCCCATTACCACCCACGCGGCCGCACTCTGCGCCAGTTGGAGCCTCCGGGTGCTCCTCAAGGGGAGCCCCATGTAGAGAGTGTTACAATAGTCCAGGCGGGAGGTGACGAGGGCATGAGTCACCATGTGTAAGGAGTCCCGATCCAGAAAGGGACACAACTGGCAAATCAGGCAAACCTGATGAAAAATCCTCCCGGTCACGGCCGTCAAGTCGGCCGTCAAGTTTATCACCTCACTGTATAGGGATATTGGTATGTTTCAACCTGATGGTCCCTTTCATTCTTTATTGTGTTTCCCACCCAGTCCACTGATTCCCAAATTATTCCAGTTTCCTCCACTGGAGCCTTACGTTCTGTCAATTCTCTTCCAATTTATGACTCTCACAAAGAAAGTTGTATATTTTTGTCAAGGAGAGAGGATCAGGGAGTTTCTAACTGAGAAATCTGGCATTTTTTTCTGGTTGTTTCACCTTGGTTATTTCAAACTCAGATTAGCGCATCATCTTTTTGCAGATGCTCCTGACTTCTCCCTCCATCCTTTGAATCCAGAATACTACACCTTGGTATTTCTAAACCTTCCATGCTATTCTTATGACTCATTACTCCACCAATTACCATTTCAAGCCAGCATCCAGCATACTGATGCTTTTATTTAAGAGCTTCTGGACACAAACCCATCAGAATTTGCCTGCTTCTTTCTCTACAATCATTCTCTTCCTACAGTTGAGCAAGACCTTTTTTATATAGATTAGAAATTCTCTACAGATACAGCTTCTAGATTGCAGGCACCTGACTCCATGATGTTGGAATTGGCTTCCTTGTTCTTTTTATTTTTGTGAAGATTTGATAACCCTTTAAAGGGGGTTTAAAGACCTATTTATTCGACTTGTGGGTGGGTGGATGTCGGCCATTTTTTCCTACCTTATTGGCAGCAGTTTCTAGTTTAAAACCTGTTTTATATTAAATATCAAGAAAGCAACTGTCTGAAATATTGAAGGGTAATTATCTAAACCAGGGGTGTCAAACTCAATTTCATTGAGGGCCGGGTTGTGTTTGACCTCAGGGGGCCATGGTGGGCGTGACCAGCTCAACATCACACTCAACGCCTGGTTCAGGCGCTCTGCCAGCAAAAATGGGCTCCCAAGCTCCGTTGCAGGAGGGTTGCAGGAGCCCGTCACAGCCCTTCGGAGCTCCATTTTCTCTGGCAGAGGCACTGCAGGCTGGTTCTTCAATGTTTCCAGTATTTCCAGATCTAAGAACCCCATGGGCTGGATCTGGTCCCTGGGCCTTGAGTTTGACACCCCTGATTTAAAGCATAGCATTTTAGAAAAATGTGTCAATCTTTTTCTTTCAAGTTAACCATAACAAAAATAAAATGTTAAGGAAAAACATTGCATTTTTATTTTATGCTTTCACGTCTCCACTCTTTTCCCATTTCATTAAAAGAAGCACTTTATTCAGCAAATCAACCATAAATTCCTTATTCAATAATAAAAAGAAAGTAAACTCATTACTGCTTAAATGGCATAAAGAAGTTCAAATAATGCCTTTATTGACTGGAAAGTAATTTGGGCTTCTAAGGTTTATAGCAATAATGGAGGCATAAGGCTATTTGAAGTCTTTAGCATAACTAATACAGAGGCTGGCTAACATTTCAACATCTTAGAAACTTCTGGAAGTTATACTTAAGCTTGAACATATGCAGGAAAAGAGATTCCTCTTTTTGACAAAGTGTTTTAATCCAAAGACAACACTGGAAGATTTCACTTTCCAATAAGTAGATAGCTGACTGCCAATATATTATAAAAGGAAACACCAAAAAATAGATATATTCTACCCATGCAAGTTGCAGCAGGATTAATACAGAATGAAAAACAGATATAGAAAAAATACAAAGATTACCTTCAACTGGACAGTATATAACCCAAGATGTATATTTGTAAAAGCCAAACAAAGCTAGAAGCTTAAAATTACTAAAATGACTGAAAGGCATCATATATCAAAATTGGCTGCAAAACAATCCAAGATATGCTCAAGATATGAATCTTTATCACAAGAGCATGTGGACACTATTCACAAAGTCTGTGTACCTTAACTGTAAGGCCAGTGGGCTACCAACCACAAGGGATTAATACACACTCTCACATACAGTAGTGGCCAAAATTGTGGAAACCTTTTGGTAAAAGTATATTTTTGAGGTTTGATGGCTAATAACACCACTTTTTTTTGGAGTAGTACCATAAAATTATATATCAATGGAAAGATAATTTAATCAAGAATGCAATGCTTTCAACCTTTGTTTGAGAGATAAAAATGGCTTTTTTCGTGGAATTCTAGATTTTAGGCCAAATCCCTACAGTCTGCGCTGAATAGTCCTTGCACTCAACTTCACATTGCATTGCGCCATTTCATCTTGTATACACCCAGATAAGTTTCTTCTGTCATGTAGGCACAGTCTCTTAATTCTTCTATCATCACTTGCTGTTGTGCATCTTTTTCTGCCTTTACCAGTGTCACTTTGTAGTGATTGAGTCTCCTTATACCTCTTCAAAAACTTAGAAATGCCACCTTTAGTTACGTTTCCTCTAATTTTTCTTCTAATTTCTTTATAACTGTAGCCTTATTCACTTAATAATACTATTTTACATCGCTTTCTGGGCAACCAGTCAACTCTTTGCATCATTACTTTAATTTTATTACATTTTACAAGCTCACTAAATGAAAGAACACAAAAAATCCCAATCAACTTGATAGCGATCACATAACACACTGACAAATGTCTTTCATCTCAGCATCAATACATGACATTAATAACTGAATGTGATCTGATTGGCTCATTGCCAAAACAAGATGACACCTGATTTGCTCTCTAAACACTTATGATCATTGGTTACAATCAGATGAAGGAAAGCTACCTGATATCAACCTAAGCAAATTGTGCTTCCTTTTTCTGGTTATTTGGCTATAACTTTTCATTGAATACAGATAATTGAACAAACTTTGTTGCATTACATTCTTGATTAAATTATATTTCCATTTATATATAATTTTATGGTACTACTCCAAAAGAAACGGTATTATTAGCCATCAAATCTCCAAAATACACTTTTCCTAAAAGGGTTCCACAATTTTGGCCACTACTGTATAAACACATGCACATATGACTCCTAAATTCAAATGAAAATAGCCAAAGAGAAAGCAGACAGAAGCCAAAACACAAGGGAAAAAATGGTTATAAACTTTTCTAGGGACAAAAGATAACAGATAACATTGAACAAAAAAGGAATCAAAGCACCTAACAAAGATAGTATACTTTAAAATTACAAACCAAACGCAAACCAAGATCATAAGAGTTATATTAAACT
This sequence comes from Pituophis catenifer annectens, assembly GCF_029215685.1. Taxonomy (NCBI): domain Eukaryota; kingdom Metazoa; phylum Chordata; class Lepidosauria; order Squamata; family Colubridae; genus Pituophis; species Pituophis catenifer. The sequence continues at coordinate 241,700,656 of NW_027256882.1, forward strand.
GCTCAGCAACAGGGGCATTATAAATATTATCTCATGACAGAGAGAAGTTGGGGCAAGTGAAAAAAAATAGCCAAGTTTATCTGAAGGTGGATTATAACCCAGATCTCTAAGTATGGCAGTTCTGATCAATCAATCTGAAGAATTTATCTTTATTTCATGTTGTGTTTGTTTCATCCATCCATCCATCCATCCATCCATCCATTTTTAATTAAATGTATTGGCCATCCAACTCCAGTAGATCCTGGGAGGCATGCATAACTAGAAAAAAACATAAAACAGCTAAAACATTAAATTAGTCAGCTCAGACTAAAACAACAATAAACAACAAAATCAACAAAACAAGAAGGCTCCATTAAATAAATAATAGACATCAACTTCAGGCATGGAACCAAAGACAAGTTTTCAAAGCTTTCTGGAACCCTAGGAGAGAGAGCACTGCCCTTATATTTGAGGGAAGCTATTTCAGATGGTAGAAGACACACAGAGAAGCACAATTTCCTAGGTTCCACAAGATGGCAATGTTTAATGGACATGATCTGAAGCACAGCCACTTTGCCGAAATGTATTGGATGGTCAGAAACAATTGGAGACAAGTAATTTCTCTGATATCCAGCCTCTATGCCATACAGGGCTTAATAAATAAAAAAACAGCACTCTGAATTGCACTGAGAAGCCAATCAGCAGCCAATGCAGCTCGCATAGCAGTGATTATATATATGGACACCCCAAAAGGGGTGTCTACTCATGCTATTGGATTTTGAATCAGCTGTAGCTTCTGGGTGCATGATATTCATTGCAATAATCTAAGTGATCAGGACATGAGTGATTGTCAGGAAAGAACACAGCTGGCATACAAGATGGACCTGTGCAAAGATGAACTAAACAGTGAGAAAGACCTCCAAGTTATGCACCTATCTTGAATGAGGAAGAATAGTTCCCTCCAAGATCAAGGAGAGTAACATCCCCAACCCAGGGAGTCCACAGCCACTCAAGTCTTATTAAGACTGAACTGAAGTCTATTCTGTCCCATACAGACCCATACAGCTTCCAGACACTGGGTCAATACATAGTGCCACTTGGGATAGAGATGTAGCATTGTGGTTTTATCATACCTGCAACTTCTGGATTACCGAACCCAGTGGCTTCGTATAGATATTGAATATGAGAGGAGAGAGCAGAGTCCTGAGGCACCCTGCATGTGAGGAGCTACAGACATGATCTCTCTCTTTCTCAACACCGATTAGAACTGACCACCAAGGAAGACAGTGAACCACTAAATCACAGTGCCTCCCACTCCCTAACCCCCACAACCAGTCCAGAAGGATACTGTGGTTGACATTATCAGTTACAATTTCATGTAAAGAGTCAACATAAATGTAACATAAACTGTACTAATGGTACATTTAATTGCTAGAAATTGCTTGGAGAAATGCTGGAAAGTTGGGAAGCTGCCAACAGCTCAGTACTGACTCAACTGTCTCGGTAAACTTGAAATTATTATGCTCTACATAATATATATACACACACACATACATATACACAAATTGTGTGTCCATGTGTTTATATAATGGAAATCAGATACTATTCTATCCAATCATTATTTAGGTTTTTTTAAAAAATTGCCTTCACTTATTTATGAAAAGTGAATAAAGAGAAAACAAGAAAACTGTTGAGAAAAAGACAACAATAAGTGTGCATTTATGTGTGTCTTTGTGAATGTGTAGGCATCACACATACTGTATATGAGATGTGATACTTAAAAATTAAATTTCAACAGTGTAAAATTACAATATTGAATATCTGAATATTCAATATTCAATATTTGAATAAGAAGTCATATAACATCTGCACAATGAACTATTGGTTGCTAGAAGAACCATCAAAACTATTATAGTACATGCATCTTTTTATTTCATCAGAGAGAGTAAACTATTGGTTGCTTCCAATAATAAGCAATAACCTTCCTCTTGTCCCCAAATCTTTAAAAACTTTTCTATACTATCTCATATACTCTCATATACTCATATCACTCTCTTTGTACAGTATAAACAGACAGATGAATGTGAATATAGGCCAAAAGGTGCGTAAAACATTCATGCTTCAAGTTCAAAAGCTTCATTTGAAATTCAGAGCAGGGCCTTTGAATTTCAAACAGGTTACACTGACCACTCCAGAAGTGCTTTGAGTTTTGAGTTCAAATACCATTGGGTCCATGTGTTTGGGGGCTTGAAATATTTTGTGCAGTTCTAAATATAAGCATGCACATTCAAACGTTTTACCCCTTGATTTCATTTTTTTCTTTATACAGTCAGAGATAAGAGTTTAGGCTACCCTGCAATTTTGGAAATGTTTACATCTTTTGCATTAAATTATAAATATGGGATAAAGGTGTTCTGTATTTCCTACATTAAAATGTCCAGTGCCATATTGTTTAGCTTTTAATTATCAATCCTGCAAGAAAAGACAATATTACTCCTGGGTTGCCTTTTCTTAACTTTATAGAAATGAAAAGTAAATTAAGCTATGAAAGCATAAAGGAGAATGTACTTCACAAGAAAATAGTCTCACTTTTTAAAATCACACAAATACTTTTCTTCCAGTCCTAAGAAATAAGTTGTTCAGATATGAATAATGAAATTATATAGCTTTCAGAATTATTTCATGAGGCAAACCTCTTATTATGTAACATGGTACAACATCAGCAGAGCTTCTTTATTATGACTTTCATGTTAAAGTATATAATTTGAGATGATTTATATCTTAGTCTTGTAATTTAAAATCTAAGAGAGTGATGTGGGAGGGATATCCACATAAAAGAAGTAAGTCTGTATTCCACTAAAAATTATTTGAAAAAGCTCAATGTTTTTTTTAACTTCTTGAAAACAACAGATTAAAATATTGTGCATTTTTATATCAAATAATAACTAATGTTAACTTACCAGTTTAATTGCCACATATTCATTAGTATACAAATTTTTTCCTTAAAAAAAAATGAAAAACAGGAATGTTAGAATTTATCTCTCTCTGTATATATATAAGTAAATTCATCCTATTAGTCAAATTATCTTCAATGAATGTATAGCAAAAAACAAAAACATATTTAATAGCTTAAACAAAACTGACGTGCATTAGTTTATAGATCAAAAAACACTAATATAATTCAGTCTTCTGCTTTTTCTTATTAATTCAATGTCTGAACATTATTTTAATATTTTTACCTATGCTCATAGTAGCTAACAATTTAATACATTCAAATGTTACCTTATAGTTAAAAAACAGCAATGCATATCTTAAAACATTGTTTTTAATTCTCTTTTTTCTTCCATAATGCACAAAAGGCCCTCTCTTCCCCTTGTTTCCAGAGTTATATGGAAGCTTCAAAATATGGATATTAGGATTCATAGGAATGAGTGAAAGGGGGGCATAGGTGAAGAATTCTCCCATTATGTAAATGGAAGAACAAGCAAGTATATTATCAATATGTACGGTATTGCGCAAAAGTCCTAGGTCACCACCCACTTTGTTTTAATGAATTTTTTGTTCTCTATATTAAGATTCAAATAGAAAATACAGGAAATATGTACAGTTTTTAGAACAAAATGGCTTCTTCAGGCAAAAAGTCAATATTTAGTGTGACCTCCCTTGGCTCTAAGCACATCTTGAACTCTTTTGGGGAGATTGTTCTGAGGTTTTCTGAGGTAATCTTCTGGTATATTATACCTGGCTTCTTTCAGCATTTCCCAGAGTTCGTCTTTAGATTCAGGTTGTCTTTTATTTGTTTCTTGTTCAGGTGATCCCATACTGCCTCTATAATATTCAAGTCTGTGAAGGCCAGTCCATGACTGTCAGCTGTTTTCCTTGCTAAATATGATTTAACTGTAGTAGTAGTGTACTTGGGATCATTATCATGCTGAAAAATAAACCCATTCCCAATCACCCATTCTGGGTGTTTTTCAGAAGGAATGGCATAATGAATTAAAACTTGTCTGTACTTTTTAGTATTCATGATCCCATCAATACAGACAATATTGCCAACACCACTGGCAAAAATGAAGGCCCAAACCAGGACAGACCTTCTTCCATGTTTCATTGAAGGCCGCAAGCACTCATTCCTTCATTTCTGTCCAATTCTTCTTCTCACATATTGAAAAAAAAAATTCAAATTTGGATTCATCACTCCATAATATTCTTTTCCACTGATCCTTACTCCAGTTTTTGTGAGATTTAGCATACCTTAGCCTTTTCACCGTATTCCCTTTATATAAAAGTTTTTTGGCTGCTAACCTTCCATTCCCAATCAAGCTTCTCTGATTGTAAAGGGGTCAACTTGGCATCCTTATGAAGCTGCCAGATGCTGAGCCAGGTCCTTGCTGAACCTCTTCCAGTCTTTCAAAGAAAAAACTATGAGAAACTTCTCATAAGAATTTGAAAGTTTCCTTGAGTTTCCAGTCCTTTTTCTGTCCTTGACTTCTCTTGATCTCAAATGTCTGTTGAATAGTTTGAATAGCAAATCTTGAATATCCAGTTTGTTTTTGAGAGTGGCCTTGCAAAAATATGATTTCATGTTTATCACATTCTGTGATCTTTGGCATTTTGACTGGAATGATGTGATTGAAAATTGTCTTATTAGCAAACTTCCAAAGAATTACAGTCATACAACATATGTATGTACAATGTAATGCTCAAGCATGTTTTGAACAAACCTGGTGTAATAGACCTTTTTTGTACATCAGTCATTTTGGCATCAAACAGTAGGACACCTATAGATGTTAGCAATGACAGCATATAGCATTGCATTCCATTTAAATTTACAGCTGCCATGTGTTTGCTGTTGCTCAAGTTTAGGGGAGGTCACACTACATACTTGCCACTTTGGTCAATGGAAGCTGTTCACCCGCCCCCTGCTTTTTGTTTTTGAATATTGTATTTTCTGGTTGTGTTCTAATAAGGAGATTGAGACATAATTATGGTCATTATATCATTGATGTAATAATAGATCTAACAACGATGGTGTAAGACTTTTGTGCAGTACTGTATATTTTGTTATTGTCCCATGATTCTTTATTTAAATGCAGGAATCAAGGTACTGACAGCAACTTGTTCATCTGAAATTCCAACTCTGATTCTGATTTTTTGTATTAACAATTAGAAATAGTTACCTCCATCTCATAGGTAAGAGGTTGTAATTATTGCATGATACAATAACTGACCTCATAGTACTGTATTTTAATCGTCTAAACTTTCCTCCCACTTACAGTAGCTTCACTAAATGATCATGTATTATAATTATGAATAGAAAAGAAGAAAAAAACTGATCCCCAAAAGCCTTTTATTATTGCTGATTTTAATTTTATACAACTACGTATAAAATTAGGTTCAATGTCTAGAATCAGGTTCAATGTCTATGTCAGTATTTAACTCTCTTTTGTTTCCTTAAGCCATAAAGCTATAAAGTCCCAAGGAGGTGTTGCAGCCCTCAATATTTGAGATTATCCATAGTTTCTTTAAATTATGTATATAGTACAAGTTATCTATCTTTTCCTGTCTAAAAGCCTAAGGAAAACTCAGTAATAGCATCCCTGTCACCAGCCTGACAAGATAATCTGGAGACATGAGGAGACAGAGCTAGCTTCCTTCCTCCCTCCCTCCCATTTCAGCACTAAGAAAGAACACCTCTGCCAGGTCCATGCAAGGTACATGGCAATAACCTGGTCCTCCAAGCTCCAAGGTGTGCCAGGACTGCACTCAGCAGAGGACCATCAACTAGATTATGGCTATTTTGAGTCATAATCCAAAGCTCACAAATGCTTGCCTTCTAGGGGGTGCCATCCCCACGGAATAAGTAGCTCCTTTGCAAGGCTACAAATGGTCACTAGAAGAAGACAGTGAGCCATGCCTGGCCTGTGGAGCACCAGCAGGCAGATTGAGCTGCCTATGGGAATATTGGATAGATTGAGACTGAAATAAGGCAGTGTGGGTCGGCAGGAGTAGGCAGCCAAAAGGACAGAGATTGGGGCATACAGAAGTGCACACTGTGGTTTTAAAAGCCAGTAGGCCGCAAATGCCCAAATTATGATTGCATGATTGCAGGGCCATTGCAATGACTGTAACTGGTTGTAACTATCATTTGTTTGGTGCTATCATATCTTGGAATTTTGTTAAGCAAAAACTAACTGTATAAAACACATAGCATCTCTACCAGGTCAAAGTAGGAAGTCTTACAATCAGGTTCAATATAAGAATTCAGCTATTTATATTAATGACTTCTAGGTAAGCAAGGAGGGGAAGAGATATAGAACACAGTAGAAACAAAAGAAAAGCAGACTTTTGTAACACTTCACATTGAAGACTGAAGGGAGAGGGAGGAGACCCATGGTATAATGAATAAAGTATTAGACAAACAAAGGGAAGACCCTGGTTTAAATCTGTCTTTAGTCATGGAAGTTCACCAAGTCACTTTGGGTCATACACTTCCTCTCAGTTCAACCCATCTGACAAAGTTGTTATAAAAAAAAAAGGTAACTGCTTTGCTTAGTTAAAAGTAAATACCAAATAAAAATACTAAATTCTACTAGCATATATTTCTTAAAGCAGCTGCATGTTTTCCAGAGATCATGTAACTATCTCTTGATACTGTAATACCAGGTACAGTAGTACATTTAGTTCAGGAAGTTGTAGAAAAGTGCTACATTCAAGTCTGCTATACGCTCTATAGGATCTTTGTGTCTTCAAATCCAAAGTACCAGACCACTTTGAAAATTCTCCACAAAGGTAATAAATAACGGTTCCTCAGTTTTCCATGCAGACCAGCCTTCTGCAAAATATTGTGGGGCTTGCAAACCTCTTTTATTAAATAGCCAGAAAGAATCTTTGCAGTAAGATTCCAATATCCCAGTTTTTGTTCAGCTGAGATGACATAAGGGCAATGGTCATGGATATGTGAAAACAATTAAATAAAGGACTGAAACAGACACCAAAGCATCTTATTTCCTGAACTCTGCCTCTAAAGCAAGTTTATGTAATTCATAGTGTCTGATGAAAGTGTTTGAAACAGCTATATGGCAGTCCAACAAACTTGGCTACTTGTCAAGTAGAAAGAACCACTGTCAAGAGTGGTTTGTCAAGTAATATATGCAGTATGGAGTGTTTTGCCCTGTGAAGCTTTGTTTGTTGAATTATCATGGCAATAAAATATTTCCATCAAGGACTCAAAGAAACCAGATGCATTAAAAAATACACCAAGACATTAAAAACTCTTGCTTGTTCTGTTGCATATATCCAGTTTAGATCATTCTGGCTCCATTGGTAAGATTTGAAAGAAAGGAAGTTAAAATATATCCTGGGTGCTAGAAGAAATGAATTTGTCTTAGAAATGAAAATAAAATGATGCAGCAATAATTTCCATGTGAGATAAATAAATAGTTAGCTTTAGAGGAACAAATATATTTTAATATGTATAACCTGAGATCAAATGACATAATTCTCATGATTGAAATTTGAAAACTTGAGGATACAGCTACTTCAAAAAAATATAAGCAATAGAAAGAATGGAAATTCTCCTTAGAAATCTAAGAGAGCAAAGATAGTGATGCTGTTGAGAACATTAAATGCTATGCTAGGAGAAGATAATATAGAAAAGGTTGAGAGGTTGTAAAAAAAAGGAGAAACTTAAATAAAATTGCAAACTATTTCAACAACCATAAAAAGATAGCAGAAGCAGCTTGTAAGAGTAGACCAAGGCTAAAAGACTAGACTAATAAAGATCAGAAATAAAAGAAACAAACCAAAACAAAGACATATGTTAAAAATGGAAGGCAAGTCAGGTCACAAAAAAGATTACATAAAATTGGAATTATAGAGAAAGTATTCAAAAATTATAGAGAAGGTATTCAAAAAAGGTAAACCAATTCAGAGTAGAGAAGCTGCAGTAATTACAAAAGATCCATGATGTTCCAACAGGAGAAAAGCTGATGATGAGATAGAGACACAGACAGACAGGCTGACTGACTAGCATTTTTCATCTACCTGAAGAGATCTTGCATAAAAGATTAGTTCCTCATGTCCTAGAGTGCAAGACATATAAAATTATCTAATGATCTGTAAAGTTACAGGAAGGTTGATTTGACAGTGGAAACAATTATCAAGGAATGAGATGAGTTTTACTTCACTATGGATATATTCAAGCTTAAGAGATACCTTTATTAAGTATATCAATCTTACAGACATAAGGCTTTCTACTTGGATGAGAGAGAAAAAAAACATTCCCCTTCATTTTCACAGGGAATGTTTGGAATTACTGTTTCTAAAAGGACAGCTGCCATGTCAGCCTTACCAGGTAAACCAATCAGAAAACACAAGACAAACTAGTTCTACTTTACTGTAAAGCTACATTATCAGAATATTGTAAACCTGAAAATATAATGCTCCTTGTCCAGTGACCATTTGAAATTACAACAGCACTGAATGAAAAGACTTATGGCTAAGTTACGTCCATTGCAGCAACCCCGTAGTCATGTGAACAAAATTCAAGCACTTAGTAATCCACCCATCCTTATGACCAACCACAGGGATGCTGCAGCACCCCTCTCCCTTATCTTCCACCCTATTTGGGTACTTCAGAAGGTACTTGGAGAAGAAGAAAGTCCTGGGAGATCCAGGGGAGACCATGTGTAAGTTGGGGAAATGCTATAGTGCAGACCTGCGACTGTGCCATGCCTCTCAGGGCCTCCTCCACTCCGAGGCACCTGGTGCTCCTCTTAATGACCACAACAGGGACAGCAGGGATTTCTGTCAGGCTCAAGAAACTAGAACAACCACCTAATCAGAGTTGGCTCTTTATTGTTGCATGCCTATTTGCAAGAATCTCACCAGATTGACTCTTGGAAATAGCCAGATAAGGGTTTCAGGGTTTCTAGGGGGAAGTCAGTTCTGTGTCACTTCCTGCTGTGCAAGGACGCTAGCTAACCTCTTCATACCTCCCCCCCACTGGAGATTCCATCACAATTTTAGTCATTCAGCAATGTGATCACATAAACATCTAATTATTTTTCCACTCTTATTGCATCTGCAGAGAACCGCCCAGCCACCCCATTTAGGGTGACCCGCTCCCTACTTCAGGTGGGAGCGAGGGAGGACCCCTTGTAGGGTAGAGCTGAGGATTTTGTGCAATATCTGCATGATAAAATCGCTCAGATTCAGGACGGCCTGGACTCCGACTGGGTAGCTTCGGACGGGATGATGGGGGTGAGTCTTGAGAGTGTTATCTGGGAGGAGTTTGACCCTGTGGCTCCTGAGGACATGGACAGGATTTTGGGGAGGCTTAACGCTACCACGTTTATTGGACCCGTATCCCTCCTAGTTGGTGCTGGCCTCCAGGGAGGTTACACGAGGCTGGTTTCAGGAGATTATTAATGCTTCGTTGAGTGAGGGTGTCTTCCTACCCGCCTTGAAAGAGGCGGTGGTGAGGCCCCTCCTCAAGAAGCCTTCCCTGGACCCGGCTGTATTAGCTAATTACCGTCCTGTCTCCAACTTCTGTTTCACGGCGAAGGTTGTTGAGAGTGTGGTGGCGCAACAACTTCCTCGATTCCTGGATGAACCTGTCTATCTAGATTCGTGCCAGTCGGGCTTCAAGACAGGTTACAGCACAGAAAGGCATTGATTGCATTGGTTGATGATCTCTGGAGGGCCAGGACAGGGGTTGTTCCTTTGTCCTGGTCCTCCTGGACCTCTCAGCGGCTTTTGATACCATCGATCATGGTATCATGCTACGTCGGCTGGAGGGGATGGGAGTGGGGGGCACCGTGTTATGGTGGGTCTCCTCCTTCCTCTCTGACCATACGCAGTCTGTGTTGACGGGGGGACAGAGGTCGACCTCGAGGCTCACTTGTGGGGTGCTGCAAGGGTCAGTCCTCATGCCCCTCCTGTTCAACATTTATGTGAACCCGCTGGGTGAGATCATCCATGGCTTTGGGGTGAAGTGTCAACTGTATGCTGATGACACGCAGTTGTACATTTCAACCCCAGGCCACCCCAATGATGCCCTTGATGTGATGTCCCAATGCCTGGAGGCCATGCGGATCTGGATGGGAAGGAACAGGCTCAGACTCAACTCCTCCAAGACTGAGTGGCTGTGGTTTCCGACGTCCCGATATAGCCAGCTAGAACCATCACTGGCTATTGGGGATGAGATCTTACCCTCCTCAGAGAGGGCTCGCAACTTGGGCATCCTCCTGGGCTAACAGCTGTCGTTGGATGATCATATGATGGCCGTAGACAGGGGGGCTTTTTATCAGGTTCGCCTGATCTCCCAGTTGCGTCCCTTTCTGGATCGGGACACCTTGCGCACAGTCACCCACACCCTCGTCACTTCCCGTCTAGACTATTGCAATGCTCTCTACATGGGGCTCCCCTTGAGAAGCACCCAGAGGCTCCAACTGGTCCAGAATGCGGCCGCGTGAGTGATAATGGGGGCAACCCATCGCTCCCATGTAACACTTCTCTTGCGCGAGCTGCACTGGCTCCCGGTGGTCTTCGGGTGCATTTCAAGGTGTTGGTTACCACCTTTAAAGCGCTCAATGGCTTAGGGCCTGGATATTTACAGGACCACCTGCTGCCACTGACTGCGTCCCACTGACCGATACGCTTCCACAGAGAGGGCCTCCTCAGGGTGTCGTTGGCCAAACAATGCCGACTGGCGATTCCCAGGGGGAGAGCCTTCTCTGTGGGGGCTCCTGCCCTATGGAACGAATTGCCCCCGGATATATGAAGGATCCCCGACCTCCATGCCTTCCGTCGTGCACTGAAGACCCTGTTATTCCAGCAAGCCGGTCTGATGGGACAATAATTTTAATCGGGTTTAAATATGGGTTTTTAATATGGTTTTATAAGGGTTTTAGAATGGGAATTTTAAATTCGGCCAAAATTGAATTATTTTAATATGGTTTTTAAATTTGTCTTGTATATTGTTTTATTATGGCTGTTCACCGCCCTGAGTCCTTTGGGACTCATATTTTTATTATAAAAATATAATAAAATCCCCAAAAAAAAAAAATCAAAAACACTTCACTTAATGACTGTCACAACTTATTAACTGTAATAAGTAGTGTCACCACTTGTAATAAGTGGGCTTACTATGGTTGTCAGTAGATGATTACAACAAAATCTTGCAGGACCTGCAAGTTACCATTAGGTTTCCAAGAATTACTAATTTGTATTTATAAAACCTTATATAGGTTTTGCAAACAGTGTTCCTCTGCCCAAGGAGAGATATTTTCAGAAGAATAAGCTGATACTATCCCATTGTTATGAGGTGAAGGAAGATGAGACTAGAAAGTAGTTTTTCAACTAGGGCACTTATATTTTGGAACAGACTCCTTGTATAAGTTAGACAGCCCCCACCACACACACACACACACACACCAGCTTTCCAGAAATTGAAAAAGGCTGCTATTCCAGAGGGCTTTGGAAAAGTTATCGTTCACCATAATTATGGGTTGGGTCTTTTTATTGTTACTGTTGGTTCTGATTTTAAGGTTTTTGTATTATTTGGGTATTTATTTAACTATTTTCTTACTGTGCATGATATAGCACATTTGGAAGCCATATCAAAAGGTCTTGGATGACATTTAGAAAACCTGTGCATTGACAATATTTACAGTTGTCAATTACAAAAGGCCACACTACTTGGATCCGCACATCCTAGATTTTGGGAAGAATATGATATGTATATGAGCCAATCCCAACTAAAGAACTGGTAGCTGTGATTTCATATTGTTATACAGTATATATAATAATAAGATAATAGCAGGGGTGAAATCCAGCAGGTCCTGACAGGTTCTGGAGAACCAGTAACTGAAATTTTGAGCAGTTCAGAGAACCATAGTGGAAATTTTGACTAGTTCGGAGAACCGGCAAATACCACCTCTGGCTGGCCCCAGAGTGGGGTGGGAATGGAGATTTTGCAATATCCTTCCCCCAGGAGTGGGGAGGGAATGGGGATTTTGCAGTATCCTTCCCTTGGAGTGGGGTGGGAATGGAGATTTTGCAGTATCCTTCCCGCCACGCCCACCAAGCCACACCATGCCCACCAAGCCATACCCACAAAACCAGTAATAAAAAAAACTGGATTTCACCACTGGATAATAGCCATAAGGTACATCACAGGGAAAGAATTTTTTCTGAAGCATAACTTATTACATCCCTTATTTTCCATGCTGGTTAGGTTAATATTAGGAGCACCTGAGTCTCTGTTGGAGTCTCTGCTAGGATGCTCATGTAGGAAAGGAATATATACTCTCCAGAAGATTTCTGTAAGCAATTGTAACAGACTTCTATCTAATCTGCACCACTGAAAATTATCCCTTCCTTTTAATCCTATAACAATCCTGTGAGGTAGGTTGGATCAGAGAATAAAGTTCACTTGAATTCCATCAGTGATCTCCAAGTTTAGTTACAGGACTTTGAATCAAATCAAAGTCCAATAAATTATTACACTAAAATGACTCTCTGTTTAGTACAAATTTGCTTTTTCACTATAGAGGCAAGAAAACAAAGCGAACAATAAGAACGAAAGTTAAAAAAAGAAACAGGAATCAAAGGTTGAAAATGAATAGGAAGATAAATTTGCTCAATAAATGGTAAATAAGTAAATGAATTGCTAAATCAAGAGTTTGATGCATAAGTAAAACTCTCTTGGAAAATGACTTAAATACTGCAAAAATCTGCATATCTTTAGGGCCCTTGTCCAACTAGCTGTTTGCTACTAAATAAATAGTAGTAAACCTAACCTAATCTAATTTCTAAACTTAATATTATATCATCTACTAGTACATCTTGGTTCTGAACAGGGTGGATAAAAATCAATGGTTTTTTTTAAAAAAATCAAAAAAATCAGATTTTTTTTATTTAAATCGGATTTTTTTAAATAAAATGCTTTTTGAGGAAAATATATTACCATCCAAAGGTTATTCCATCATGAAATAAAGATTAGTTTTTTAATTATGTAGAATAAGGCTGTATATGTTTTAATTTTTTTGGTAAATAAATTCCATTAATCCATTCACAATGTCATGCTCTTCCAGAGGTTTTTGTAAGATTATTGGGCAGTTTCTCTGCCTACAAGATATTATCACAGATGCTTGGTTTACTTTTGCAGTTCTCAAAACTGAATTTGACTCAGCAGAGATCACATGCCTCTTCTTCACAGCAAAAATGTTATAACATGAACAGAGTTGAGAAAAAGACCTTAATCCTATTGTTCTACAAACCTATGAATACAGAATCAACCCCTTCAGTTCTAAGTTTCAAGAAGTTCAGTGGACAGAACAGAAACAATATTTTTCTGATTGTTTGGAGTGGAATAGATCAAGAAGAAAGTGAAACTAAGTGTGAGGAGGAAGGGGCAAGCAGACAAGCAGTACAAAATGAAAGTGAAACTTTCTGAGCACAATACTGCACAGCCACAAACAGACAAGTCTTTGGATCTTTTTGTGTGTATGACCTGAGGTTTATCACATTCTTTCCTTGGAGGAAAAAACCTATAATGGCAGCAGACCGTAAAAGAGACCCAGTTTGGCAATATTTTAATGAAGTTCCTTTACCTATTGGTAAGGCAGGCATGCGTGCAAACTGCAAACACTGCAACAAAGAAATGCAAGGCCTGGTGGCCCGAATGAGGCAACATCATGAGAAGTGCTGTGATGAAGATGACCAAAGAAACACATTTGAACAGGCAGGATCTTCAGGTTGGTAAACATTTTTATTGAATCATATTTCTAAAGACTGCCTTGAACTGTCATGTTTGAGCAAAATTATATTTCTTATTATTACTGCATGTTACTGTCATTTGGTACAGTTATGAAGAAAAGCAAATATTCCTTTTGGGGCAGTGCTGTGTACAATAAGCAGAAATTGTATAAACAATAAAATAACAGCATTGACTTTTTTGTTTAGGGGAATTCATTTAGGGGATTCTGGAAACTATCCACCTTCAAGATCACCATCCTCCTGTTCTGCAGTTTCAGAGTTATCCATCCAGGATAGTGCTTCATTAGCATCATCACCATCAGATACCCACAGCCACATATCACTATCACCTAAAAGAAAGAAAAATCCCTTCCCTCTTGGAACCACCATAGATAAGTTTGTGATAAAAACTAGCAGATTAGAAAAAGAGTTAATTGATGAAAAAATTGCCCAGTTTGTTTATGCAATGAACTCTTCCTTCCATCTGACTGAGAACCCACATTTCATTAATATGGTTCAGTCACTGAGACCAGGATACAGTCCACCCAGCAGAGCAGATGTTGCAGGGAAACTGCTGGATAAAGTGTATGACAGAGAAATGGAGCAATGTGCAACAGCTCTGGAAGGTAGAATTGTTAACCTAAGTATTGATGGGTGGAGTAATGTCCACAATGATCCTATTGTATGTGCTTGTATAACAACAGAAGAAGGGAAAGTCTTCCTTGCACAAACAATTGATACGTCAGGAAATGCACACACAGCAGAATACAAGAAGTGGCAGTAAAAGCTATAATAACATGTGAACAAAAATTCAAATGTCTAGTACGCAGTTTGGTTACAGACAATGCTGCAAATGTATCCAAAATGAGAAGAAATTTAGAAGAGCAGGAAGGGAATACAAAGCTAATAACATATGGTTGCAATGCTCATTTGTTGCACCTCTTAGCCAAAGACTTAAGTGTTCCATAAATAAAGACTAATGTTGTTGAAATTGCTAAATACTTCCGTAACAATCATTTTGCTGCAGCAGCTCTGAAAAGGATGGGTGGAACCAAGCTAACGCTCCCACAAGATGTTAGATGGAACTCTGTGGTGGACTGTTTTAAGCAGTATATCAAGAACTGGCCTATTCTGATGACAGTTTGTGAAGAAAATCGAGATAAAATAGATGGCACTGTCACAGCCAAAATCCTCAACATTGGGCTTAAGAGAAATGTTGAACATTGTTGAGCATCCTGAAACCCATCTCTGAAGCTTTAAACAAAATACAGAAAAATAGCTGTTTTATTGCTGATGCTGTTGAAATTTGGAAGGAACTGAGTGAACACTTAAAAACAGAACTACACATGGACAGAATTAAATTACAAGCATTAAAAAAAACGAATGGGACAAGTACTGTCTCCAGCTCATTTTTTGGCAAATATTGTCAATATCCAGTATCAGGGTCAAAACTTAAGTGCTGAGGAAGAGGAGTTAGCTATGACATGGGTATCAAATAACTGTCAAATAACGTTCAAAACGGCTGGCGCCCCAAGGAAACCGCCAAAGCCATATAGCGCTGATTTCCTTTAACAACAATCCAAGGCAGCTGGCGCCCCAGCCGGGAAACGCCGAAGCTGCTCAGCCCTGATTCATTGTTTCTCTTTAAATCCACAACTCTCCGAACAGAAATTTAGCTAAAAAACCCTAACGTTTGCAACAAATTGACAAATTGTATCCCAGAACGAAAGGCACACCAGTCTAATCACCTGTGACTGAGTGAAAAGCCTAGACATGCGCAGAAGAAAGGGGCGTGACCAGGCTGTAGAAGAAGTTTGAATGGCATTCAGTCAGTTCAATGACAGTGGATCTTAACCCAATCGGTGGAATATCGGAGCAGCGAGGGAGGAAAAGCTTGTTTTTCTTTTTCAGATTATGAACAAAGAAGAAGATGAAGATGACGAGTGAGCTACAGAGGACAGTATTTAAGCTTTTCATGTGTAGGCTGGGCTGACAGTCTAAGTTTCTTAAAATATATATATTTTGTTTAGCCAAATTAGTTAACAAACATGGATGTTTGTTTAAGCAAATAACATATGCTATGATGTTATTGTTTCAGTTGAATAAATCTATTTAAATTGTTATTAAGGTAATGATTAACAGAACAGAAAAGTTGTCCAAATATGAATGATTAACCTATCAAACTGGGGATAAAAAAAACTAATATGAAAAGTTGTTATTCTAAAAATCTTCATCTACTTGCATATTAAAGTTATACCAGCAAGAATTAGTCTTTATGTAGAAAACTATGATTTAAATCAAGCCTTACTGACTAGTGATTTAAATCGTGATTTAAATCAGTTTGATTTAAATCAAATCCACCCTGGTTCTGAATGTATTTCATTACATACAAATACACACACACACACACACACACACACACACACACACACAAACATTTATGTTTACAATTTTCCAGTGCCAACACCATTGAGCTGGAACCAATTACTATCTACTAGAGAAATATTGCTTTGAATAGTGTAAATTTGAATAATGCAACCATTTGATGGATTTAGCCCCACTAATCGAAACTTACCTGTCTTCATATCAATATGCTTGACAACTAATGAGATCCAGCAACATCTCTTTTCCCAGCAACCCCTTTTACTATCATATACCCTGCACACAGATTAAACACATCATTGGAATCCAAGTCATGGTATCAACTTCGTTTTTCCTATGCATAAGCTGTTGTTAGGTAAGTAACTGATTTGCAGTTGTTTTCATCAACTTTAAACCATCACTCCACTATTCAAATTCAAAATTTTCATAATAATATTTTAAATCTAAGTAGTAATGTTATTATAAAGGACAATGCCAGAGCAAAACTAGCAAACAAAAAAAATCTGAAAAAATACATGAACAAGAATATGAAGAGCTGCCAACTTGTTTCCTGCTATTCCTCAGCTTTCTTTTAGAGATGGGTTTCACCTCACTCTGACTCAGGATCTAGGTCTAGTGGCATATGCATTTCCTTTAATGTTCGTTTTGCTGTCAGTTTCTGCTATCTGATTTAATTATCTTAGATCTACCCAGTACTTCTTGTCCTTTCTGTCTTCTTTCTATCTTCTGTCTGACCTTCTCACTAAGCTTTGGCCAATTTGTTAAAAACATTTTTAACAAAGGGCATTTTTGTGTCCAACTTACCATATTTATTTTTTACATGGCAGCTTTTTTTGATCTCACTCTCAACTACATCTCTAAAAAGTTCCATTTTCCTAAATTGCTTTTCACCCATCCAAAATAGCACTTTTGACTATTGTTTTTTTCATGCTACAATTTTGGTTTTTTTTGGTGAGTGGGTAAGATTATACTCTTGAATAAATCAATTCACTATGTTTTGTAAACATGGTCACAGCTGAGCATGATATGTAAACTAATGATTTATTAAATAAACTGTAGTTAAAACAATACATGGCTTAGAGCAGCGGTTCTCAACCTGGGGGTCGTGACCCCTTTGGGGGTCGAACGGCCATTTCATAGGGGTCGCCAAAGCCCTCTCTCGCCCCCCCCACGCCTTCACTCACCTTCACTCTCTGCTCTGTTGGATCGCCGGCCGTTCGCTTACCCCGCCCACTCCCAATCTATTGCTGCCTCCGGAATCCCAGCTGATGGCTAGAGGGAAAAAAACTGTTCAAATTCTTGCCGGGGCTTCAAAGGGCTGCCCTATAGCCAGTGGTGGGATTCTGCCGGTTCTAGGAGCCGAACCCTTTGTTAAATTGCTGGCTTGCCCCACCCCTCCGCACCACTATTTATTGCCAATAAATAGTGGTGGGCGAGGGGCGGGCAAGTCAGCAATTTAACAAATGGTTCGGTGTTTTTTTGTAATTTTATTGGCCGATGGAGCTTCAGCATAGGCTAATTAGCCCTTGATTAGATCGGCTCCCGACCCTCAGCTGATTTGCTCTCAGCTGTTTTGCTCAGGGCTCTGCTGCTTCCTTGCAAAGAGTCCTGGAGCAGATTTTTTTTTCCCCTAGCTATGCTGAAAAACGAAACTGAAACTGCTTTGCTGTTGCTGCAAGGTTGGAAAATTAGGCAGGCACCAAAAAAGGTAGGTGCAAACAATGGGAAATTTAGGGAAAAAGAGGAGAGTTCAAGATTTTAAAACACAAAAGAAAAAAAGCTCTATTTAACTAGGGAATTGTAATAATTGAGATACTATTAATTGTATATTATGTTGAAAGCAGAAATGGTTAAGTTGTGGTTTGGAGGAATATATGGGGGAAATTATTTGGTTTATTATTCTTGGTAAATATAATTGATTTGTAAGAAATTGGGATTGCATGGAAATAATTGGAATATTCATGTTCATATTGATTAATATACAAAAAAGGTAGTTATATAACTGATTTATATTAAAATGTTGAATTTATATTAAACAACTGTAATATTACATAATTAACCAATGTGAGGATGGATATAAAAATATATGACAATGGGAAGGGATATAATATAGAATAGAAGGGAAAAATTGAATTTGATTAACATTAGAGGTGAGGATGAAGGGTAATATTAGTTTTTTTACAAAAATAGATGAGGAATAAATATGGCAAAAAGGAAATATAGAAATTGTAAATTTAATTGAAATGACTAAACACTGTTTAAATTTGTGAACCGGCCAAATACTCTGTTCAAAGAAAATACATTGTATGTTTGTATGTGCGTTTCTAATTATTGTTATTTATTCATATTTGTTCTCTTTTATTCTTTAAAGTTTAACAATTCATTCTTTATCTTAATATCTTTATATTTGTTTGGGGTTGGCTTTCTTCCCTTTCATCTTTTTTATTGTACAGCAATCTTTCTCCTCAAACCTACCACCTCTCTCTTTTCTTTCCTTTTTACTTTCTCTTCCTCCCCCTCTTCTTCTCTTCCCTACTTCCTCTTCCTTTCTCCTTCTCCTCCTCTCTTCCTCCCTCTCTTACCCTCCCTCCTACTCTAATTTCCCTTCCCTTCCTTCATCCCTCTCTATTGCTGTATCCTTTTATGCATATGGACTACTCAGAGGGCTGAAAAAGTTATTTCTGACTGGTCCTCGCACTTTTGACCAGTCCTCGAACTTAAGACTGACCTCACATTTTACGTTTTTGCTCTCGCTTGTCACCATGGTGAAGAGAAGCAGTTGTGAAATCAGTGACATGGTTGTTAAGAATGCTACAATGGGCATAAATGATGACCAGTCATAAGTGCGAAGACTGGTCAAAAGTGCGAGGACCTGTCAGAAATCAATTTTTTCAGCCCTCTGGGTAGTCCCTATACACATACTCATGGCCACCCGGTCACATGACCAGCTAGCCACGCCCACAAAATAAGCCATGCCCACAGACCCCCCCCCTGGTTGGGGGTCACTACAACATGAGGAACTGTATTAATGGGTCGCGGCATTAGGAAGGTTGAGAACCACTGGCTTAGAGCAATGTAGAAAATCATACAAAACATCACTCTCAAACTGTTCTCTCATTAGTGTCTGTCTTGGGCTCAATCATGGATCCAAAATTACATTTACTTGCAGAAGTATTTTTCGGAAAACTAAAATTCAAATTAAATTACTATCAGATTATAACTCCATATCACAATCCAACTGAATTCATAATTTCTTAATACATTACAAGGCTAACTTGAACACTAGCTTGAATCATCTAATATATATTTCTTCAAAACAGGCCAGTTAAATATCACTTTTAGTGGAAATTGTTTGGGAAGTATAGTTTAAGATTAAACAAGCAGTATTCTAATGTAGGTTGCCTGATCATTTCTGTTTTCCAGTGGGAACAACTAAAAATTATTCTATTATCTTTTTAACATTATACTCAATATGTTTTATTATTAAGTGTGGCCCAACTGACTATAATGGTTCAACAGATTGTAGTTTAAAATCCCAAGTGAGTGTTATGTGTGAATAACTCCAAAGAGCTAACCTGGTGTTATATATTACTTCCTGTTCAAACATAATATTGGCAGAGCTGTCACAAGGAAATATAAGTTGATCTGATTTTGAATGTGCTAGTGAATGAAATTATTCTTTAGACACATATTGTCTTTAGGAGTTTTTACTGGACTGTTTAGATAAAGAAAGGCTTACCTAATCGTAGCTCCCCAAAATTGCCACAACCAATTTTCTTTCCAACTCTGAAGTTAGGTCCAACCATTAACACACCAGAATTTGAAGAGCTACCTCGTGGATTGTGACTTGAGCGTCCACTAGGCCTTGCCATTCTATCATCCAGTTTGTCTTTGTCTTTTTTTTTATCCATATCAAGTTTATGGTACTCCACTTTGAATGTCTTCCCCCAATCAAGGCAAGCCAAGTCAAATGGGGTAAAGTAGAAATGGAAACATCCTTAGTTAAGTGCTCCACTTAGTTACTGTGAGTTATGAAGCTGCTGCAGGCAGTCACTCTTTGCGTATTCATCCCATTCGCAAAGTGTTTTTCACTGGTAGCTATTAAAGCAAAATCTCAGTAGATCTTCTATCAGCACCATTTACTGTTTAAAGTGCTTCTGTAACAAAAATAACCATTTATTAAATAATTGTGTTGCATATAGCAGAAAATTAAATTTTGTTAAACCAATAAACATTTAATAAAAGCTATACACAGGTTATTACAATACCTGCTATAAAAAACAGCAATAAAGATACCACAAATAATTATTCAGAATAATGCACACCAAACTGCAATTAAGTTGCAGAAATCCACGTGAGTACAACTCAAAACAACTATACACTATAATATTTGCTCAATCCTAAACTTAATTTCAATCCAGTGTAATCCATATTCAATATTCTAATGCATATTCTATCACCAACACAAGAGATGTTTTGACTAAATGGAATACTATATAAAATATAAAACAGTTGCAGGTAATACTTGATTTACCAATGGAATTTCTGTCACTAAGCAATGCAATCATAAAGTGTGATGTCATGTAGCCACATTGCTTAGTGACAACAATCCAGACAGTCTCTGTTGCTGTTGTTCAATGAACCCCATCACTCATTAACTAAGGATTCCCCTCAATTTTACCCCTGTATTCTTTTTAGTGAAATATGATGTGAATGTTCTATACAATAAATAAATAAATCCCCCCCCAATCCAATCCATTCCCAACTTGATCACTCACAATTCCAAATCTATTACGGAACTACCTCCTCTGGAAATCCCCACTTGCCTATCCACTCTCCCTATCCTTGCCTTTTGGGCTGCCCATCTAGTTAATACTGCCATCTGCCCTTGTCACCTAGTCCTACAATCACCACCAATGCATTTTTTACAATCCATTTTACCCCTTTGTCTTCATTTTCTTTTGGAACAGATCTTTGGGTATTTCCATTAATAAACAAGTAGTCCTCAGGTTACAACCACTCATTCAGAGGCCATTCAAAGTGAGGGGGACTTGTGATCCTGAAATTTGGCCATCACAGGCCCACAGTCTCATGCTTGTGATCTGGGTGCTTGGCAACCAGCTCTCATTTACAACAGCTGCAGGACCCACAGTCAAGTGATCGCCATGTGCAACTTCTGTGCCAGCTTCCCACAAAGTCAATGGGCAAGCTAGTAGGAGATTACAAGTTGCCCCGTCTCTGTCAAGCACAGGGGAAATCAAGAGATTCAGGCAGCTCATATAACTATAAAGATTTATTGCAAGATTAATTTCTCTACAAGAATCTGACCAACTAGTGGTCAAGGGAAATCAGCAGGAGATAAGAAAGGCATTGAATGAAGGTGGGCAGGACTTAGATCTCTTGCAGGCATGCAGGGACTCTTGACTTATGACAGGTTGATCCCTCCTTTGGTTTCAACCTGGTCATCTCCTACAGGCTCTTTTTCACCCACCTGCACTTCATAATGCCTGCCCACCCATGCTCTGTAGCACCCAGCTACCTGTACTCTGTAGCACCCAGCTACCTGTACTCTGTAGCACCCACTCACAGTACCCACTTGTAACTCTCACCTGCCAGCCTGCTTGCCTGGGACATCTGCCTCTTCCCACATCACAATCACATGAGGTCCTTGTTTAACACTCTGCGTGATCCTGGGCTTATGACAACAATCTGGACTGTCATCAGTAAACAATGCAATCATGTGATATCATGCTTTACAACTCCATCAGTTGGCGACAGTAATTCGGTTCCAATTGCTGTCATAACCTGAGGACTACCTGTATCTGTTACGAAGTCCCAACTCTCATTAGAGATAAACTCATAGACTAAACAACTAAGCAGCACAATTTGATGACAGACCCTCAATATCAAAAACAATGAGTCATCAAAAATATGAGTGCAGGTCAAAGTATTTCACCAATGGAAAAGGGAATTTCAGGAATCAAAAATGCTAAACAAATCTGGCTTCTTTTCCGTGCTTTATGTTACTATTAGCAATTTGTTAATTAATACTCCTGCTGTTGTTGATTAGTTAAAAGTCTATTTCCTTCACTTTAATTGTCTTTCCTGAACTCCCTACAACTACACTTATTATCAAAGAGTCATTTCTTCACCCTTCTGTAAATAAGATAATTTATAAATCATACTCACCCAAGAAAATGTTCCACCTTTTTCATATTTTCTCATCACAAGTTATACACTGTTTTATTTGTGCATGGCATCTGAAAATAAAAATTCAGTCAACATTAGCAATAAACATAATTCAATATTTGAATACACAAAATACTGTAATATAAATACTTCTTGGTGCAATTAATACTTTACAATTTACCCTATCAAATATATGTGTATGCATGTAGGCTGATGGTGAAAAGTACGCTAGCAATGTATTTTGACTGAAAATGTTATTGTGAATATACTTGAGTTTTTCTGACCTTTATGGATTTCTACTCCTGTATTATTCCACAATAATACATTTAAACCATCCTGGTCACCTTTCTTATCATTAAAACCTGGCATTCATACCACTTTAGGTAGCTAAAGTGATACAGGTTCAAAAAGCAATATGGATAGCCAGGAAACTACAGATTAGTTAGCTTAACAATATTTGAACACTCTTAAAAGAGAGCTATCATCAAGTCACATATCTGCCTGATGAAGAATCAGTATAATTCTTGCAAAGACAACATCTATACCTTTCTAGGCTTTCAGTGTTCACTAGAACTGTGTGATCCAGCATATTTCATTCTTTCAAAAGGAACATGACTTAAAACTTATCAATTCAAGTGGCTTTCTTATACATTGAACACAGGAATCACTTCATGGAAAAAACAGGATTTTGGGAAGACAGGGTAGTTTAAAATGTTTTCTATTTTTTTCTGGTAATCTAAGCTTTAAAAGTACTATCTTGAGACATACATTATGAACTGCTGTCTCAACTTGGTCTATATACCATACTGAAGTTCCAGATGGTATCTTTGGAACACAGACAAAACAGATATGTGGGAACATCAGCAATGGAATGGAATATATAGGATATGGCAGTTGAGGAATTTATGCTTTAATTGTTTTGCTTGCTTTATGCAGGCTCCAAGAACAAAATATTGACACTTTTTCAAAATTCCACCAACAAGCAGAGTTTCCTTGTACAGGTAGTCCTTGGCTTATGTCCATTTATTCAGCAACCATTCAAAGTTATGGCAATACTAAAGGGCCTGACCCATGACTACTATTTGTGACCTTCCCTGTGGCTTCTCACAAGCAAAGTCAAAGGGAAAACCACAGGAAAAATCACAAGTCACTACTTCCCAAGCACCCATTCCCTCCAATGTGCAGCCTCCACTGGCCTGCCTGGCCTCTCCCAACTCACTGCCCCCTGCATTGTCCTTCCAGGGCTGCCCCCAAGCCACCTTTCCTGGGACTCCTGCTGCTTCCCACTTAACAACCTGAATGTCTTGGGGTTATGACAGCAAGCACAATTGCTAGTATTAGTGTTACTAAGTGATGCAGCACATCACACATTATCACTGCATCATTTAGTGACAGCAATTTTGGTCCCAATTGCCATTGTAGTCTGAGGACTACCTGTATTTGTTATATAGTTAACAATATTATGTTTCTTGGTTTGTTGTAAAATAAAAGTGAATACAAATAATTTTGTTTAGCATATATAATTCTGCTACAAATTGCATAGATATTTCATGCAACTAATGTTTTAAAAAATACTATTATAATTCCATTTTAGTTTGTGGTAAAGTAGGACTACTTACAATAAAATCTGAATTGACTTGGTAAGTTATAACACAATAGTTTGAGCAAAAACAGAAAATTACAATAATAAAAATCTGTTTGTTCACAAACAGATTTATACAAAGAACTATATTGGGACCAGTGCCTTTTAATATAAATGAAGTGTGGGTAAGAATGAGTTGTTGCAGATTACACTGTTTACAGTGGTGAATCTAAAATAACTACAAAGAACTCAAACAGCTCTTTCAGCTCATGATAGGCAACCAGAAGGCAAACATAAATACAATTCAATGTAAGTACAAAGAGTAGGGGATAGGATAACCATAATATCATATATACTGAGGAAGTCCAAAGACGATATGCCTAGTGCTATTTTACATTGTATATAATTTCGGGAAACTAAAATCAGGAATCTCTTTTCCCCTTTTGTGCAACTGGATACAGATTTGAGATTCTAAGTAAGTCAATTGGAGGTGCCATTCACTTATAGTTAATATAATATGTGGCAACCAGTAATGAAATATCCGTTTCACAGGAAACAAATAAACAAAAATATACTCCTTCCTCAAATTAATCACAGTACTGAACATTTCTCAATGTTTTCTATAACCATTCATTGTTTGGGAGTATAGAGTGGGGAGAGGGACCTTTGTGAAGCTTTGACCTTATGGCCTGTGGTGCTTTCCCCAGTTTAGGATGAACAAATTATATTCAAAACAATTATACAAAGCCTAAAGACCTTCAACATTTTTTCAGCTGGAGGTGGGGTAGAACATTAAATCAGACTGTTTAAACTTTGTAACTGCTGTCTTTGTTACATTAGTTGCTATGCTTTCAAATGTTCATTCTAACAATCTGAACATTCTAAAATAATGTGTAACATTTACAGTACAATCCTGTTTGTTTGCTCAAAAGTTAACACCAAAGTTATGACTATAAATGGATAGGATCACATATTTTAAATTACATACATCATCAAAATCATGATCTAAAATCCTTTTACAACCCAAAGAATGTACTAGTAAAAGAAATGAAAATGTCACAGGAGTAAGATTTTTTCAAAATATGTTGGGTTTGAGACAAAAAAAAAAACAAGTTCAAAAACTTTTTGAAAATCTTCTAGGATACTATGTATTTTACCCTTAAAATTTTATGCTTGTAAAATGAATAAAATAATAGAATGGATTGTATTAGTGTGTTCTAAATATAGAATTAATCCAATTTTCTAGTTTTAAATATCCTATTAAATATTTCCAAACAAGGCAAATCCACACTACATTATACAGCAAATTCAATTCAAAATGTTAATCATTCATTCTTTAGATAGTGGTGCTTAAGTTTATTAAGTTTATGAAAAAGTTCTATTTTGGTCTTATCCAACCAAGAGGATTTGGAGAAAGAGGGTATGGGATATGTGTGATCACAGAGAGGCCAGGAAAAGAGAGCACAAGCAGCATGTGATGGAATGTGTGGATGATTTGGGTCAGGGGTGTCAAACCCACTCACATCGCGAGCCATATTATGACATACTGCGATGTTTTTTGCTTTTGTGGAGCTGGGGTGGGGTGGCCTGCGTGGGCCGTATCCGGCCTGCAACCCACCAGTTTGACAGGCCTGATTTGGGGGATTGAGGGGAAAAAATGCTGCCTGGGAAACAATCAGATATGAGAGAGAGGGGGGGGGAGGGAGAGGGAGAGGGAGGGAGAGAGAGATGTCCCCAATGGATTAACGATTAGAGGAAAAGTCAGGACCTGACCTAACTGATCAGGTGGTTTTGACTGCAAAGTTCAGAGTTGTAAGATTCTGCTAATGTAGCCTCTCAATAAAGTAAAATTAATTCATCTAGTCAGGTTTTCTTGCTAGTTTAGGACTGATATAGATGGGTCTATCTGGTTTAGGGCTGACATGTTTCCTCTCTGGAAGGGCTGATATTGTGCAAATGCTGAAAGGTCAGGGAAAGAAGACACAGGGTGTGAAGAGTGAAAGGGAAAAGAAAGGTGTGATGCATGGGAGCAAAGAAAGGCGAGGGAGGTTGGAGACTTAACAAAGCAACTTGCAAGCTTCATTGCTGGTTTACCCACCGACATTGCTTGTGGGAAGCTGGCAGGAAGATCACAAATAGTGATCACATGACTGTGGGACACTACAATGCAAACTGGTTGCCAAGTGCCCAAATTTTGTTCATGGAGTCTATAACGTAACTTTATAACTAATGGTCATACATCAAGGACTATATATGTAGGTTTGATTCATTTTCCTCAATAAATAAATGGACAAGTATGTTTTGTACTCACTTAATTGGGTTATTTTAGGATATGTAGAAAACATAATTTTTAGGTTATATTTATGCAGAAATATTGAAAATTCAAAAGATTTCACAAACTTTTAAATACCACTGTATATCAATGCTACTTATGTTTGCAGAATAGCCATTTTATATTAAGGTCATAGATTAATACACAAGTAAAAGTGCTACTATTGCCTACATTAGATGGAACAAATCCCAGTGAAATAGGAGAGGGGAAGCTCTTATAACCAACTTAGGCTTTATTATAAAACTCTAGAAAAACTAAGAGATTCTCTCTGATAATCTACAGAATTAACACTTAAACCTCAAGAGGTTATTCATATTCTTTAGTATACAGTCCATATAATTATTCATGTTTCTGAAAATGTTTCTAAGAAACATTTTCAAGTTTAGTTCCCCCCCCCCCCGATTGGTACAGTCCTAACTAGTCTTTTAAATTGGGATAGGCTATTAGAATTAGCCATCAAAATGTAAAGATATCATCATTATGTCTTTTCAACTATTTTTTTTACAGTACAAAAGATTTTAAAACAATAAAAAAATCACTCGACTCAATGTAAAATTTTATGAATCAGGCAGGGCAACTCCACAATAAAAGCTTCATTGGAAAAGTTCATTTTGGTCAGTGAAGCAAAATTACTTCAATTTAGGAAAAGACACTTTAGTTCCTCAACAGTCCTTTTTGTTGTTTACATTAAAAGAATTTATGTAAAGAAAAAGGAGTAAATCTTCTTTAAAGCTTATTCCTTAATTGCTTTAAATATAAAAACTATTGAATAAATCTCCATAGCTCCTTCCCGGAACAGCTACTCTATTCAGAAACTGCATAACTTTTTTTGTTTGTTTGTTTGGGAAATAATGATATACTGAGATCTCCCAATAGTGTGATAGTTGAACATTATGATTTTTTTTCCTTACAAATCTTATTAGTCATGGTAAAGAGTGGTGCATAATTTTAAGAACAGATACTGTATGCTGCTATTTCAAGGGGTGAGAAAACTGGTAACCAAAATGTAACATATCTGAGGTTGATCTGAGAAACAGAGTGGGATAGGTTTTGAAGTTTAATGGTTTTCTTTATAATACACAGTAGCTTTCATGTGTTTCCACTTCAAAATGAAAATAAACTTTATAAGGATTTGTTATGGTCACCGGTAGCTTCAGGGGCTATAGGTTGTCATCCTGTTTTCTTTAAACTATATTGCAACAACAAAAATAGAATAATTGGGATGAGCCCCAATCCTGCAATCACACAACACTGAAGATATGAATAGCTTTTTGAAACACAATTTTCTCAAATATATTATTTGTATATGTTTTTAAAAGATCACATATCACGATAGAACACTTTATTTTCAAAGACTCTGAAACTAAAAACTAAACCATATTACAATGAAGCAATACAAAAGCTACATTAATCATGATTTACAGATTCATTTTAAGATTATTATAATCTTAACTCAAAAGATATACAACATAGCATCCTCCATATATTTTGGATTTCAACCCCCATGAATCCCAACTACAATGAATAGTAGGATTATGAGAATACTAGCCCACATTAGGACGACAACTTTGTGACCAAGAAAAAGGTCTGAACTACATTCTCTAGTTATTTTTGTGTTTCTGATTCTGTAACAACTGGATGTCTCTAATAAACAGGTTTTCTAGGGTAGGAAGTATTTGAGCATTTAGCGTTTTTTAAATCAGAGATGGGGAATCAATATACCTCCTAGATAATATTAACAATTCCCACCAGGAATGATGGGATTTGTAGTCGGCATACCTGAGCTAGAATATTCACCATTTTTCTTTTACATTATGATGAACTTCTTGAATTGGGATTGATAATGAGAAAAACAGTGATCAGACTGGCAAACAGAAATATTGTGCCTTAATTAAATGGAAAGCATTATTATGCTTTGCTTACAATAAAAGAGTCAATTACTATTTCTCAACCTAACTTCACACATTTAGATTATACATGGACACTATAGAATCAGACATTTTTTTAACCCAAATACCAACAGCATCAAATAAAATATAAAACATACATAAAACCCAGATCGATATCAGATGTCAAATATTCTGGGAATTAATAAGGAAATGTTTATTTATATAAACAGCTTTTTAATTTTTTAAAAATATCATCCAGTAGAGATGAAGTCTCCACTCATCATTCACAATATTGGTGCCACTACTGAGAAGGCGGTCGACCTAACCATCTCTAGCAAGCCATCCATTTTTCAGCTACTCTTACTATAAACCCACAGATGATAAACAGAGATCCCTGTTAATAACATAAAGTTTTTCTTTACGTGAGACAAATCTGTAAAGGATTATATATGTTAAAAGAGACACTCTGATTTTGACTCAGGTAGCAATGGGAAACTAGTGCATATGAGCCATTCCATGCTTCCAATGGAGAATGCGAGGCAGAATTCACCACAGAATTCCTGAATCATTGCAATTTCTGGATTATTTTCAAAGGTATCACACATGTAAAGTGTTTTACAGCAAACTATTCATAAGGTAATGAATGAGTCCGTTTAGCCCTAACCAAGAAATATGAATGCAGTAGAAAAAGGAATACTTCACCACCAGTCACCTGAACTATCAGACTACAGGGAATCAACAAGTACCCCCAGTCCATCCACAAGCCTTTTTCAGTGAGTTTGAAATCCCATATGCATTGAGATTAAATAATTTGGTGCAATCAAATGATAAGAAGAGTTATTGTGGTTTACAAATCTTGAGTTATATATTACTTGTTCATACTTATTCAACAGATCAGATGAAACAAGGTCATGATTAATGCTATGTAAATCCAGCCATATTGTAAATATGTATATTTTTTTTCATTTTTGCTTCTTATAATTTATCAGTCTATATTCATAAAACAGCAACATGTATCAAGAAATGCCAGAAGCTTTGACAATACTGATTATATATTTTAGAAGTGGGGCTGAAATCAGTTGCCACCTCTGCTATCAAAACAGAGTTATTTGTTTTATGACAAAATTACACATATTTTTAAAATAGATAAAAAATGTGTAACAAGGCTAAACAGAAATTTAATCAAGCATGGAAATAGGTTCTTCAAATCCTATTTTAGGCAATTTTCCACCTAGTATCAAGTTTCTCTCTGAATAAAGAAGGAAAACTTGCTTTACTCTATATTAGCAGCCTTTACAAAAATCATAACTGATTGTTACATCTAGCCAGCTCATAAACTCAAGAGTTTATTCTCACCCGCAGAAAAGTTTTTGCTTATGCTATAAACAGTGTTTCCCAATCTGGGCAACTTTAAGATGTCCAGATTTCAATTTCCAGAATTCCCCAGTCAGATGGCTAATTTTCAAGCTTGATTAAATTTCTGATTAGCCTTATTAAAACATGGTTGACTGGGGAATTCTGGGAGTTGAAGTCCAGACATCATAAAGTTGCCAGGGTTGAGAAACACTACTTGATATACACTACAAACACTACTTGATACACAATCTAAAATATAGAATACCCTAGCAAGACTGAATTGTGTATTTTCCATACACATTTGTTAAAATCATTCTATTCTTGAGCAAGCTAAGGATATTCTTTCTATTTTCCACCCCCTGAAGAACATTCAAAATTAAAAACGTAATTCAGAATTCCACAGAAAGGTTTGGTTACAAAACATGGTTTACACAGACAGTGCTAAACAGTCAAAACCTTTGTTAAACTTTTTTCATATAGCAAAGAGCAAAGTATTAATGCATAAACTGTTATACCCTAACTTTCCAAGAACTGTAACATAATTTAGCAATAGACATGCAAGACTCTCTAAAGTTTGTTTCATACAAATATTTTAACAAAAGTTAATCAGAGTAACCCTGATCTAATGTACATGTATAGTATATTTCTAAAACTTTTGAGTTTTCATAATCTAAACATGAGAACAGTATTTTATGAGCACATTATGAGCCATCTATTAAAAACATGAAAACAGTTTTAGATTGCATCATATATCCAAATCTTGAAAGAAATTGTATGCCCCGCCGTGCGGGTCTGGATGGGGAGGAACAGGCTTCGACTCAACCTTCCAAGACCGAGTGGCTGTGGATGCCGGCATCCCGATATAGCCAGCTGGCGCCATCGCTGGCTATTGGGAGCGAGTCATTGACGCCCACAGAGGGGGCTCGCAACTTGGGCGTCCTCCTGGACACACGGCTGTCTTAAGAAGAGCATATGACGGCTATGGCCAGGGGGGCTTTTTATCAGGTTCGCCTGATACGCCAGTTGCGCCCCTTTCTGAGTCGGGATTCCTTATGCACAGTCACTCATGCTCTCGTCACTTCTCGCCTGGACTACGTTAACCCTCTCTACATGGGGCTCCCCTTGAAGAGCACCTGGAGGCTCCAGCTGGTCCAGAATGCGGCCGCGCAGGTGATCACGGGAGCAACATGGCACTCCCATATAACACCTCTCCTGCACGAGCTGCACTGGCTCCCGGTGGTCTTCCAGGTGCGCGTCAAGGTGATGGTTCTCACCTTTAAAGCACTCCATGGCTTAGGGCCAGGGTATTTACGAGACCGCCTTCTACTACCGATAACCTCCCACCGGCCAATATGCTCTCACAGAGAGGGCCTCCTCAGGGTGCCGTCGGTGTGTCGGCTGGCGGCTCCCAGGGGGAGAGCCTTCTCTGTGGGAGCACCCGCCCTCTGGAACGAGCTACCTGGCTGATTCCAGATCTCGGCACTTTCAGTAAGGCCCTGAAGACGTTTTTATTTCAGCAAGCCGGCCTGGCCTGAATAGGTTTTATGGGTTAGTTTTTTAATTGTATTGCTAGGGGTTTTAAATTGGGGTGGCCGTTTAATTTATTTTTAATTATTTTAACTTTTATATTGTATGTTATTTTAATTTTCGGCTGTTCACCGCCCTGAGTCCCTTCGGGAAGAAGGGTGGGATATAAATTTAATAAATATAAATAAATAAAAATAAATTATACAGATATAGGTAATACAGCAATAGGAAAAGTCAAATAAAGAGCTATTAATACTACTGTGTGACCTTCTGCTATTATACATTAATCCAAACTTTATGGTCTTAACACAATTCCTAATAGCTTTATAAAAGAAAGGACAACTTTCAGAGTGCAATACTTTTAATGGATTCTTTGAAGAAGAGATTGAATTAGTTCAAAATGAATTTGAATAGGCTAAAAATATGATACACACAAAACCCTTTGTAACAACTCAGAAGTAAAAATAATTACCAACTTTGAAAGCTAATAGGTTTTCTATCCATTATATCATTTTGGCTTATTATAATTTGACACCTCAACATAATACAAAACTTGTACGTAAAGCCAGTATAATGCATGCAACATTTAAAGATCTGCACACATCATTTGAAAGTAAATAAGAGTGTTCATTCTTAAGATAATTCAGTGCTCATTGAAAATACTTTTTTCCCAGTTGAACAATTCCTACAAGTTGTAACTGCAGCTTAATAAAGCCATTTTTGAGAGAGAGAGGTAGGAGTAAGCCTCCAGAAAGAGATCTTCACAGTGTTTTGCCATGTTGCCATCAGTTTTTTAAAACTCTGAAGAACGTGTAACAATAACAGATCTTTGCAGCAGCTTTTCTGGTTTTTCAACACAAGCATCAGTGATCCGAAGTAATCACCTCTGCTTTCTATGGGGTGACTGGGAAAGGAAGATCCGATTCAACCAGGCAAACACACACACACACACACACACACACACACACACAGAGAGAGAGAGAAAGAGAGAGAGAGAGAGAGAGGTTTCTTACCATGATAAAAAATCTCGTCTGCGGAGGATGGTTCCTCATTGGAAAAGGATCAGGCTGCTAATTGTCTTCTGTTTTTCGGGCTGGAGGAGCAGCCAAACTGCGGAGCCTTGGGTTCTCACCTCTCCCCAATCTTCACATCGCATTAACACTCCTTCGCAAGGAACGGCAGATGCGTGCGCGTTGTGAGAGCCTTCCACCCTCATGTATTATGCACACATAATCCTTTCCACTGTACGCGCGCTGAGGGGGAGAAAAAAAAACTCGAAAGAAAAACCACGCATACACAACACGCTCCCATCTCCACGGCACGGAGGGAACAGAGGAATTTCAGAGCAAGCCAACCAACCTTACGCCTGTTCCCCTCAGAAGCTCCGCTTCGCCCTTCGCGACGCGGACCCCCAGGCTTTTCCCAGGGAAGCCCACGCACAAGGAACATAAACACCTCCAAACCGCCGCAGGGTTACGGCTCCCTTTTCCCACCAAAAAGGGAGCAACAAGCCTCACAACTAAGAGGCGGGCCCCGATCCTTCGCCTCTTCCGCCCGGACCTCCCCCACCCCCACCCCACACACACACTTGCCACCTTCTTTCTCCATTGTACACCGTTCAAGGAGAGCCACCCCTCTCTCCCTCCCTCCCTCTCTCCCTGCCGCCGCCGCCGCCTTTTCCCTTCCCCTCTCCATCCCCGCCGCGGCCGCTGCCTCCCCCACCTTTTGGCCACGGCGCGCTCGGAGAAGCGACTCTTACCTTGGAGGAGCCACTGAGGCCGACTCCGGCCTTGCCCTTCTCTCGCCGTGGCGGGGAGGTGCAGGTGCCTCTCAGGCTCGGGGGCAGCAGGAACCGGGAAAAGGAAGGAGGGAAGGTGGCGCTGCCGCTGCCGCCGCTGCTGCTGCTGCTGCGGCGGTTACGGGGGAGGGTGGGAAAAAGAGGGAAGGGGAGGAGTCTGCGCTGCCCCTGGCCGGCGCGAGGAGCCAGCGAGGGCGAGGGAAGGCTTTCGGGACCGAGTCCCGGGGACTGAGAGCGACTGGACTGTCGTCCTTCTGGTCGCCTCTCCTCTGTCCCTCTGAGGGGGAAAAAAACGAGCCCCGCGAATCCTTGTCCGGGAGGTTTCGATTCAGCAAGGAGCCGGCTTGCGGAACTCTTTTCCGGGACTGGCTGCGGCGATTTGATGCAACGGAGTTTCCTCGCTGGCTCCTCTCGACCCGCCTCACGAACCACAGGAACCGTAGCTATCCGGGCCGCAGGCCTGAAGTGGAGGGGCGGAGCCTCCTGGAAAGGGGTGGAGCCGCGCCCACGAGCGAGCCGACCATGAGGACTGTTTTTTTTTTTAAACGGATTCAATCGGGGAAGTGGGCGGAGCTAAGAGCGGTGATGACTCACGCCGAGGGGAAAAGAGGGAGGAGCCTCGGGAACGTATGGGGACGGAGGGAGGCTGGTGAGAAAACGCGCCACGGGAGAACTAAGTCTCTGGTTTGAGGTTTGGAGTGCCCGCCTTCCTCTTTGGTTTGAAAGACAACTTTTCTGTCCAATCAACAAGAAGAGGCGTGCTGAGCGAAAAGGGGGAAGGTTTCCGACTTTTGCAAGCGATGTTTTTTTACCTGGCCGGAAGAAAAACGGACCTGTGGGACGGTGGTTTCCTTTCTCTTTTTTTACCCGAGTAATGATTGGCTTGGAGGCATGGTTGGCACAGGTCTGTCCTGTGTTTACCCGAAAGGGGTAACCTGATAAAGGATTACAGTTTTATAAGGCATTCCTGGTTGCGTTGACTGCAAAAATCACTTCCTCTGATTAAATGGAGTTTACTCCGAAGTGAGCGGACGGAGGATTGTATCTGATGGGGCACAATGGCTTTTTCTGTAGCCTCTTAGTCTTCCCAGTGGAAAGGGGATTTGCCAGGTAAGCTCTCTTCTAGAAGGATTGTTGCTTTCCCCAGCGATAAGTGCTAAACTGCTTTAGTCATTAGTAATTCTGGACATATTACGGCTTGTTTGTTTTTTGTATCTTGAACAAGGACAATTTAAACCTAGGATATTCCATTAATCAAGGCCAGAGTTTGATGTATTTGTTAATCAAAACAGGATTAAAATGTTTCTATAATAGCAAGATAGGAAATTAAATAAGTGCAACCATATACTTGATGGGTCCATACTGGATGGATATAGGATTAGGATTGCAGCTAAAATGCACCATGTGACTGTGGATACATAACTGGGGTGGATGGATTCTTCAGTCATAGGATTGCAAAAAGGAGAGGAGAAAGCAGCTCAGACAGTATCTTTTCTTGCTTATTTATCAGACCTGAAGTACATTCTCTACTACCAAAAGACTGTAAATGAAACAGGTTATTTGAACCTTCAAGAAACATTCGACAACTGTAAAAGCTGAGCTGAAAATGCTTAAAAGAGAATCACTGAGCAATTATTCTGTGCTGTGTTCTTACTACTGTTGTGAAAATAAGTTTTAAAAGCCAAACTCATTCTTTTGTGCTGCTGCCAGAACTTGCTTTCCAACTAGTGGTCAAATAAAAGCCATGATTTCTTCAACTGTTTCTATTTTTATTGTAATTGATAAAAATATGGGAATCTTGGATACTTGGATTCACATACTGCCAGGAGGACTCTTTAAATTTTTTTGTCAGAACGTTGTGAAAATTCAGCCAATTGTGATTTATTTTTAAAAAGTGGGACTTCGCCTGCTATAGGTTTTATGGTTGCTCTTTTATAAATCAGACTTTAATTATGTTTGTTCCTATGTCATGTGCCATAATAGTGTATTATATTTTATAGTTACCCTGTTTCCCCCAAAATAAGACATCCCCTCATAATAAGCCCAGTCGGGCTTTTGAGCACATGGCAATAAGGCCAAGTGCTTATTTCAGGATTCAAAAAAATGTAAGACAGGGTCTTATTTGGGGGAAAACATGATAGTTGTAAGTGTTCCAGAGTCATTGAGTGAGTTGAGAGGCTATATAAACTTGTTTAATAATAGTAGTTTTAAAGCAAACATGAGATAAAATATATGCATTTAAACAGAAAATTGTCTTCTGATAGCTAATTACTGAACATCATGGAACAAGACAGCACCTTCACCCATTTCCATCCATCCCAGCTAAGAGTCTACATCTTGAAAAACCGGTTGGGTGACTTTGGGCTAGCCCAGGAGTGGAGTGTCAAACTCACGATGACATGTCATCACATGACATATCACAACTTTTTCCCCCTTTGCTAAAATGGCTATTGCATGACACGTTTGGCCCGCGGGCCACATGTATGACACCCCTGGGCTAGACTCAACCCAACTCCATAGGATTGTTATGGGAAAAATGCTTTGAGTTGTATATGAATAAGGATAAAAGAAAACCCGGTTAATTGCCTCAATTAATTTTTGAGAACATATTTCAATTATTTCAAATCACTGTTGTGGTTTGACTCCCTAAATTCCACAAGAAGTGTGGTCTTTAGAATTCGGTTTATGATAATAGGTGAGATATATTTTTATATAGGTAATAGGTAGGAATACACACACACACCTAATTTCTGGCTTTATTTTAGGAAGTTCCTTTTTTTACTAAATTGTGCCTCAAATTGCCCATTATGACATACAGAGTATTGGACTACATGGTTGTTTTTTTAATCCTGATCATCAAGACTATTCTTAACAATGTTATTGCTAACACTATGAAGTTTAGACAGAATAGCCTATTGATATTTAGAAACAGTTCTGTGATTATTGGAAAAAATCAGAGCAATTATTCAGCAGGTGAAATTGACCTGATCTAAATTGGATATAATCAGTATCAGTTTTCTTTTTTTCATATCAAAGTCGTGTCTGCTGAAGACAATAATTTTGTAAAAAACATTATAAATACCGTAATAGTTATATTTTATTGCAACGCCATTGATTGCAACATATGCATTCACTTGCAACTGGCCTTATGAATTCTCTACATAAAGCTCCTATCCTTTGATGTAAGGAATTGGTTGATGTAGGGAATGGTTCCCATTCTATTTTGGACCTTCCCATTGATTGTTGGATTTGGCCATTGTCTGAAAAGAACCATGTAGCTGCCGTGTCCCTTGATTCAGCTTAACATTTGATGTTTTTCTTATTTAACTGCTTGATAAAGAAAAGAATAGTGAACTCTGGAATACTGTATGTATGGACTGGATTCCTGTCATAACCACTGATACTGCATTTCAAATGATGCCTTAAATTGTGAAACTGCTGTTGTTCAGTGCCATGATTGGTGCATTCAACCAGAATTATTTTAGATCTCCTGATTGTAGCACTGAGTGTTAGTATGTTATGTACTACTTCTTTGTTTTCTGTTTTGCAGATTAAAGCACATAGGCGTTAGAAAATTATATTAGCATTACCCTGGAACAACAATTGCTGGTGTAATATGAAACAGGCCTCTAAGCATCTAAACATGGGTAATTAAGCATATTGTATAGATGAAAAAGATAGCCAAGCTCATTCCTTTTAAATCCCTTTGCTTAATGTAAATCTAAGATTCAAAATGTACCTTTTATGTTTATTTTTAAAATAAGCCGTGTTTTGTTCTAGTTTTTTAAAAAAGTTCATTTTGTTTAGTTTTTGTCCCCAAGTAGCAAAGATAATCAAGAGTAGAAAAAAATAGGAATTTTTTTTAAAAAAATCTTCCATAGAAATTCTATTTATTTTATGGCATTTTTGAGAGCTTTATTGCTATAAAAATATGTTATTTTTATTAAAAAATAAAAATTTTCCATGGAAATTCTATTTACTTTATGGCATTTTTGAGAGCTTTTATCACTATAAAATATGTTGTTTTTATTCAAAATAAATTCAAAATATATTGCACCTGCATTTTTGTTGAATTATTGTTTTGTAATGTGTGTTTTAAACAGTCAATATTTAGCATGCAGTTCTGTTCGTTCCTGATTCTGCTGTTTTATCACGTTTTTAGCTTTGAGCTTTTTAGCTTTGAATATCCAAAGTTGTTATTGAATTATGTCACTCAGACAAACACAACTTAAATCATTAAGGAGGTCCTCCTTCTAAATAGTAAAATGGCAGATTCAGCCAGATACTAACTAGATTTTAACACAGCATTTTAATTCATATTCAGCTTGTGCCCCAGAGGTTGATTCAGTTTATATATAATTGGAGTTAAATATTCTGTAGTGATAACCTATCTTGAATGTAACAGGACATCTTTTTTTGTAAAATTCAAGGCGTGTGCAAGTATTAAAACATAGTTTAATTAATGAAATTCATTTGGCTTCCTAGAGAGGAGAAATGCCTCTTATGTCTTCCTTTTTGCTTTATTCAGTGGCTGCCACTGATATTGTATGTAATCAACTAGTAGGAGCCAAATGGGTGACTGAATTGAAAGAGAGAGTGGTCCTGAACAGTTTATATGGCAAAACAAAGATGAAGAGGAAAAACGTAAAGATAAGCAAACAGAGGTCAGTGCCAAAGTGGTCAGAAGCATCAAAGGCCAGGACCAATTCAAGAAAGAAGAAAGATAGGTTTTACATTTGCTGAAAGTAATTAAAACTATTCTGTTGGCTTTGTTGCTAGCTAAATGTTACTTCAAAATCCCATCATGAATCTTCATGGTGTCTCTCATATCAAAATATACTTTTTAAAAACTTCATTTCCATGTCAATTTCAGTTTATTATTTCACATGCTCATAAGCTCTGGAACCAACCTATTTGTTGAAGATGATTAGGAAATGGCCACCATCCAGTATGCTGTTAAGCACATTAACTCCCATTGTGTTCTTTTTATTTCAAAGGAACGTAAGCATCCTTAATTGTACATTGGATTGTTGCCTCTTCCTGGGCCCTGTTCAAAAAATGTAATAAACATTTTACTCACAATCTGCACAGACTATTAAATGAAGAGCAACTAGAGATCTTGGTTTGCATAGTCTTCAGTCAACTCCATTTCTTTAGATAAATAATGCATGCTAAATCCTGAGATCAAAATTAAATTATGATGCTATGAACAGAGCTTGAATCATCAATTTGAATCAGTGCAAGTGTTACAGTGAAATACACTATTTGCATCATGGCAATCTGTAGGAGTGGTACAGTAGCCTAGAGATAGAACTCCCGCCTCATAATCAGGGTTCGATCCTGGGTAGAGGCAGATATTCCTCTCTCTGAGCACACTGAGAATATATCTGCTGAACAAAACTCTGCATTGGTGACAGGAAGGACAACCAGCCATTAAAACACTCTGCTGGCTCCCTTCAGTTGCCCAGACTCTACCCTGCAAGGGATTATGTGGTCGTTAAATGAATATTATGATGATGATCATGATAATCTGTATAAAGGTGGCTAGTATT
Organism: Pituophis catenifer annectens; assembly: GCF_029215685.1. Taxonomy (NCBI): domain Eukaryota; kingdom Metazoa; phylum Chordata; class Lepidosauria; order Squamata; family Colubridae; genus Pituophis; species Pituophis catenifer. The sequence continues at coordinate 241,739,006 of NW_027256882.1, forward strand.
TCCTTCTCTGTGCAATATTTTGGCTATCATTAAAATAAGTACTTGGGATCTTTAACTATCTCCAAACAAATGACTTTGCCACATTTCAATTTAATACCAGTTGACTTCATGGTAGAGGCAACAGGAATGAATGTTGACAAGCAATTCCCAAAGAGATGATATTTTCTTTGCATCAGTAGCAGACATCTGGTTTTTCATTGTTGTTTGGTAACCTTCATAGTAAAATGTCTCTTAAACCAGCGGGCCCCAACCTTGCATCTTGGAGGACTAGCGGGGAGGGAACCAGGCCGCCTGAGCAGTGGCCAACATGCATATAAGCGGCGGGCCAGGTCTGTTTCTTTTTGTTGTCTTGTTATCTTGTTGTATTTTACTCCTTTGATTTTATCTGTTATAGTGTATGTGTGTGTGTGTGTATGTATATATAAATATACATTTTTAAATATTTTTTTAACTTGTAAACCACTCAGAATTGTTGGGAGTCAGGCAGTATATAAATTTAATAAATATTTTAAATATTCCAGGATCTTTATGAAAAAGTAAAATTAGACACGGTATAAATTTTATAATTGTCCTTCCCTACAAAACTCTCTTCTTTGTATGATTATAGTGAAAAACTCTTCTATTTGGTTTAATCTTCTGAAATTCAGAGAACTCAACTATACAGCGTATATTGCAAAGTCAGACTATACAGGGCTATATGAGCCATGATGGTGCAGTGGTTAGAAGGCAGTACTGTAGACTACTGCCGGCTACAGTCATCAGTTCAATTCTCACCAGCTCAAGCTTGACTCAGCCTTCCATCCTTCCAACGTACAGTTGCAAGAAAAAGTATGTGAGCCACTAGCCTAATGACTTCTCCAAGAGCTAATTGGAGCCAGGAGTGAGCCAACCTTGACTCCAATCAGTGTAATGATATTGGATGTGTTGCTGACAGCTGTCCTACCCTTTAAAAACACACACCTGTTTTACTGGTTTCAAGAAGCACTGTCTGATGTGAACCATGCCTCGCAGAAAAGAGCTCTCAGAAGACCTACAATCAAGAATTGTTGACTTGCATGAAGCTGGAAAGGGTTACAAAAGTATCTCCAAAAGCCTTGATGTTCATGTGTCCACGGTAAGACAGACTGTCTACAAATGGAGAAAGTTTAGCACTGTTGCTACTCTCCCTAGGCGTGGTCGTCCTGTAAAAATGACTGCAAGCGCACAGTGCAGAATGCTTCATGAGGTAAAGAAGAATCCTAGAGTGTCAGATAAAGACCTACAGAAATCTCTGGCACATGCTAACATTTTTGTTGACACATCTACAATAAGTAAAACATTAAACAAGAATGGAGTACATGGGAGGACACCACGGAGGAAGCCATTGCTGTCCAAAAAAAATATTGCAGCACGTTTGAAGTTTGCAAAAGAGCACCTGGATGTTCCACAGCACTACTGGCAAAATATACTGTGGACAGATGAAACCAAAATTGAGTTGTTTGGGAAGAACACACAACACTATGTGTGGAGAAAAAAAGGCACAGCACACCAACATCAAAACCTCATCCCCACTGTAAAACATGGCGGAGGGAGCATCATGGTTTGGGGCTGCTTTGCTGCCTCAGGGCCTGGACGGATTGTTGTCATTGATGGGAAAATGAATTCCAGAGTTTATCAAGACATTTTGCAGGAAAATGTACGACCATCTGTCCGCCAACTGAAGCTCGGCAGTGGATGGGTAATGCAACAGGACAATGATCCAAAGCATACAAGTAATTCAAACAAAAAAATGGCTTCAACAGCACAGAACACGCCTTCTGGAGTGGCCCAGTCAGAGTCCTGACCTCAACCCGATTGAAATGCTGTGGCATGACCTTAAGAGAGCGATTCACACCAGACATCCCAAGAATATTGCTACACTGAAACAGTTTTGTGAAGAGGAGTGGTCCAAAATTACTCCAGATCGTTGTGCAGGTCTGATCTGCAACTACAGGAAACGTTTGGTTGAGGTTATTGCTGCCAAAGGAGGGTCAACCAGTTATTAAGTCCAAAGGTTCACATACTTTTTCCTCCCTGCACTGTGAATGTTTACATGTTATGTTCCATTAAACCATGGCAACATCTAATGTTTGTGTAGTATTATTTTAAGCAGACTGTGTTTTACTATTGTTGTGACAATAGTAGTTCAGAACACATTTTATGACCAATTCATGCAAAACTCCACGTAATCCCAAGGGTTCACATACTTTTTCTTGCAACTGTAGGTAAAATGAGAAAAAAATATTTTTCTTCCTGCACAAAAGCCCTTGAAAGACATCTGATTTAAACATGTTAAATACAGATCTTCAGTTAAGAACAAAACAGCTTGGAATGCAGCAAAAAGATTATAAGAACCTCACAGGGCCTTTAAGTCAATAACACCCATACCCACCCCCATGCAGACTACACATTCCATAACATAACTTCTCTTTTGACCTATTGTACTGAATAAACTTTGCAGAGACTTGGGGTAAGGCATCTGCAGAAAACCTGACAGGCATCTCAGTATTAATACTGCAAAGTCTGGAGAAGCTTATCACAAAGCATGTAGAAAGATAAATAGATTGCTTTAAGGTACAGAAAAGTCAAAATAGCTGATAAGACCAAGTTCTTCAGCAAGATCATCCAAGATACCAAATTAATCTCAGTCCCATATCTCACTTGAAAGTGGCTTGAAGTAAGTCTACATAATCAGTAATATCCAGGTGTATCCTAGAAAGTTTTTTTTAAAAAGCTCATTTAATAAAAAGTTTATTGATTTTTTTAAGCAAGAAAGAACAACTTCCTCCCATAAAATAGTGTTTCTTACTTCAGTGGGATAACTCCTCTTTGGGATAGTCATATGGAGCAAGAAAGGCAGAGGAAAACAGCTGATAGTCTTTACCGATTCATATGCCTATCAATATCCTCAAGATTTCCAAGTCAAAGGGAATCCTAAACAATATCCAAATGACTTCTCCTGATACTGGAGCAAAAATAATTGTGGATCATTGTCCTCAAAAAATTAAACATCTCTTCCCCCCTTTCTATTTATATGCAACACATGGACGCTATCTTAAGAATAACAATCCTGTGAAATAAGTTGTGCTTAGAGCCATGATGGCGAACCTATAGCACGCGTTCCCAAAGTGGCACACGGAGCCATGTCGCCTGGCACGCGTGGTGTCTCCCATTCCTTTTCTGGGTTTCTGGCCGCATGCGCATGCGATGATCATCTGGCTTCGTGAATGCGGCAGTGCCAGAAACCAGAAGAGCTGGTCTTCCGTTTTCTGGCATGAGCATGCGCGCCGGCCAGCTCATCAGTGCATACGCATGCACGGCAGTAACCTGAAGACTTGCGCGCTGGAAACCGGAAGTACCTTATCCGTCATTCACATGCCCCCTGGGCAGCTCCTCTTCCTCATCATGACTCAGCACTCGGTGTCAAAAAGGTTGCCATCACTGCCTTAGAGACTGAGTCAACAGAATGATTTGCATGGCTGAACATGGTTTTTGAGGCTGAGACTCCTTGTTTCTAATCTTACTCTTCAATGATTACATTAGACTGACTTACAGAAGAACATCAGCAATCTAATCTGAGAATCCAATATTGAGAAAACAACATTGGTTTTGAATTTTCTTCATTGCTGTAGGCTATATATCTTTTTTTTTTTTACTGTTCCAATTTTGTTTTCTAAATAAATCTATGGTGCCCTGAATCCACTGAAAATTGCCAAATAATGGATATCTGCAGTTCTTCCCAGCCCAACACTTATATTATTCAGCTGGAATTTACATCAGACAAAATTGATCAGATTAAATCGTAGAACTGCAAGCACAAATGGATTGGGATTTTTTTTTTAATTTCTTGAGGATATGTTTCCATGCACTATAACTGAGAGTATTAAGGCCCAATAACTTGTTTTAAGGCAATAGGTGCATAATTATAGCATAAATGTTGCTATAGCAATATCGTGTAAGCACTATCTTGGTTTTTATTAGTGTGTTGATATTCGTGCTTCATTTTTTTTTTGTTACATATAAAACAGCATAGTTAGGATAAATTGCCCATCTGATAAGAGTCTACTTTATTTTTGCAAACAATCCAAAGTTCATAAGTGACTATGTGCTTCATAAATCACTATACAAATCATCTTCAGAACACTTCTTATTGTATTTCCTTCCTAGAATGAAATACTTCCAATTACATATAATTTGGCATCTGTCATTTCTGCTACTGCTGATTTTTAAAACACTCCATAGAGTAAAATTCCTGATTGCAATATTTTAAATCAGGTAGAAGAATTTACAAATGCAGTTCAAACAATATATTCCCTATTTCTACCTAGAAAAATATTTCTGTTATAAAATAATATAATTTTGAAACGGCAACCAGATTTGACTAAAACGGTCCCTAAATCTAATTCTTCTGAGCTTTTTGCTATTCTGTTTGCTGTATTTTAAACTTGCAGTTTCTAGCAGCTAACAATAAGAACATAATTGATTTCTTATGCTACACCGATTTATAAAGCTGATCAGTAAACCAATAGCAGAATTATGAATAATAAGTGAGAGATTTTCACAATTTCCTAAAACTTTTATCAGAACAAATAACCAAATGAGCATGCTCTCCAAAAATGGGTATACAACTTTCTCAACACAATGAAAGAAGAATGCAGTTTAGAATAGAATAGAATAACAGACTTGGAAGGGACCTTGAAGGTCTTCTAGTCCAATCCCCTGCCCAGGCAGGAAACCCTACACCACTTCAGGCATATGGTTATCCAACATCTTCTTAAAAATTTCCAGTGTTGGAGCATTCACAACTTCTGCAGACAAGTTGTTCCACTTATTAATTGTTCTGTGAGGAAATTTCTCCTTAGTTCTAAGTTACTTCTCTCCTTGATTAGTTTCTACCCATTGCTTCTTGTTCTACCCTCAGGTGCTTTGGAGAATAGTTTGTGGCCTCTTCTTTGTGGCAACCCCTGAGATATTGGAACACTGCTATCATGTCTCCCCTAGTTCTTCTTTTCATTAAACTAGACATAACCAGTTATGGTTCCAGAACCAGAACCATTCTTCATATGTTTTAGCCTCCAGTCCCCTAATCATCTTTGTTGCTCTTCTCTGCACCCTTTCTAGAGTCTCAACATCTTTTTTACATCGTGGCAACCAAAACTGAATGCAGTATTCGAAGTGTGGCCGTACCAAGGGATTTTACATTTCACCACTGCTTTTATCATTTCATCTCTGTTAGTGAGAATTAAGTCCAATATGGCTGATCCCCTTGTTCCCTTCTCTACTTTTTGAGAAACAAAGTTGTCTGCTAGGTTTGTTAGGAACCTATTAGATCTGCACTTGGTGCAGAGTTTGTCTCCCAGTTGATGTCAGGGTAGTTAAAATCCCCCATTACTATTGTGATATGCTTCCTACATACTTTAGTTAGCTGACTAGCAAAAAGTTAATCTACTTCTTATGAAATGCAACTTTATAAGAATGTAATACTATATTTTATGTTTAATTCTTTGATGACTTGCCAAAATAGATTTTAAAAGAATTGATGCCACAAAGTATTTTAAGTAGAAGATCCAGTCTCAAAGCATTTTTCCAGAATGTTTGAGCCTGTCATGTTTGAAATACAGTAGTAATACATTTTCTTATACTATACTTCAGTGTCGGAAGCACCAAAGAGCTTCTGTGGTGAAAGGATTAACTGGTGATATCTCCGTGGCCCAGGGTACACCCATATGGGGGCTCCTTTCATGTTCCCATTAATGAGCCCACCGAAGTGATATCTATTTATCTACTCACATTTGCATGCTTTTGAATTGCTAGGTGGGCAGGAGCTGAAGCAAATGACGGGCGCTCACTCTATCACAAAGCAGCACTCAGGCTTCGAACATGCAGATTGCTGGCTTGCACATTGTCAACCCAGTATCCTAACCATGTGAGCCACTGCACTCCTATGAAATTTCCATAATATTACATGAGGTAGATCTGTATAATTCTGATGTTATAAATTGTTAATATTTATCTGGTAATCTTAATTTTAAAAAATCTGTAACTTGGCTTATGAAATCATATTGAAATGGATAGGTAAAATCTTCAATATAGTATATTCTATTGAAGATTTTTCATTACTGTATTAAAAACTAATACAAGCTATATTCAGAAAAATAAGGGAAAGTAAAAAGTGCAAAGTAGGATAAAGAAAAAACAAAAAAAGGAAGAAGATAAAGAAAATACAGTGACGTCCAATCTTGACAACAAATATAAACAAGAAAATAAATATCTTGTCTTCCCATAATCTATCACTTATCCAACCTCTTCAAGATTGAAAAATCTTCAGAATTGGGAAGCTTTGTATTCACTGAGTGAGCCTTTCTTTTATCAGTTTAAGAAGAAAAATATTTGTTGCTAGTTTTATAACATTTTATTTTAAGTAAAAATTTCAAAAGAGAACGATAATGTGGTTTTAGCTTTTAAATCCTAGGAATTTAGATGAAATTGATTTTAAAAAAAGATGTAGAAGTCAACTAAAAATATCTTTTCCTGTGGGAAGAGTGACTGTGCTTATAAATTGCTGATAAAAAGGCTTTGAAGACTTCTTCTAATGTCTTCTAATGAAGACATTAGAAAACACCAGATGGCCTCCTTAAAGAAAATTTACAACTGATGGGCTCAAGAATTATGTGAGTTAGTTAACTCTATTGTAACCAAAAAATGTTGAAAAGAATCTAGTTCCTTTGAATAACATTGAATGTTTCTCTTTATTTCTCTTGAAGCTCCAAAATCATTTAATTGCTTCATCAAGTATTCTATACTAGTTTTGGGGTCTCATAGAAATATAACTAACTCATCAGCAGAAGCCTTCAATTAATAAACTTCCATTTTTAATTTTTATGCTTGTTATTTTCTCATGTCTAATACCTCTAGTCAAAATTTCCAATATTAATATTAACAACAAAGAAGATATGGGACATCCTAGTCTCATGCTCTTTTGAATTACACATGGTTTATTTAAGTCTCCATTAATAATAATCACTTGTTATGAAGTTTAAATTACTGTAACTGCTTGAATAAATTTCTTCGTGAAGTTCATATCTTCCAAATTGGGTCTTTAAACATAAAGACCCAATTTAAATTGTTAGAGGCTTTCTCCACATCCGGAAATATTGAAGCTGTTTTTCTCATTGTTGTATTGTAAATATTCGATAACATTCAAAACAGTTCTCACATTACAGTGTTTCTTAGTTGTCCTTTTAGCAAAAAACCAGATTAGTCTTCATGAATACAAGACTAAAACCACCTTCAATCTTTCTGCCAATATTTCAGTAAAAAGTTTGTATTCATTATTTAATAATGAAATTGGTCAATAGTTTTTTATTTTCAAGGCATCTTGACCCTCTGATAATAGTGCTATATCGGCTCCTTTCCAAGTTTGAGACATCTTTGCTCCCTGTAGTACACCATCCGTTATATCTTTTAATGGCTGTAGGAGTTGGTCCTCAAAATATTTATAGAATTGATTTGTGGGATTATCTGAACCCTGAGCTTTTCAATTTTTGTTTGTTTAATAGTATCTGATACAGGTAATCCTTGACTTACAACAATTTGTTTAGTTATCGTTCAAGGCTAACAACTGCACTGAAAAAAATGACTTACAACAATTGCAGTATGGCCATGGTCACTTGATCAAAATTCAGACTCTTGGCACCTGGTATTTGTGACAGTTGCAGTGCCCCAGGATCATGTGCTCCCCTTTTACGACCTCGTGACAAGCAAAGTCAATGGAGAAGCCAGATTCACTTAACAGCCATGTTACTAACTTAACAACAGCAGTGATTCACTTAACAAATGTGTCAAGAAAGGTCATAAAATGGGGCAAAACTCACAACAAATGTCTTAGCAACAGAAATTTTGGGCTCAGTTGCGGTCGTAAGTTGAAGACTAGCTGTATTTCAAAGATGGTTTACTGGTTCATTCATAAGTTGTCTCTAAGGTTGTAAGGGAGTAGGTAAGTGTTGTCTTTATAGATAATCTATTTTTTGTGTGTCTACTTCCTGTTCTAAAATTGGGATAAAAATTATGAAGATTTTTTAATGAGGTCATTTTTATTACCATGTCACTTTCTTGGATTTTCTCTATCACTTTCTTTTCTATTTCTTTTCTCAATTTGTGAGCCAGCCATCTTCCTGATTAATTGCAAATTCAAAATGCTTCTGTTTCACATAATTCAGTTTAGTTTCTCTTTCTCAGACTGTTAAGATAGATAATTGTTGGTAGAACAATTTAATTTGATGTAAGATTTTAGAATCCATTGGTATCTTTTCTTTATTTCTAATTTCATCCACTATTTTTTGCATATTTTCTGAGATTTCTTGTTCTCTAAATGGTTATATTGTATAATCTCTTGTGACCACTTTATTAGCATCCCAGTCATTAGATTTGTTACTTTGTCCAAACCATTACCAAAATATTCATTTAATTTTTTATAATTGATTCCTATTGTAAAATAGATTCACTTAATCTCAATCTGCAATTGAAAATATTTTTTCTATCAAAGAACCAGATTATGGTATGGAAAAAATTAGGCAAAATATCAACACAAATTTTATTTCATATCAAAAAATTTATATCAATTCTTGAGAATAATTTATATCATTCTGAAAAGAAAGTATATTCTCTGACAAATCCATTTTAGGCCTCCATTTCATTAAAAACAATTGCAAGGATTGTTTCAGGAAATCAGGCAAAAAATAATTTGATGTTTCTGAATGATGTGAAATCAAAAAGATATCCAAGAGTATATTCACATGTTTAATCAATATCCCTGTCAAGGAACTGCAAACTCAGATAAACAATCTAACAATAAACAGCCTAATCACAAGACTACCAAGACCACTCCCACCAACACTGACTAGTATATAAAATGAGAGCAAATCCCACTGCCTTCTAGCAGTGATGACATTACCTAGTTTGGTAATGCAAGGTTTCCTTAGAGACGTCTGAGTTTGGATGTCTGCAAGGAAACATCCAAGCTCACAAAGCATCAAAGAACCCCACATATCCGAGGTTTTACATCATACACTAATCTTTCATGGTAGTCTTTGGCTTTCTTTAACATATATTTCAGGTGCAAACATTTGCAATAAATATGGAATTAAAAGCAATAATACTCATCAACAAGATGCATACAAATGTCCCCTATTTAATGTTGGAGATGCTCAATCTTAGAATAAGTATTGACAAGCTTTTTGTTTCCTTTATGACCATGTCTAAAAAACAGATACCCTTCTCTCAGAAAATATGAAAGAGGGTGCATTAGAAGGATTCCCCCAGGTCCTTACTAGATGCTTTTGAAAATTTATCACTGATCAAATGTTTAGTCCAAACAATGTAATAGCTTACTCAAACTTAGGATGGGTAGGATCATGCCATATAGCAGAAACTAAACCAGATTCACATGACCTGTAGGCTCAAGAATAAATATTCATATAAACAGGGTCTGTATTTATTTAAAAGAAAAGCTACACTCTTTTGTCTATTGTAAAAGAAACATGATTTTCTCTGACCAGTGTTTCCATACCATCCAAATAATTTGTGCATGTTATAATTAGAGAAGTGATTACTTCATGTTTGTTGTCCTTAATAATTTTCTTAGCTGAATTTTTCACAGCATTGCAGGCATTTCCATATATTCATTATTGGAACTTCTAGCATTGGAATCAAACATTACCAGGAATTTTAAGCTACAGTGTACTTCATCAGAGACTTAACAAATAGCCTTCGTTTAATTCAAAAAATACTGCTTTACCTCCTTATCACTGGAATACCTATGGATCATGGTTTCTTTGCTATGACACCCAAAGAAACATAACTGCAGATAAGCCAAATAAGCTTTTTAACAAAAATGCCATGAAAAATGTACCATCCACAGATGCCACCCTTGAAATTTTTAAATGTTTTAATTTGTACAACTGGATTATCCATGACTAATCAATGGATTTTCCATTTTTCAGGATATTTAGTTGAAACTTCATAATCAGTTTATGTTAGTTTTGGTTGCTGACATCACCTCCCCAGTACAGCATTTAACTATTATGAGCTCAATAAAATTATTTACCTTCATTGTTTTGATTATAAAGAATCATTTAGTATGCAAGATGACAATTTTTCCTATATAATGAATTTAATTAAGTTGTCTTTACTTTCAGCTAAAGTGTTATCTGCCTAGCTGAAACTATTAGTAATTTAACCCCCAATTTTAATTGCAGTTGTCATCTTTTTGCAATTCTGCTATTTTAATAATTTTAATAATTATTTTACAGGAATGAGGACAGTATGCATACTTGTTTTGCTATCTTACCCATTCTAAAAAATTATGTGGGTTTTTTTTCAAATTCAATTTTTCCAGTAGATTTTTGTACTATGTGAAGTTCATTAAAGGAATAATTAGTCATTCTGGCACAACCATTTCACTTTAATATAGTCTACATTTTGCATGAGCTACACACTTAAAAGACCTCTTTCATAGTTTCCTCCATGGTTGAGAAACTCAAATCTATCTTGGCAACAAGATCAAAGTAGTCAATTATTTGTTTCCACGATCCTGTTCTGTCAGCTTATGCCATGACTAAATGGATTGAATGGTTCAAGGCTTTCAACAAATGACAAAAGCAGAGTCATTCCATCACAACATAAGTTCTTCCTCATCTTAGTAAACCCAACATAGCACAACCAACGCAATCTATAAAAAGGATAACACTGCCATGCATCAAAAATGTCTCTGAAACCACCAACAGACTATTATAACCACATGGAATTAGTATAGCATACAAATCAACTAAAGCTTTCCAAAACATTCTAAGTAAACCAAAACACCCAGCTGAGGTAGCTGAATAAAAACCAGGGGTCATTTACAATTTACAGACTGCAAAGCCACTACGTAGGAGAAACAGGCAGAAGACTAGCAGAACATATCTATGAACACCAACTAGTAGTTAGAAGACAGCAGCAGTAGTTCACAGCATATGAGAGATCATAGTTTCAAATGGAAAACACTGACCATTCTAGATCAAGGCAAGTCCAAAACTGCTAAAGAGTTCCTGGTAACCTGGCAATCTGACAATTGGCCATCAATAAACACATTGACATAAACAACATCTACATTCTGCACAAAAGAGTCAATAAGTCAAAAAAGGAACCAAAAAAAAAAAATACCTTCCACCAGCAATCAACACCCAGATGAGCATAGATTAACAAGATTAATATCAGACCAACAATCAAGAAGTAAACAATACCCCAATCAAGGAACTGCCAAACAAGCTAACAGTAGACAGCCCTCCAAGACCATTTGCATCAACAGTGACAGGACAAGCCACTAGAATATAAATAGAGAATAAACCCACTCCTTACTAGCAATGATAATGTTACCTAGTTTGGGTAATGAAACATCTGCAAGAAAACAATCAAGCTCAGAGCACCAAGGTCCCACTCAGTGTTTATCATATGATTTTTAAATGACTTTGCTTCTCTCAAAGGCTGTGTTCACATAACAGGCTTGCCCATTGTTAATTGAATCAGGACTTATCTGATTCTTTAAGTTCATATAATACATTGAATGTATTATATGTTCATATATATAACACAAGGGATGGGTTTATATAAGATTAAATATTCTGTAGTTTGTGGTTCACTGTATTGGACAGATTAAACATCTTTAAGAGCATTTTAGAACTTCCTGCTATGATAACTAGTTTTAGCTCTTATAATAACAAAGATAGAAAACAAATGAACTGTATCTCTTTTGAATAGCTGTCCTTTTAAAACCAGTTTTCTCCAGGTCTCAAACCTTCTGCTGATCCATAATGATAGGTGTGTAATCACAGAATTAGGTCAGCTGCTGAGCTAATCCCATGAGTGACTGGAAAAAGCCTCCTGTAGGGACTATTTCCATATGGTGGCATAGCTCACATCATACTTAAGACATACAGTACTGTAATTTGTAATATGTAGCTTCAGATGAATAAACTTAAGTAAAACTAAAAATGCTTCATGTGACATGTGCACTATTAATCAAAATGCAATATAAAATCAATCCTTATGTCCCAGGACATGAGCTCTAACACAATGACTTTTTTCCAAGCAATTTATATTCCCTTGTTTTGTGGAAGTCCTAGGCTTAAACTGTGTGACAAACAAATGCACAGTAACATAATCATAGATTTAACCTATAATATTTCTCAAGCAAATCCTCTTGCTAATTCTGGTTAAGAATAAACATCTGTTGTCAGATACCACTTCACATACAACTCGGAAGCTTTTGAGAGGGAATGCTGTTGGGCAAAGAGCCAGGAAAAAGCAACACCGGTTCTGCAAGATGGGAAAGTCAGAGCAATACACTTCCATCTACTGACAGAATGTGCCTCCTAGGAATTCTTGGCAAGTAAATTAAAATCCCTGACTTATTCATAGCAGCAACTGAAGAAGCTCTTATTTCTTATCATAAACAACCAAAGCCAGTTGCTGGGCTTTCTTTAGTGTATTTCAGATATGAGGACAATAACTCAGGTAAAAATAATCACTTATAACAATCCGCGTAACAGTTAAATATATGCTTATGCGGAGCATGGCTCACATGGTTAGGATGCTGGGTTGAAAATCAGCAAGCCTGCATTTGAGACCCAAGTGTTGCTATGTGGTGGGTGAGCTGCTGTCATTCGCTCCAGCTCCTGCTGACCTAGCAGTTCAAAAGTGAATAAGCACAAGTAGATAGATAGGTACCACTTCACTGAGCACATTAATGGGGACATGAAAGGAGCCCCTGACTTGGCATCCCCTGGGCAACAGTAGTATCACCAGCTAATCGTTTCACTCTGGAAGTACCTTGGTGCTTCTGACATGAAAGCAGCAGTAATATATGCTGTTTGGTGGAAGAATGATTTCTGTACTTTTTAAATTAGAAGAGAACCCAACTTTATTTAATTTTATGTATTATGCTCTCTTTCATTTTTGCCCAGCCATGTTGCCAAGAAAAAGATCCTTTTGAGTGTATTCTGATATGTGAAAATGAGTTCTCTAAAAGGCTGCATTCTTTATCTTCAGATTCTCTTCCTTTTATTACACCAATATAGTCTAGGTTCACGTGCCACGTTATGGCTCAAAGTTATTTGCTTTATGATTTAACATGTTCTTTGAATTAAACCTTTGTGCCTTAGTCAACAAAACATGATTTAAAGAAATATGTGATAAATAAACTTAATGTGTTCCCGTAGTTCTTGAAGCCCAATTCAAGTATTTTTCAATGTGTAACTCAACATTGTGAAAGGGAATAGGGCTCTGCCAAGTGGCCTCATGTTTGATATATCACACACACCAAAGTTCAAATCCTGGAATAAAAGTGAAATAAATATCCTATTATGAAGATTTTCATCCCTTCTGAATTCCTGCAGCTCATTCGCATGGATTTTTCACTATTCAGTTTTAGCAGAACATGACTAACTTTTCATTCTCTTACCTCTTTTGACTTTTGAACCATATTTTGTGTTTAGATCAGTAATGTCCAACTTTTTGAATTTATCTTTAATGTCAGACTGCAGTATGAAATGTGCTCAATTCTTTTTTAACTATATGAGTTCGTTCTCATTTGTTCTATCTTTTTGTTTCACTACATTGTCCTATTTCTTTTACAAACTTTCTCACAATAAGTGAATTCTGCTCTGTGACTCAGCTCATACTGAATATGACCCAGGAATGAATCATACTTTTTCCACCCAGCAGTTTTACACAAATGTGTTAGACAAAGCAAAATTCTCCAGTTAAGAAATAACTTGGTCCATTTTAAAGAGTTTTCCCAGCTGTTTCTAATGTTTTCTATTTTATCTTGTACAAGTCCAGGTTTTCATCTTTTTTCTGACATTTTTTTAAAATTCTATTTCATATTCTGTTTGTGAAATTTTGTAATGAGTATGCCAAATGTATAATTTAGATTAGTCTGCAATATGGCTGTAGAACAACTTATGATTCTGTATCTAACTTTCTGCTTTGATTAGATAATTGTATACCATCTGGGATAAATTGGTTTTATGGTTGTGTAACTATCTCAGCTGGTACAGTATGATACAGCTTTATTATTCACTCCTTATTTCTGTGCACAGTGGAAAATTGGCAAAGAGAGATTGCCTGAAGAATGAAAAATACTCTAGCAAGCTATTAACTTCAGCAAGTATTAGATCAGGTCCAAAATGAGCACATACTGTAATGTTATTACTAAAATGCTAAAATGTAACCTTTTGGAATGCTGTATCAAAGTCTATTTCTTGGATGGTACTTCTAGAAGACCAATTGGACTAAAGATCAAAGACGCAGAGCAGTATAACCATGGCATTATCAGGACTATGATGACAGAAGTGCATCCCCACAGCTGACCAAAGTTTTTTTTCCTATTCAGTGGTAATTCTTCCGAAGCAATGCAGCTAAAAAAGAGCATTTAACGATGAACAAAGAAATATTGTATATGATCAGACCGAAGACTAAAGTGTTCTTACTCTTATGTTTTTCTTATAATCAAAGACTTTCCCATCCTTCCCATAGCAACTAATTTTTTTTTTAAAAAAGGGTGTTGCACATAAAGGTGCTTTTTTTCTTCAAAAGGCAACTGGGCTGTGTTTTCCTTGAGGAAGAACAAGAAAATGTTTCACTTCTTATCCAAGAAACTTGATCAGTTCTGATGGATCATTGAGACTGAATGGTGGGGGGATGGAAGGATAGGTTTTGATAGGATGGTGAGGGGGATGGAAGGATTGTATTTCTTTGCAGTCATCTGGTCATTAGCATTCTCTGAAGGCTGTTGAGGCCACTTGGAAGTTTATCTGTCCTCTCAAGTTCACCTGAATCGGGGTGCAGTTGGTTGTGGAATCTTCTTGGAATTCATGCAAGGGCTGCATTGTAAACTGGAGATAAGTGGTTCTGTCCCCTATGTTGAAGGAGGTGTGTTCAATCCTAAAATAGATGGTCCTCCCTATCCAAAATGTGGACTTTACTGTCTTCAAAAGAGTGACCTTCTTTCTTAGTATATTCTTGGGCTTAAAGTGTACGTGTATGTTGTGTTGGTTTTATCCTTGAGGTGGACCAGCTCCTGTCTTAATGTATTTTTGTGCATTATTTAAACCCAAGAATACACAAAGGCACAAGTTTGTCCACCCCAAGGATAAAACACCCAGATGCAAACTGAGCAATGTGATATATGCAATACAATGCAGTGAAAGATATGCAGATCTGTATGTTGGTGAAACAAAACAACCACTTCACAAGCACATGACACAACATAGGAGATTATACCCATCAGGACAGGTTTCAGCGGTCCGTCTGCATTTGAAAGACAAAGATCACTCTTGAAGGCAGCAAAGTCCAATTCTTAAAAGCAGCTGTGTTTAGTGGAGATCTTTTTCAGCATTGATGAGGCCCAGAACTGATAAATGAAACAAAATATTTGACAGCAGAAGTTTTGAAACCAGCAAGCAGAAAAGCTAAAAATATAATTCTTTTTACCATGGAGTTCTAGAAAGGAGAGCTTTTTTTTTTTCTTTTTAAATTTGTAGTGTGAAACTGAAGAGGCAGAATGATGTACTCATTACTGGCCAGCAGAAACACCAATTAGAAACAGTACTTGTCTGTTGGCAAGAATGGCAAATTGTTACCAACCATTGATTATGAGTGAAATAAACTCAATAAAGAAAACCGACCATTGATTATGAGTGAAATAAACTCAGTAAAGAAAACAAGCCCATTCTGATTATTTAAACAATCAGGGCAGCTTGCTGAAGTTACATTTTATTTCACAGGACTGACAACACTGGCCTGGAGTCACCTGGTGAGCTTCAGGGACTGAGGCTTGACTTGGGCCTGAATCTCCCTGGTTCCTAACCAATGCCATGGTGAATCAGCTGTTACCTCTTTTCAAACCAACAGGTAAAGGTTTTTAGTGATACTGCAATGTTATGGGTTGCGTGCGTAATCAGAACCTTATAACTACTTTACAGATGTCTCAGATAGCTAAAGTAGCCTGATGTAGAGCACTTTGCTACTTTTGCAAGGGAGACGTAAGAGAGGATATGAAATAAGGCCTCTGGGGGAATGCTAAACCGTGAAAAACCATAAGAAAGAGGCTCAGCAGCAGTACAATGAAGGTATTGGAGCCATAAGTGAAGCATACATTCTTCTCTTCTGCCATCTTCTACAGGAAATGGTTTATACATACATTCAAGATTTTTATGATAGATGTCACCAGGAAAATGGCTCAAGCAAATAAGTTAATAAAGAATTCCTAATGACTGTGATTATCATGGCAGGAAAGAAAAAGAGTATTCAGTAAATTAAAGTCTTTAATAACGTATCATTTGTAACTATATGGATTTATGGCATAATTAATTCCCCAAAGAAACACATGCTGTATGCTTCATTCGGGACAAATTTTAAATATTTCATTTAATGTTTATTATTACGTTTATTCTTTTAATGCAACTGATAATTTGTAATATGTGAAAATACTAAACCTCTGCTTTCCTTTTTCAGCCTCCTTGACAAGTTAAGGGGAAATGAGGCTTGGAGCACAAGATGTAAATTTTATATGCTGCTAACTGACCAATTTGATTTTTACATGATAAATGAATAGTTCCACTACTAAATGGCTAGCTTAGTGTTATTCATTTGTGCAGCACAAACACAAAAGAAGCAACAGGATTTTTATGTTGTCTTGTAGGCATAATGGGTTTTTAGCGGAAAAGAATCATATGGAAATTGATTCACTGTTCATTTTCCTAACGGCAGCTGCAAAAGAAACAACATTAATTATTTTAGTAATGTGAATGATTTGCAAAATATGCTACATATATTTTATGGCCCAATAATGGATCATGATAGCCAGTCAGTCCGAAAGCTATTTTCCCCTTTATATGAAAATAGTTAAAACTACAGCATTTATTTATAAATAAATAAATAACATTTCAATTCTGATAAAATTATGCTCCTGGGCTTTGTTATACAAGTGAAATATAAAATTAATCATGGTGTATAAGGAACTGGCCTTAACCTGATTCTTATTAAGATCTTTGGAAGCTGAAATACTCTAAAAGGTAAAGGTAAAGGTTTTCCTCGCACATATGTGCTAGTCGTTCCTGACTCTAGGGGGCGGTGCTCATCTCTGTTTCAAATCCAAAGAGCCAGTGCTGTCTCCATGATCATGTGGCCAGCATGACTAAATGCCAAAGGCACACTGTTACCTTTCCACCAAAGATGGTCCCTATTTTTCTACTTGCATTTTTTACGTGCTTTCGAACTGCTAGGTTGGCAGAAGCTGGGACAAGTAATGGGAGCTCACCCCATTTCACGGCACTAGGGATTCAAGCCGCTGAACTGTCGACCTTTCGATCGACAAGCTCAGCATCTTAGCCACTGAGCCACAGCATCCCTTTAATACTTTATATATATATATTGAGGCACCTAGTCTAGCCCAGCATGTGGGAGGGAGCATACTGCATCCCTTTCGCCTTTCAGCTCCAATCCAGGAGCCCTCAAGCAGTCGCATTCATGACAAATCGTTTTATACCAAATTTATATTTCACTGATAAAGAAATAAAGGGAGACTAGTATAGATCTATTTCAAGCTATATGGCTCTCAACAGCTAGCCATATATATTTTATATTTTTGAAATACTTTACAAGAGATCATACATGAGAAACATGATACATTAATAAAAGACTTTAGAAACATTTCGAACCCATTTGACTGATTTTACCTTACCAATTCAATTCAATTCAATTCAAATCTTCATTGTCAGTGCACAACATATGTACAATGAGATTGGTTGAGCTCCCTCAGTGCACCCCTCCACAACACAATACAACTCACAATATATACCTTAGCCAATATGATATGTAAATCATAGTTTTTATCATGTTTTTCCCTTTTTGGGCTTCTCTTTTTATTTTATTATATTTGTATTGCTATTACAGGCATATCACGAAGATATCGTGTGTTTAGTTTCAGATCTCTACAATAAAGCAAATTGCAATAAAGTGAACGACACATTTTTCTTTAGTTCCAAGTGCATATAAATGTTATTCTTACATTATAGACTATGAAACGTGCAATAGTATTGTGCTTAAAAATGTACATACATTAATTAAAAATACTTCATTGCTAAGAATGGTAATCATCATCTGAGCGTTCACCGAGTCATAATCTTTTTGCTGATAGAGGATCTTGTGAAACATTAAAGTGATATGTGTAAAGCACAACAAAGGAAATAGAATAAAATGAAGGATGCCAGTATATTTTCTTTTTTCATTGTTTTTCTACTACCATATTCAACTACTAAATAAAATATACATACACACAGAAAGTGACATATATATGTGTGTAAATAGATAAATGGATGATAGATAGAGAGATAGAGAGATAGAGATACATACATTCATATTTGCAGACATAGAGAAAGAGCTTACAGGTTTTTATAGCTAAACTGGGTACTCTGGTTTAATCAATAAACCATGATTAAAAATAAATTGCTTGTTTCTCTTATAGTTTCATATAACAAGTATCTTAACAACCCTGTAACCCCTTGCATTGGGACAGAATCAGGGTGACTGAGTGGAGCTGAGCATTTGCTGATCAGATGCCCTTCCTGACACCTATGCAGAGTTCACAGCAGACAATTACTAATCGCACCCAGAGAGAGAAATATCTGCCACTACCTAAGATCGAACTCACAGCCTCCTGATTGTGAGGAAAGAGCTCCACCTCTAGGCCACCGCGCTGCTCCACAACAAGCATCATTAATGCCAACCAAACAGTGCTGAACATCTCAAGAAGAGCAACAGTACAGTGTGTAGGATTCATCTTTAATATGGGAAGGAGAAGTGATGCTGCCCAAGTCCCATATAGTAAGTAGTTGTGACTTACCAGGTTTAAAGCAGCAGTAAATCAATCGGGCCTATCTCAACATCATAAATTTAGTCCACATTTCAGGCACACCTATCAGGTTCACCAGATAGAATAAATTTGAAGGAGGAGCAAGTGAAAATAAATGAGGGAAATGGTATCTAGGAATTCTAAGGCAGGAATCAGTAAGGTTTTCACAGAACACCATTGCTGATTCCAGGTTGTTTTCTAAATAATTGCTTCTTCTGCCTGATCACAGCTGGCTCAGGCCTGGCTCCCATCAGCAACTTACTGCAATGGAGCCTTGCTAGGTTTGCTTGAAGACTTAGGATTCCTATGCCACCTTTTGATGCCTTCTCTTCAGTGCTGGCAGTCTTGAGGACTGGGAAGAGGAGATAGTGGTTCCTGGCTTGGGTCAATTTCCACTGAGTCCAGAGCCAGAACAGTGAAGCTAATTGCTGATTCAACATTTGTATGACCTCAATTTTCACATTGAACACAGTGGCAGGTGTTCCTACTCCCCAAATAGCACATTCTGTGTCTATTGTTTTTCAGAAGCCCTACCAAGAAGCTTCCTAGGATAAAGCACCAATTAGAAATTCCTTTGGAGGGAGAACTCAAAGGCTGCTTTTCCTCACACAGAAAAATGCACGGAACAAGAAAAAGCTGAATTGTGGCGAGGAAAATGTCTACTATAAATAAACTAAGAGCCTTATTACTAAATCTGTATTTTAGTAATTGGACCCTAAAACAAAAAGATGGAAATACAGTTTTGTTTCCTTGTAAAACGAAATAAAGATGTTTTGTTTGTGGGCAACAAATTGGCCTCACCTTTTTTTTTTTTTTTTTGCTAAAAGCATTAACATCTATAATATCTAAATATTTAAACCAATGGGCAATTATCCCAATGTTACTTAAGTGTATGCAGCTGGCATTTTACAAAGTCTTGGATGACATGCCACAGAATGATAATGCAGGGCTTATATTTGAGTCCTGTTTCCACTAAGAAAAAAATAATTGAAACGTCAATAAAAATGCACAAATATATGGCTTTGAATATACTGTACATCTCAATTTACATGATGAAAAAGAATTTGGGATGCATGCTACATAAAAAATTGGAACTTAAGTCTTCTTCAGCACCAAAACAATTTACAATTTTGGGAATAACTCTAATGGAAAGAAAACTAGAAATAATATAAAAATAGCCATAAATATATAGTAGAAACCACCTAGTTCTTGAGGAATTTTTTTTAAAATACTTGAGTTGACTTTGACTTTGATTCCCTTGACTGCATGAATTACAACAATATGAAGATATTTTGCCATTCAATTTTTTAAATTTCACTGTCTTATCTAAAATACTAAAAAGCATAAAATGGAAAACAGACAAAACAGTCTTCTATAATAGGCAATTAATCATAACAAACATAAGTTATTGGAAAAAAATGTAAAGAATTTACTGCTTAATATGAATTTACTGAGTTAATACTGCTAATGCTGATACTATATCAAAATGGTGGGAAAGTTAAGCAAATAATATTTTTTGTTCCTTTCCTTGGCATTGTATCATTCCCTCCCTGTTTTCCAGCTTTTCTCATAATGATACAATGCTAACTTTTCTGTAGGACCGGTTATACTGTGGATGTCCTTGTGCACCACTACAATGTTATAGAATTAAACTGGCATGCAAAGATCTTTCTTGGCTCCCTGCTTTCTCTGACCTTTAACCAGATAATGTTACATTTTAAAAGTGGAATACTGGCATGCTTTAAAGCAAAATACCAGCTTTCTGCATCATTAAAGCACTCTTCTAAGGGGGGGGGGATGATGATAGGTATCTGTACTCTAGTACTACCTTTGGAAGAGTATAGCCCTCCCTCCAAAAAAATAAAAACACCAAAAAACAAAACAATAAAAAATAGGAGGCAATGTCTTTTTGGTAACTGAACCATAAACTCTCAATCAAGATTAACCCATTATGTGGTATAAATGCATCCCAGGTTGTTTGGATGCATACTCATGGAAAGCTATGCAACTGATTTAAGTAAAATATGATTATAGAAAAATATCATATGGTAGTAATAAAAGCACAGTTAAAAGAATGCTGAAAGTAGGATGAAATATTCTGAAGAACATGGAAATGTTGGTAGAATTGTGATTGATTATAACCATTGCAGGAGACATTTCCAAATTCCAGCTGCTCAGAGGTCCACAGATTTTCCCAGCATGGAAATATAAGAAAAACTTAATGTTATATATTTATCTCTCATTTAAGTTGTTGAAAATAGGCTAGAATTGAAGTTGAAGCTCTGAACTCTTCAGTAGTTTTTTCCATACTAAGATCGCATCGCACATTGTAATTAACAGAAAGAGGCAAATAATACAGATATAGACTTCAGATTGTTCAGAAGACATTTTATACATCTCAAAATTGCCCAATATATTTATTTCAGTGCAAATTCTGGTTCTCAGTTTATAAGTTTAAAAATATACTTATCCCAAGGAGGGTTTCTCTGCAATAAGGCCACGGAAGGTCTACAACGCTAGATAGAAAGATAATGTATACTTATTGGGAGACCGAGCCAGGCATTTGGCTCCACTTCTGAAGATCACGGAAGCTAAAATTAGCTTCCCAGTAATCTTCATAAAAGAAAACGAAGATCGAAAACCAAGAGGAAGGATTATTCTCCTCTCACCCCTTCAAGAATTGTTTAGGGTAATGTAATTGACTTGTTTTGAGGTGAGACCAAAACTAAAAAAAGGAAACTTTCAGTGGTATCTGTACATACGGTATGCTAGTGAAAAACAGATGACTTATCTGAGAGTCCAAACCAAGGCGGGTGCTCGTTCAATTAAGTCTTATCACCCACACATCTGAAAATGGCAAAGCGGTCGAAAGGAAGACAATTTGGAGGAAGAGTGAATCCGATTACAGTTAGTACGGGTGACCAAGGGATCTGCAGAACAGGGGTCCCCAAACTTGGCCGCTTTAAGACTTGTTGGACTTCAACTCCCAGAATTCTGTAGCATATCATAGCTGGCTGGAGAATTCTGGGAGTTGAAGTCCACAAGTCTTAAAGCGGCCAAGTTTGGGGACCCCTGTTCTGCAGAAAGTAAGCAGATCCCCTTAAGGAATTTCAAGAAAGCCTGAGGGGAAACACCCTCACCGCCCGCTTGCAACGGAAAATCATTATTTGCACATTTCTATCTGCGAAGATGAGACGGTCCTTAATAGAGCGCAATGACGGGAAGCTCACTTGCGCTGACTAATCTTTTTGTTTAAATCCTCCCCTCCCCAGCCCATTAGCCGTTTGGGACCATCTGTTTTCGGAATGGATGTGCAGCTCCTTTTGTTCACTTTCATTAACTGTACGGGGGGAGTCCGGTTGCTAATTCGCATGTAAGCTGAAGTCACCCACAGCTGTTCAAAACTGAAACTTATCCCTCCCTGAGGGGAGACCGAATCACACCTGCTGCTTTCAGGGCGCAGGGCTCCTTTCTTGAACTTTCCCGCCGCGCCAGTGAGGGTCGCTGTGGGCCCTTTTCCTTCGTTCCGAAAACGGCGACCGAGAGACGGAAGTGAAGCCGCATAGGCTGGAGGCAAACGCTGCCCTTTTTTTCCGTCGGCGGCTGGTTCTTGAGTTCCGGCATGCCCTCTCCTTACGCCTCCCGGTTGCTAAGCGGCGGCTGAATTGAAAAAGAGTCGGAGGCGCGAAAGAGCTGCGGGCCGGCGGGACTGGGAGGAGAAACACCTGCCTCCTGGCGTGGCTGTTCGGCGTCCGATTATAGGAAAGCGGCTTTGGACGTTAAAAGCTGTGCTTGCATCTTCTGGAGAAGCCCTTTTTTTTTTTTTTTTTTGGCTCGGTAGCCGCTGCGCCGTATGAAAATGGGCGCTAAGTCTGACCAGCTCCTCATTGTGGTCTCTATCTTGGAAGGTAACGTTTAAAGCAGCTCTCTCGGAGTATTATCGATTCACTCAGTGCGTGTATCTGGAGAGGAAATGGTGGGAAAGCAATCATCGCATCCCTTCTCCTGCCTGTGAATGCTGCCCAAAATAAATCCACCTGGCCGCTTCCAGATGTTGAGTTCTTAGAGGCTCCTGCGGTTGGAGAAGACTTTTGAAGGCGATGGGGTGGACCATTTTGGGTTTGGGTAGCTAACGTTCAGGCATCAAATCTGCCCCTAAGGGTAGTGGCAGAAACCCACAATTGGTACTGCTGCTGCTGCAGTGTGCAGTAAATAATTAGGCTTTTCTTTGCTGAAGGGTATAGAAGGCTTTCAGTGCAATGAAATAATTTGAGGAAGCATCTGTTGTTGTTAGTTGCAAAGTCGTGTCCGACCCATCGCGACCCGAGGTGGGTTTCAGCAGGTTCTGACCAGTTCTGGAGAACCAGCAGCAGAAATTTTGAGTAGTTCGGACAACCAGTAGTAAAAATTCTGACTGACCCTGCGCCCATCTATTCTCTGCCTCCCAAGTCCCAGCTGATCGGGAGGAAATGGGAATTTTGCAGTAACCTTCCCCTGAATTGGGGATGGAATGGAGATTTTACAGTATCCTTCCCCTGGAGTGGGGTGGGAATGGAGATTTTACAGTATCCTTTCCCTGTCACGCCCACCAAGCCACACCCACCAAGCCATGCCACACCCACCAAGCCACACCCACAGAACCGGTAGTAAAAAAATTTGCAACCCACCACTGATCGTGACCCCATGGACAACATTCCTCCAGGCCTTCCTGTCCTCTACCATCTTCTGAAGTCCATTTAAGCTCGCGCCGACTGCTTCGGTGACTCCATCCAGCCACCTCATTCTCTGTCGTCCCCTTCTTCTTTTGCCCTCAGTTGTTCCCAGATCTCTACCAACTGCAGATATTCCATATTTTTGCACAGATGGCAAAATCTTATGGGTACCTCATCTGAATAAGCCAAGAATATTCTAAAAGATTATTTCTTCAGCTCGGTGCTGTCCTGAAATATGTGTTATGTGAGGTAATGAGAGGGAACATTGTGAGGAAATCTTTATTTTACCCATAGTCATTACAGGGTTGGGCACTCTTGTATATTTAATAAAATAATAAATAATTTCCTACATAGCACCTATAGGCAACAATCTTTCCCTTTTTCATATTTGATTAGGAATTTATTAAATAGTTTCCAGTGGTTAAAATTGTCCCCACATTTTCCCGTTAATGGCAGATATCTGGTTAGTGGATTTCTGGCCAAAAAAACCTTGTACTATAAAAATAAAGGCAGGCTGTAGTGGAAAACACAATAAGGAAGGAAAAATACATATAGTGTTGTTTTTAGACTATTAAGTCTATAATAGCAGTTGTTACACATTGTTCACACTATAATTCAGACTTTCCTACTTCAAAGGTGATCTAATTGATGTCTCCAATTTATGGGAGATTATATTGGAACAGACAAATCAATACATTGATTCTTGTCACTCTACAAATTGGTAAATAAGCATGGTCTGAAGTCACATTACTTAAACATTTAGGCAAATATGGATTTGTCCATTTTTAGTTTAGTTACTACATTAGGAATGCATGAGGAATTCTTGTTACATTATGGGTTTCCACAATAAACTCATGCTTCACATGGTAGTTTTTGTAGTGACAAATGCTTTACAAATTACTTTTTGGTTATATATTACTCAAATTTTGTTGGTGAGTTGATCTATAGTGCATTTATTTACCCATACAGTAGAGCTGGGTCTGACTGATGTGGGTTGCATGAGATCTTCTTTCTTGAAGCAGCTTTGGAGAATGCTGTTCTATGGTCTCAGCTTCCTAAAACTGTGAAAGTATGCCCTGTTCTCATGCAATTTTCAAAGGTTGTGTAAGAACTCATCCTATTCCTCTGCATCCATCAAAAATTGTATGAGAATGGATATGCTTTCATAAATAGTTGTGTGTTGATGAATACTGATACATCACCCAAAACATTGTGGCATACCACTTTGGCACGTGTCATTACTGCTGTACAATATGAGTTTGGGCTAGTCTCTGAGGAATTGGGAGTACAGTCACATACATGCGTTAGTTTTGATATATTGTGAAAAAAGTTCATACATTAGTCCGTAAATTCTGTCAGTCTTTTCCTTCACACTGTATTGGCCATTTCTCTTGGAAAAATGTAATCTGGAGCATTTAAATATGTAACTGCTATAAACCTGGTCCCTAATTGTATTTGTACTTTATTCTTAATTAGAATTTTGGCTTAGTATGAATGAATTTGAGCTCTCCCACTTCTGCTAGCGTAAGTAAAGAAAAGACCCATGGAAGCTTTGTGGTTTGTAGCAATATGTACAAACTGGAAAGATGAAAACCAGGAACTCCTTTTATTTGATAAAACAAATGAGGCAGCATTTCCTGTTAACATTTTATGCTAAACAAAATACATGAGTTTCTATGTTAGCTCAATAGTAACAGAGAAATGGATTATTTATGCTACAGCATGCTACCTGTTCCCTTTAAACTAGAATTTGTCTTAGCAGAATATGTAAACACAAGCATTACATTTTTGAACCAATCATCTGAGTTACTGTCCGTTGCAGACACAATCAAGTTTTGCTAGGTATAATTGGGATAAACTGTTTTTTCAAAATTTATTTGAAACCAATCCATAGAAGGTATAGTTATGCAGTGGTTAAAGAATAGTTTTTGAAAATTTGAATCAGATTGCACAGTACAGTTTTTCTATTTAACAGTTTCTTAAATGTATTTTTCTTTTCTTTTTTTCCCTAGGGCGTTATTTCCCAAAACGTCCAAAGCGTATGCTGGTAGTAGAAGCAAAGTTTGATGGTGAACATTTAGCTACAGATCCTGTAGAACATACTGATCAACCAGAATTTGCCACGGAGTTAGCTTGGGAACTTGATAGGAAAGCACTTCACCAACACAGGTTATTTCTCAAAAAGTTGTGAATCGGTTAATTACATTGATCTGCTTTAGGGTCTTGGAATTTTTTTTAATAATAATTATAGTGAGTTGATCTGTGACAATGCTGTAAATGAGACACAAGAGATCAGTTGTTTCCCATGGTTGTTATTTTTTCAAATGTCTTTTCAATAGAAGAAATAAATGTTGTAATGGAATATGTGATTATTAACTATTACCATATATCTAAAATAAAGATAAATCTTTTATGCTTCCAGTTTTATTTTTCTTTTAATGGGAAGATTATCATAGATTTGCTTAGAACAAACTAATAGATCTGTTTTCTTCTATCCATTCATCCTTTGGGAAAAGATTATTTTAAATACTAGATTGTATTTCTTCTGAATAAAAATGGTAGTAAACGCTCTTTGTTCTTGTGAGAGAATACTTTTAATTAGTATAGTTGTTTCTGATATACGTAAAATATTAAGATAATTGCATTCAAACTCACAATAGAAAAAAGAAATAAAATCAAAATATGATATAAAGGCTAACAGTTCTTGCATGGGATTCATATTTTGTACAGATTACAGCGTACACCTGTCAAGTTGCAGTGCTTTGCTTTGGATTCTCTATCTTCAGTTAAAGAGACGATAGGTTACATTGTGCTAGATTTAAGAACTGCTCAAGAGAAAAAGCAGGTATTTGTAATTCTGTATCTATTTCATGATAAAATAGGTTTCCTTTCTAGTATTCCATATTTAAATTGTTTTGATTTGGATTAAGTAATAATGTATTACCAGACTTAACTTTGCACAGAGTTGAGTGTATATGTTTGGATTATACCATTTCAGATTACTGGTGAGCTTTCAAATAATTGATAATTACATATAATTCTCCTTAAAGGAAAAAAACCAGATAGACACAGGAAAGAATGTGATTTGACTTTCTATCATTTAGCTTTTTGAGTGATAGAAGCTTTCCCAGTACAGGAGTTTGGGATTCCACCTGTAATATAAAGCAGTATAGAAAAGATATTGCTTTAGTGAAACTGGGCTTTAGATTAACTAAATTATGCAATGTGCATATTCATACAATATGCTATACAGTGATTTAACCAGAGTTTATTGAAGCCCATAGTCAACTATGACCTACCTATAAGGTCCCTTCCAATTCTGTTAATCTATAAGCTTGACAGTTAACTATTGACCATATAATTCAAACTACGTTGGATTTACAGGCTAAAATACAGACAAATATGGATATTTTAGTGTGGTACATTGTATGATTTGTTCAGGCAAATATGTAAGTGTGGTCATAGACCAACTTTACTAAATCTTTTTCCTATAAGAGACCCTTAAGATCTAATGTTAAAGTATACTCGGTGCTATTTTGGAAGAGACTATCTGTTCTTAGAAAATTTTTCAGTGTTAATGGAAATAAAAGCTGATGAAATATTATTAAGCTTATGCAAAAATGGAGTAAACCATAATAAAACATTTTATTTCAATTTTCGTAGATCTCTAATTTAAGACCATAATAATATATTCATGTTGCTTAATTGTTTTTGGTTTTGGGAAATTGAACTAAAAACTGATACCGATAACACATAGAATAGATTAATAAATGCCTATATACTGCACATCTGATTTTTTTTTTTGTTATATAGTTATTGTAATGAAAAGAGAATGACTACTTATAATTATTTGTTAATTTTATTTTTTTGAACTCTTTTAATATATTTTTGCTTAACTGCTTAATTTATCTTGCTGCACTGCAAATGTATTATTTTATGGTTCTTATTATTATTTCTTTATTGTAAGCATATTATTTATCTCTTTTTCAATAAAATTGTTACAGCCACCAAAATGGTATCCTTTACTCAGCAACAGATACACAAAATTTAAGCCTGAATTGCAACTAAATCTGATGTTAGAAACTGACACCAAAGCATCCATCGATGGTTTTAAAGCAAGGGAAGCACCTCCCAGAGAAATGGCAGGTTAGTAGTAAAATTGCTTTTTTTTCATAGAAAACAGCAAAAATTCTGTGAATTGTGATAAATCTATGAATATTCTAGGTCCAGAAATGGTTGGCAAATTTGTCATACAAATGTCTTATAAACTTGTTTCTGTTATTATTTCTATTGAATATGTTATTTTGTGCCTAAAAACAACTTGTCAGCTTCGTATAGTTACACTAGTTTATTAATTTTAAATATGTGTCTATATAATTTAATTATTTGATTTTACTTATTCAGGTGATAGATCTCCAGATTAGATTTTTAAGTAGACCCATTAAGTCAAAAGTCTGCTCAGTCCTATCTTGGTTAATAATTTTTATTTAGAAGTTTATATAGAGTTATGTCTTTGCGGAATACGTTAAACTGATTTATTTATCTTGTGAATTCATTTCATTTTTAATAAAGTTTGTTCAAAGTCAGAAGAGATTCCATTCTATCTCTCTTAATGGTAGTTCTGATTGTGTCTTCTTATATGTCAATATATTCAGACTAATTTACTTTAAAAATTAAGTTATTAGAATTATAAACTGGTCGCATATCTACTATTTTTTTCTGTGTTGGAATTTTAATTTTATAATTAAATCTTACTGCTATTTTTAAATAATTATTCAGCATGTGTACAGTTACTCTACTTAAACTTGATTCAACAGTTTTACTCTTCATACTTTTATATTCTCTGTCCTAAATATTTTTTATATTCTGTTAGAAATTTTAGCAAAGTATAATCTTAATGCATTCTGTATTTCACATGGTGGAATTTCTTTTCATCCATATGCTTCATAACATTTTCTTGCACTCTTCATATTAAATTTGATTTATAGTCAGTTTGTGTAACCTAGTAAAGCCAGTTTATAAAACCCAGGCATTGTGCCCGCTGTCTGAACAGTGCTATAACTTCTGTTTGCACTCATGACCTTCAGTTAAACTGGTATGATATTTTATTGCAGTCCCCCTTGTTAGTTCACAGGAATGAATATATGGAAATGTTTTACAATATAAAAAACGTGATTTTTATGAATCACTTTCAACACAAAATTATGTTAAATTATTCCAAGTTGGTAAAGAACTGACCGATTATGAATGCAAATGAGTTAAAAGGCAGGGTTTAAAAATGTTATGTGTATATATAAGTGTGTGTATATGTATTACACAAAAAAATTAAATATATATCTACCCATCTACCTACCTACCTAGCATCTATTAACTATTTATCTACCTACCTATCAAACTATAAATAGTATATATGCACACACGTAAACACATACACAAATGTGGGATAAATTTATACGGTTTTTTTTATATCTACTAGGAAATGTTTTAGTTTTCTTGAGACACAACTTTTGTAAACTGCAGTGACCAAATTGGTCTTAGGTGTGTTCACAGCATAATAACCTATTAATACTTCTGTTATCTATTCAACTTTCAGATCAATTTTTTTTGTTCAGAAAATCCAAGTCAAATTTCTTCTTTTTTAAAGTATCTTTTCAGTTTCCTGGATTGGACCCCAAAAATCTTGTACCTGTGCTAAATGAAGAGGAAGGTTATCATCAAATTGGACCAGCAGAATATTGTCGTGACTATTTTGTTTTGTCAGTTACTATTGCATTTGCTACACAGTTAGAACAGGTAATACTATTGATTTATGTTTTTAAATGGGTTGTTGTAGTGAATGCAGATTCTTATTTGGTTACCATGTGGTTAATTTTATAAAGCATGATCTTCACAGTGCATGATGACTTTGTAATATTATCAAACTTGGGATTCTATATACTCTTTAAAATTATTAGAAAGAAATATTTTGGACCTTATTGCGTAGCACCCACCTCTGCTCATTAAAGCTGCCCATATTTTTTTTCAGCTGTCCATATAACTGATTTGTGTTTCATTAACTTTAATTGTTTCTTTCAATGGGTCACATCACTTGCGCAGAAGCCTAGAATTAGACAAGCAGCTTTAATGAGTATTAGTGGGACTGGATTATGCAAATTCTGAATCACTTCAAATCATATTTGCAGTATACATGGTCCTATTATCTGTCTCCTTCTCTTTCTTGCTCTAAAATCTAAAAATATAAATTAACTGTATTCTGTCCTGATGGAAGTAGCTAAAAAATTGATGAGCAGGAGCTAATGGTTACTCTTATCTTTGAGTCCTCCGGTTTTATATTTGCGAAATATTTAAATGCCTAAATCAATTTAGTAGAATGTGGAAGAATCTTTATAGTGGAAGTGCAAATGAATGGTCATAGTTCCAAATAATCAGTCTGAGGACATAGTCTATTTTGTGTTTCCCTCTACATTCACAATAGTTAATACCTACCACAGTGAAAATTCCAGAACGAAAGCCTGAGTTCTTCTTTTACTATTCACTACTTGGTAATGACGTTACCAATGAACCATTTACTGACCTGATGAATCCAAACTTTGAACCAGAAAGGGCATCTGTTAGAATACGCAGCACCATTGAAGTTCTAAGAGCCTATTTTTTTGGTCACTCAAAGTTGCAGGTAAGCATTTTTACAATTTTTGTGACAATATTTAAACCTTAATAGTTGTTCTAGAATCTGAAATAATCCTGTGGACTAATCACAATCCAGTCTAGCATGCGTGCAAAAGTTTTGGCCCTACAGAAAAGCAACATTATAATTCAATAGACTCATGCATCAGCAGAATTGGTGATATTCTTGTTATACTTTAATGGCAGGCAGCATTTCCTTCTGCTTGTGGGGTGTTTAAGTAGAAATGATCTAGCATGTCTCTCCCTGGTTTAGTAGTACCATTAATCTCTGGATCAGTTTTGCTGTCCTTGTATGGGTTGTGAGTTGTGACTCCTGTCCTATAACATGATTATTTGAAGCTATTGCTAAATTGTTACTTGAACCATTAGGGATTTTAGAAAATAAGACAATCTGAGGAAGATCAAATTCTAGGGAATCTTTGCTTCCATAAGAAGTTAATCTAAGATTCATTAGAAATTCTTGTGCATTATATTTAAAGAATAGTGTTTGCATTTGGAGATGATTGTGTAAATTCTTTAAATATGACTAATCAGTATGATTTTTCTCCTCATAATACTCTTGACTTCTAGATTCATCTCTGCTGTGGGGATCAATCTCTTGGAAGTACTGAAATTCTTTTAACTAGCTTATTAAAGAAAGGAAGTGCCGAAATTTGCCACCATCCAGTAGCTATAGAAGGAGCATTTATTCTTGTTCCACCTAATAGAGCTCGGCAAAAACTGCCACCCATGCCTTTGGATATGGCACCTACTGTTGGGGTTTCAGTATCACTTCAAAAGGATGACAGAGTTTGTCAGGTGCAGCCCATTTTTTGTTACATACTTTGTGTTACTATTTAAAACGTAGAATGCAATAAAAATATAGTGATGATCACTGTTACATGAAAATGAAATTAATGCTAATCATAAATCTTGCTTTTGGTTTGTTCAGCCTATAATCCAACCAGCTGCAAAGGCTGAGACTGAAAATGTGAAAAAAGATTCATCTCCAACACATGATAAAGAAGGGAGACCTGAAAATGGCTCTCAAGATATCCTACCTCAGACACAACATTCTCCTCCCATAAAAGAGGATGCTACAGAAAGTGAAGTAGAAAGTATTCAGTATGACAGAAATCCAAAATTACAGAAAAAAGGTAATAATTTCTTGTATTTCTTGTAACTTAATTATTATCTCTACCCCAAAGTTATTCTTGCCTTGTATGTTGTTTTATAGCAGGGTTCCAAGTAACACCCCCAACTAAAGAAGACTCCAAGGCTAGCAATTCCTCAAAGATTCATTTTATTAGAGATGTCATATTGGCACCTCTGGGAAAACCCGAATCTGACATTTCCTGGGTTTCCCCCACCCAAAAGAAAGTCAAAGAACCATCCCCTGCATCCACATGTCCATCACATGATCCAATCAATCCACCATCCGAACTGGAGTCAGCCCCCAGTACTCCTACCCAGGAGACAGCCCCCAGTCACTCCTACCCAGATGCAGGCTGAACGTCCTTGACTCTCAGGGAAAAGAATGTTGTTATGGCTATATATCTTCACCAACTCCTTGCAAATCCCCTCTCTCGTTTTCCCAGACACTAAATGTGGCAGCCCTGAAGTTCCAAAGAAAAGATGGCCTTCAGGGCTGACAGCATCATAGAGAAAATGTTACTCTGCACAATGATTTAATCTAATTTAAAACATTGTAAAAGCTCTGAGTATATGGAAAGAGTCAGCAGGTGATTATAATCTACCTATGGAATCCCTTTATGTTTAGTTTGAGAGCATCATCTGGTTATGGTTGTAGGTTTCAAGTTTCATTTTAAAGTAGATTGTTAGCATAAAAACACCAGTTTTTTTCTATGTAAACAGAATACAGTAATGTGCAGGTGCTTTATATGATTTTGCCCTTACATAAAAACCTCTTGAAATCTGGAAATTTATTTTGTAAATACTAGCCTTCCAATAGGTTGGCAGGAGCTGGGGCAAGTAATGGGAGCTCATCCTTTCATGGGCCACTCAGAACTCGAACCCAAACTGTCAGCTTTCCAGCTGACAAGTTCAGCATCTGTAACTGCTGAGTCATTGCACCTTAGAGTAATAGTAACTTACACTTATTTAAAACTGTTACAACAGTATATCAAAGATTGAGAAGTCTTTATTGGAATAAAAGCTAACACTTTTTTAAAGATAAATTTTGTGTTTATATTTGCAGCTTTGAAAAGTAAAATGCCTGCTTCTCAGACTCAACATCCCAGTACTTCTGAATCCACTACAGGGCAAAAAATTGCTGTTCCTGCATCATCCCATCATTTTTGTTTTTCAGTAGATTTAAAAGCTATCCATAATCTGGATGCTGGATTTCCTGTTAATTGTATGTTAAGGTATGAAAGCTTTACACTGTAATTCATTGGGAAGGCATGCTTTATTTATGTTATATAAAACAATGTAAAATTTTAATATATAGATCTAGATCTTAAGTAAAAACTGTATGAAAAAACTATTTTATGGGAGTTCCTTTCTTTGGAGGATATTTTCTTGTTAAAAATACTAAAACCTTAAATACGTTGTTTTCTCCTAGAAATGTTGAGATTGTTCACAGTCATCTCTTTCTGATATATTGTAAGAAACAATTATTTTTGATACTAGTGTGTCTTTGCTATGATTCTAAACATTTTGAGATAAAAAGCAATAAATCGGCCAACCAGGATGCTAAATTGGAGATTTGGGCTTAACAATAGAATGATGTACAAGGAAAATATAATAATAATGTTTTAGTCATCGTTAATTGCATTTTTCTTTGAGCTATAGGCCAACACTATTTTGGTTTGGTTTTCTCATACTATGGCTGAGTTTAAGCTAAATCATGATGTGCTTTGCTAGATTCTGTTGTAGAATATTATATGAGGCATTATTAGTAGTAAAGTATAGCTAAGCTTCGTTTAGTTACTAATCTAGGATCTACTTATGGATTATTCAGGAAATCCTGTTTAAAGCAAATTATGGTTTAACATACCATGTCAACACAAATAGTATTTATGGAAAAGTACCTCTTAAAGAATGCAGATATTCTGGTTTCTTTTTGCAAACAGTTTTTCTGAAAGTTCCTTTTATGTACATTTTTACAACTGAAAATACTGCTGTAACCACTTACATATTTATCTATTTCCAGATAGAAAATCACTAAGTGGTAATAGAAGCATATAACTTTTGTCTGACATCTTTTAGTATTCTGTCGTATGTGATGTGATTTGGGATATGATCATTCCATTAGAAATTGAATACCCCTTGGGATACAAATACAGGGAAGAATATTTTTTATAGGAGAAGAGAGGAGCAGAAAAGACCAAATAAAAGATATCTCCCCTGAAGTCTTTAATATTAGACTAAATTGTGATATGCATATTCAAAACATCACCACCCTTACAGACTTCAATTTGATCTTGTTTTCAACCTGATAGAAAATGTAGAACAGAATGGTGATGCCATCAGATGATGTACTAGATTTTATATGTTAACATTTTAGAAATAGCCATCAGAACAAGAAAAGCCTTTAGTGCAAACTAAATAATACTTTTTAGGAGTCTTGTCCCATTCATGTTGAAAGTACCAAGGCACTTCCTGGTTGAAAAGATTAGCCACTGACATCACTGTTGCCCAGGGGATGCCAAGTTGGGGACTCCTTTCATGTCCTCGTTAATGAGCCTCACTGAATTGGTACCTGTTTATCTACTCATGTTTGCACACTTCCGAACTGCTAGGTGGGCAGGAGCTGGATATTTTTTAGGAGCGAGAGGCTGTAATTCTACCCCATTTATAGGGAGATAACATCCCTTCAAAATGGTCCCAAAGATCACATTTATGTAGACTGATTTTATATGTCTGACTCCACCATGGTTTGTTGAATAAACCACAATTGGTTAATTTTAGCAATAAGTCATAAAGCTTGCTGTATTTGATTGACAGGTTACATTAGGCCAAAATCAAATAAACTGCATGGCTATATCAAGGAATCCCCATTTCAAAAATAGAATTCTGCTCAATCTTCTCTGAATGTATTGCAATAAAATAAGACCTACACATTCAGATGTGTAGTGAGGTTACAATTACTTCAGTCTCCCTGACAAATTTTGTAATTAATATTGAATATTGCAATTTTCAAGTTCAAAGATTTATTAAGCTATTAGTACTTTGAATTTATAATATATTTCCTGAAATTTGCTTAAAATTACTGGTCAGGTTGATTTGATATTAATTTTGTCTTCCTCCATAGATATTCATACCCATTTTTTGGCAGTGCTGCACCCATTATGACAAATCCTCCTGTGGAAGTAAGAAAAAACATGGAAGTATTTCTTCCACAGTCTTACTGTGCATTTGATTTTGCAACTATGCCCTATCAGCTTCAAGATACCTTTTGCAGGTAACTTATGTACTGAGATTCTTTTAATAATAGATACATTAATATGTTCACTTTTATGCAAGCTAAGTTTCCCATACTAAGATGTTTACCATTTAAAATGTGTTCTAAATCACTTGTTTGTTCAGATAGCGTATGTATCTTGTCCCTATGTTTGTACAATGTGTTTTTAAAAAGAAATTATGGTTGTTTTAAAAGTATGTGATCCTATCTTTTTTATGGGGAGCAGAATTTACAACTTTGAATTGACCTATGCCCATCATAGATTAATGAGCAGAAAAAAATAGATCAAATTGTCATCATTATCAGCCAGGTGGCAGATAAGAGACTGGGACCCTAATTGCCTTGCAGAAGTTTGTGATATTACTTTCAAAGATAAGAATATGTATGCCATTGCATAAACTAATAGTTTTTGTAATGCTACAATGAAAATGTAGCATTACATTTATGTAATGCTACATTTGTAGCAGAGAAAGTATTGATTTTAATAATTTTATTTATTTGTTAAATTTACGCACCAACCAAAGTGACTCTGGATAGTTTACACCATTATAATAAATCCATATAAAGACATGAATAACAGCATAAATTAAAAACAATGAAAAATGGGTAAAAACTTCCAAGTACAGATAAAATTAAGGTGCAAAATTCAATTGCACCAGCTGAAGCTACTGAATACTTTTCAAGGGCAGCCCTCTATAGTGATGTCCCGGTGCCTGGAGGCCGTGCGGGTCTAGATGGGGAGGAACAGGCTCCGACTCAACCCCTCCAAGACCGAGTAGCTGTGGTTGCCGGCATCCCGATATAGCCAGCTGGTGCCATCGCTGGCTATTGGGGACGAGTCATTGGCCCCCACGGAGAGGGCTCGTAACTTGGGCGTCCTCCTGGATGCAAGGCTGTCTTTAGAAGAGCATATGACGGCCGTGGCCAGGGGTGCTTTTTATCAGGTTCGCCTGATATGCCAGTTGCGCCTCTTTCTGGATCGGGACTCCTTATTCACAGTCACTCATGCCCTCATTACTTCCCGCCTGGACTACTGTAATGCTCTCTACATGGGGCTCCCCTTGAGGAGCACCCGGAAGCTCCAACTGGTCCAGAATGCGGCCGCGTAGGTGATTATGGGGGCGACATGGCACTCCCATGTAACACCTCTCCTGCGCGAGCTGCACTGGCTTCCGGTAGTCTTCCAGGTGCGCTTCAAGGTATTGGTTCTCATCTTTAAAGCGCTCCATGGCTTAGGGCCAGGGTATCTACGAGACCACCTGCAACCGATAACCTCCCACCGGCCAATACGCTCAGACAGAGAGGGTCTCCTCAGGGTGCCGTTGGTCAAGCAATGTCGCCTGGTGACCCTCAGGGGGAGAGCCTTCTCTGTGGGGTCACCCGCCCTCTGGAACGAGCTACACCAGGGATACGACTGATCCCGGACCTCGGTACTTTCCGCCAGCGCTGAAGACTTTCTTATTTCAGCAAGCCAGGCTGGCTTAACATTTTTTTTTTTTTTTAATAAAAAAGTTTTTATTTTCTGATCAAACAAGTATACAATATAAACAATCATTCATACTATCATCAGAAAAAAAGAAAAAAAAATCAATTTGGTAAACTCAATCTTCAACCCCTCCTTACCACCCCCCACCCCCGACTTCCCAGAACAAAAACAGGGCATGGATTTCACCAAACATTCGCTAAAATAAACTAGCTAACTGCAAGATTTAATAACTCCCAAGACCCCTTAACTCCCCTTTTACAATTTCATCAACCTCCCTTTATATAAACACAAAGTAACATGTAATCCAATAACTCTAAGAATTTTAAAACCATTAACAAATCTTAAACATTCAAACCTAAAAACATTTTTCCCCCTCCTATTTTTCTCAAAGTTCAGATATTTTGAAATCTCATAACAAAAAATAAACCTTAGATATTCACTAATTAAATTTCTACATTTTTATAATTAACCATTAGTACATTAACTAGAAAACCAAAAAAGATTAATCAACCATTAATACATCATATTTGAAAATCAATATTCAACTTTATACTTTTTCCCCCTCAGTAGTTATAACACCTAAAACATAATCAATTTAAACCATGAATAGAACAACTGCAAAGCCAAAAAAAAAAAAAAATTAATCTTCCATTCTTGGTTTCTTATTTTGAAATCTCATAACAAAAAATAAACCTTAGATATTCACTAATTAAATTTCTACATTTTTTAAGTTTCTAAATTTCCCCCCTTCATTATTCCTCCCTCCAATTTTTAAAATTTAAAAGATAATCAACAACATAATTAACCATTAATACATAAACTAAAACACCAAAAAGGATTAATCAACCATTAGTACATCATATTTAAAAATCAATATTTAACTTTATACTTTTCCCCCCTCAGTAGTTATAATACCTACAACATAATCATTTTTAACCATGAGTAGAACAACTACAAAGCCAAAAGAAAAGGTTAATCTTCCATTCTTGCTTTCTTTTTATATTTTTTCCAATCTTTCTGCATCCCTCCTACTTCTATTTTGAGGAGGTTTTTCATTTTAATTTGAGGTTGATATAACTGCAAAAATTGTCCCCTTTTTAAAAAAGTTTCCTCTGATTTAGAGCCCCCAAATCGCCTCTTCATGCTTATATAAATCAGTTCATTCCTTCGTCTGTAAAACCAAAGTTTGTCAAGAGTTTGTGAAGAAAAGTTCAATTGTTTCTTTTCTATTAAATGTATAGATGCCACTGACAAGTCTCCTTCATCTTCTGAAACTTCGAAAGTCTGGTCATTTACTACTTTTTTCCAAACCAAGTCATAATTTTGAAGGATTCTATCAATTTTTCCGAAAAGAGCAGAGAGTAAGCTCGAAAATTCTTGAGAAAATTCTTCCACCCTCTCTGCTGCAATATCTCCTGAGTTGTCATCATGCTCCGTAGTTGTTTTGATTTCCTCAGTCATTTCTGTTGTTATCCCTTTAAGAATTGCTATTTGGTTACTTATAGCTGCAGTATGATTATTCATGGCTTCTTTTATAAATTCTGTAAGTTCTGCATCAAAATCCTTACAACTCTGTAAATCAGACAACTGTTTCGTTTCTGACACCTCCAAATAGCATCCAGCACTTTCAAGATCTCCTTTCTTAGAAGCCATTTTATTTTAAAGAAATTTTCTTTCTTCCCACAACCATAAAATCATAAAGTCAGAGCCATCCTTTTGAGCAGCATTCAGCAATTTCTTTATAAACAATCTTTTCCCAAACAGCTCTTCAAAATCTATTCCAGCAACTTAAAGCCAGTCTCTGAGCACGAGTCTATTAGCAAAAACTTTTTCTAACTTTCCCTTTTAAAATCGCAACAAAGAAACGCCATCTTAACTTCCAGCTCAGAAAATCCAATTAGAAACATTGTATCCCCGGAGTTAAGTGTTATACTTGCAAAAAGCTTGTCCTCCTGCTTCTGTTCCGCCTGCTTTTTTGAAATCATTTAATCTTCTGTTTGACAGCAGAAATTGGACGCAACACCTAGCTCTGTAAAAAAAAAACAGAGTCCCCCCGGATCCGGAGCTTCAGTGGGCTGAACGGGGAGCTCTCACCCTCCTAACCCCTGGAATTAATCCAGGGGTTTTCAGGGAGCTCTACCCTCACCCACCGCTGGCTTAACATTTTTAATGGGTTAATTTTATGGGTAAGGGGTTTTAAATTGGGGAAGCCAAATTGATTTAATTATTTTTTAAACTATTTTAATTTTCATATTGTTGTATGTATTTTAATCCTGGCTGTTCACCGCCCTGAGTCCTTTGGGAGAAGGGCGGTATAAAAATTTAAATAATAATAATAATAATAATAATAATAATAATAATAATAATAATAATAATAATAATAGTAATAGTAATAGTAATAGTAATATAATATAGAGCATGTTACCATAATCTATTCTGAAAGTGAGTGTATGAGTGACTAAGTAGAGCCTTACATTCCAGGAAGGGGCACAAGTGATACACAACACGAAACTGTGCAAAATAGGAGTTGTGAGTCTAGAAGAAACCCATATTGCACACTGGGTCTGTCTGGGGCAGTGCCACTTCATCCAGTTCCAAAGATGGTAAAGTCCCAGAACCAGAAGGCCTCCAAATCCAGAACCAAACGGTCTGGCCAGAGTTCAGCTGAAGCTCCCCATACAAACCCCTGCAACTTCCCACATTAGGACAAAATGTCAACCACATATCTGCCCCAGGGTAGAAATATATAACAGTATCATCAGCATTCCTCACCCCATGGCAACAGATTATTTCACTCAGCAGCTTCATGTAGATATTAAAAAGGAGTAGAGAGACTACTACGAAACCCTGCAGAACTCTACATAGCTAGGGTTGAGGACAGGACCTTCTCACTCCCAATTAACATCAAGAGGTACCTGCCCTGCAGAAAGGAAATGAACCAGCTCAGTACTGTGCTTCCCACTGCCACCTCCAGAGCCAAGATAGTATTTAATAATGTCTTCATTTCTGATTGAAACGTATCTTACCATTGCTCCAGTAGGCAAGATCAAATAATTTTCTTTTGTATCACTTAGAGAACAATGTCCCATCCAGTTTTTACTCTTCACTAAATTTACACTTTATTATTTTTCTACATCCATATTTTAAAATCTCAATTTCTCTTTTCTGTCTGGACCTCTGACAATCCAGGAAATCCCTGACTTTCTGATCATATCAGAAGAGTCTTAAATGGCTAGAGTTGCTATTTCAGTTAAGTCCTCCAAACACACCCTTGTTGGGAAACATCATTCAGTCTATTCCTCCTACTCATACCAAGAAGTATTTTTGTCAGTTGCATAGGAGGAGGCAGGGGCTTCTACCTTTGGCTGTAATGTTGGTTAATCCTTTTTTGAAACCAGATGAATTGGAGCAGCATAGTGAAGAATATTTCCCTCACCATGAGATTGGTGGGACCACCCTCCATCTGGATTTCTGTTGCTAGATCAGACGAGTAATTTTCCCTGAATCTGCCTCTGATCCCAGTATTCTTTCCCCCGGGATCTGAAAAGCAATTCCTTTTTTTCCCTGGAAACCGTACATGTCAGGCAGATGATTGAACAGAACATTGGCTCAGTCTATTCAAAGTAAATCTTGAAGAATAGGTCCTCCAATGCTACTGAGATCACCATGAGGTTTGTCAAACTTTAAATAGACCTGCATTGCTAGTCAGCTGCAAGTTGTCCCAATTCCTTTCCAGATTCTTCATAGAAGAAACATTAGCCTAGGATGCTCTAAAAACAAATTATCAAAATTATCTACCATGTATCTTCTTATTACTTCCCTGTCTACAGTATCTGGAGAAGGTAGAAATCATCCTGGTAGCTTTTAAGTGGCCCAGAAGACTTCTATATTTAGTTACAGGAGCTGTGCATGGGCTCTCTACATCAGGCTGAACCTTCTCAATTGGGGATACTGTTTCACCTAGATCAAGTTTGGCTTTAGCAGTTGGGATATAGATTGATTACAAACACTGTGGACTTTAGGTTGCAATGCAGCCCCCATTCAAACTGTTTTAGCCTCTTGTACATAGTCCAGTTGTCTGGATTTTCAAAATCATTAAGCATACTTTTTGTTGTACTTTTTGCTCATTACCGTTGCAATTTCTCAAATAACGACTTTTTAAAAGCAAGCCTGATGATTCAAGTTACTACTCCTATCTGCATAGAGGTATTTAAGAATAACATTAAGACTAACCTAAACACATTCACTCATCAAGAGATTCTTACGCAGAATTTCATGCTCCATAGCAGAAGCTTCCCGGGCATACCATCCAGTGCAGGTAAATAAAAAATCTGTACTGTATATTGGAACACAGCCATTTTAAACAATGTTTCTCTGTTAACACAACATGGAGGCCCTTATAGCCATGTCAATTTAACTTTTTTCTCCTGCTTCAACAATTTAATGGACATTTGGATTTGTGCTTCTAATCTTGGAAGGAGGAGGTTTTGGTTATTGATATATCAGTACTATTATTCAACTCTTTGGTGCTGTTACTAATATTGTTCATCAATCCCTAACTGGTTAAAAGGTCATTCTTGTTTATAGCCGCCAACAGGCACATTTTTTTTAAAAAAAGGTTATTCTTGGGAGGAGCATGCCAGCTAAGGAAATTCATGGTGGAAAAAAGGATTTCACTATATGTCTAATATTCCAGTCTTTGCCTGCTACTGTCATGAAAAGGATTCTGTATTTTATCATGTAGTGACCCAGGTTAAACAACTGAAGCCTATAAAACTAGCAATGCTTATTTTAAATTGAATGTACTCTTAGGAAATAATACTTGTTAATTGAAAAAGTAAATATATCAGTGTGTGTTTATGAACCCTGACAGCTGCTGTGACAATGCAAATATATTACAATGAGCTTTCAAATGTCAATAGCTAAACATTTAGGAATGGAAAAATTAAAATAACAACTGCCTTGAAGTTCCAATCTAGAATTGCCTCCTATTTTTAGAATCGTAAAACGTAAAATGGCAGATGAAGTCTAAAAATTTATTGTAGTACTTGGATTTCTTTTAGAATGAATTGCCACAGCAATTGGGTAAATCACAAATATGAGTATCTTTTTTTTTTTTTAATTTTGATTTATATGCCGCCCTTCTCCGGAGACTCAGGGCGGCTTACAATGCGCTAAGCAATAGCCTTCATTCTTTTGTATATTTATACAAAGTCAGCTTTTGCCCCCACAAACTGGGTCCTCATTTCACCTACCTTAGAAAGGATGGAAGGCTGAGTCAACCTTGAGCCTTGGCGAGATTCGAACCTGCAGTAATTGCAGGCAGCTGGTCTTAATAACTAGCTTAATAACAGGGTGCCTTAGACCACTGTACTACCAAGGCTCTTTAAATTTAAAGGCTCTTTAAATTTAAAGTTATTGTACTTTTAAAGCATTTTTGCATTTATTTATGCTTATTTGTTTATATTGAAAGCTAAACAATCTAATTTATTTGTGCTTATTTGTTTATAACTTTAACAATCTAATTAAAGTACTTTAACTTGTGGAAAAAATAGTTTTTTACTGCATTCTTGCATTCTTCTGTATAACTGGGTTAGACTACTTACAGCTTTCACCTTAATTCCATGCAAAGTGGCATTTGAAAAATAAAAGATGCATACTTCCATTGAGACAAGTAGGGGAAGACATACAAAAAAGTAGTTTCTTGTAAATTACCTATTTTCTTCCTACATTTCAGGTTACCATTGCTGGTGGAATTGTGGCATAAAGATAAAACAACTAAAGACTTGCTTCTAGGAGTTGCAAGACTCCAGCTTTCAAAAGTTTTGTCCATGGAAAAAACACGTTTTCTAGGAGGAAATAGCGAGCAGTGTTGGCGTCAGACCTTCAGTGAAACTATTCCTATTACAGCAGCACAAGGGTAGATATTTTGAAAAATTGGGGTTCCTGCAATAAAGCCAATTCTTTTTAATAGCCTGGATCAGTGTTTCTTAACCTCAACAAATATGATGTATGGACTTCAGTTCTTAGGTTGGCTGGACGAGTTCTGGGAGTTGAACTCCATACATCTTCAAATTGCTACGGTTGACCAACACTGCCATCGACACATTCTGCATTATATAGGGAGTGCTTGCTTAACAATCTTCCCCACTTAGCAGCTGCTTCAATTTTGATGGTGTTGAAAAATAACTTTATGACCGATCACACTTAAGGCTATTGCAACCTTCCTCATGTCATATGATTGGGACTACAGTAGCTGTAATTAAAATGCAGTGTTTAGTTTTATGTAGGATTACACTGAAGCTTTTACTTTTCTGTTTTTCAAGTTTACAAATTGTTTTTAATGATGTAATATTTATTAAATTATTTCATTGTTTAATACTCATTTAATAACTTAATATAATGCATTTGTACTTTGTACACCTTTTTCACTTTAGGAGAATATTTGGAATTGAATTCCAAATTGTACCGTAGTTGATCATTCAGATTTGATATTCCAGTTTTTCTAGTAAGATAAATGGTGAATCGCAGTGTAGCTGAATATAATAGCCACTAGATGGCACTGCTTCAGATCTAATTAGCTTTATAGCCACTGACGCAGGGAAATAATTATTTTCTTCAATTTTCTAATGTAATGAAGTGACTATAGTTCTCTGCTTAAGTTGGACAATTTCAAATATCCTATTTATATTTATTTTTCTTATGTTTAGATACTCAATATTTTATTGTACTTGCATTATTAGGTATTAATGAAAATGAGTGGGGAATGTAAACTGCAAATAAAGGTTTTGCTGAGTAATAATTTCATTTTTTTACTCAACCAAAACAATTAAAAGAGCCTATAATTCATCAAGATTTGTCCACCTATATCCATACTAGCCAGATTTTACAATTGCTTGGGATTTTTAAGCTGGTCTTCCTAATCGTCCAGGAAAAGAAATAGTGTCTTTAAAAGGCTAAAACTTTTGTTCTTAAAACATTAGCACTTGTATATAGACTGATTAAATTAGGATGTATGGCTATATACAATTGAAATATATATGGATATATCTAAGATAAAGAACTATTAGTAGAATTTGAGAACATTTGATACATTATTAAAATACTAGCTAATATATAGGATTAATAGTCATCGTCTCAGTCTCCTAGTGGAGTATAGACCAGCAAATTTGATGCAAAATAATTCTCTGCTTTTTGTTTAAATGTAACACATCTTGCAAATACTATTGGTCTTTCAGCTTGCATCAAGTTACCATATCAGTTTTTAAAAGATCAGGTCAAAATGTAAGAACCTAAGCTTTTAGAAGACTCTAGGCAATCCTTAAGAACAACAATATAAAAGAATGAAATTAAAAAACAACATACTTCCATGATTAAGAGGGAAATCCTGTTTAATGTCAAAATATGATAGCTATGTAGTTTTATCATTGAAAAATGTTTCTGTTTCTCTTTATTGTGAAAGTTCAAGAACTTTCTTTTATAGCTAAATGAAAAAAGAAATGTGTTATTGCTTTATAGGCCAAGCAACAAGATTGCAGATCTTTCATATATCGTGAC
Source organism: Pituophis catenifer annectens (assembly GCF_029215685.1). Lineage (NCBI taxonomy): Eukaryota > Metazoa > Chordata > Lepidosauria > Squamata > Colubridae > Pituophis > Pituophis catenifer. The sequence continues at coordinate 241,782,820 of NW_027256882.1, forward strand.
TCTAGAAGATTATGGACTTGTGAAAATGCATGAAGTTCTGGTGTCTGATTCTTCTCGGGTAAATGAACATGTATCATTTCAAGTTAAGAGAGAAAGCATTTCATTAGAAATCATTTGAAAGTAGTTATTTTATCCCATGTTTAGTGTTTAGGTGCTGATGAGCTACTCGGTGTTCCTAAAGTACAGCCTGAAGTCCATACTGAACCAAGAGAAACTCTGGAATATAAAGCAGCACTTGAACTAGAAATGTGGAAAGAACTACAAGAAGATCTTTTTGAGAATCAGGTTATTTCATAATATTTATAGTTGTTAAACTGTGGATCTACTTAGACAAGTGAAAGAAATAATAACTTCCAGTCCTTTAGCTACAGCATACAACTAGGTTTGCTATAACGTTGGGTAAGCACAGTGAATGAATACTTCCTATGGTTTGGAATTCTTTAATATAAAAATCAGGCTGATACATAAAAGATAGCAAAGTAACACAAGCAAAGAGGAATAAACATTAGCTGTGACAACACCCAACGCAGAAGGCAAGTCTAGAAGCAGGAGGTTCTTAATACGGTGTGCCTATAAAGAAAGATCTGAAACATCAGATTGTTCCGAAAGGCTGTCAAGACTTAAATGTAGAGTAATTACAAAGTAGAGATAAAAAACACAGAGGAGAGCCAGTGTGGTGTTTTGTTTAAAGCAGTGGTTCCCAACATGGGACCCACGCCCCACAGGGGGGCAATTTGATTTTTAATGGGGGCCATTGGAACCTTGTTTAAACCAAGTTAATGGGCTTTTAGGCTTCCTCTTGTGAGTAGGAGTTCACTTTTTGAATAGTAAGAATTATATGTCAACTGGGGGGAGGGGGAGTCAGGATTTTTGAGATGCTTAGGTGGGGCATGGCCAAAAAAAGGTTGGGAACCACTGGGTTAAAGTATTGGATTAGGACCTGGGAGAGAGAGGTGGGGGGGTTTAAAGCCATCTTCAGGCAGTGTAATTCACCAGGTGATACACACATCCAGCCACCAAAGCAGCAGATTGCTTTCATACTGGAAAAAAAGCATACTGAAAAAAGCAGTAGGATCCTGAAGATTCCACTGCCAGATATCTGTCCAGGATTTGTTGTGGGAAAAATAGAAGATATTCATGCATGCCATGAATATATCTCAATCTCTTAGATGTAAAGCAGGATACAAATCTAATGGTTAAATGAACTTAGACATAACCAAGGTATGCTAAAACAAAGACATCCATGATTGAATTCTAGGGTACAAATAAGAGCTTTTGAGGTCACTGATCACTTGACTAATGTGGGGTAAAATTACAAAAGCTATTCTTCCAAGAGATAAATAGGCAGAATACATAAAACAAAATGGCCACGATAGATATCCAAGAAATGTTTTCTTGTTGTTGCTTCAGGATTTGACCTTCGGATTTTAAATTATCTAATTTAAGATATTCTCATGAATTGCTTAACTAGACTGGGGATTTAGATAGGCAATTTCTCTTACAGATCATGGATTTTCATTATGATATAATGTACATTAACAGTAATATTCTGGATTTTCAATCATACATTGAAAGTCCAGAATATTACTGTTGATGTTTTGACCTAGCTGCTCAGAATCTCCTATTCATAGACTTTTTTATTGTGAAACAATATAATCTACATATTAAACTAAGTAACAGGATGAAATCCAGAAAAATACAAATTATACAGTGTATGTGCACATGATTGTTGTCAGTAGCGATCTCATTAGATTTAGTTTTTCACCTAGAGGAACTATCCGTTGGTAATGGATCTTCAAATATAACATAAGTATTCTTTGTTACATTAGATAACTTGAACTGTACATGATATCATAAGTGGAAACAAAGATCCAGAGATTAATGATAGAACTGTGTAAGTTGTCTTTTTTCCCCAAAAAATAAAATAAAAACCACTTCTTGTAGCTGAAGAAGAAGGAGTTGGCTCATATGCAGGCACTGGCAGAAGAGTGGAAAAAAAGGGATAGAGAAAGAGAAGCCTTGGTAAAGAAAAAAGTAAGTGCTTTCACTTTAGAATTCTCATATATCATTGACTTCTGAGACCATTTACCATGATAAACTTTAAATAGAAGCAGTATCAAGAATTTTCTGTAACTGATAAATTGCATAAAAATACTAGCTCATTTTGGAAACAGAACAGACTATTACTATTCACATGTTAAGCTGCATTATTCTTTATTCCTCTTTAAGTGTATAAAAAAGACAGCCGACATGTCTGTTTTCTCTAAACCATAACAGAGGTGCAGGGAATCTATTTCTGTTGTCCAGTCATCCATTTTTTTGTAGCATGTATCAGATATAACATTCAAGTAATAAATGTTAAATATTAAAATATTTTTAATATTGAATATTAAAATGTGTCTCAAAGTCAAATTAATATATGTGAGGACTTCTTCCCAGAATATAACAAATTCAGGATATGTCAACATACGCTTCAATGAAGCATTATTCTCATTATAAAAACAGGATGATTTATTCATTCATTTTATACAAATACAAAGGGTTCACCAAGTCTGAAAGACTGTTAGATAAATTATACACAGAGTTATAGTCTAGGATCCTTTGATATTTTTTTTGATACAGAAATTAAGGTAGTCTGCCACTGTTAGAAAAACAGATAATCTATATTGATACTTCAGAATTCAGTATGTATGGAAGGAGCCTAATTGTGCATCTTTGCACAATTGGCTCACTGTGATATTATTAGTTTTCCTCAACAAAGTTCAAAAGAATAAATCCTCTTTCTGAACTGCTTCTTCAAACTCCAGCATTAATTAGAGTATCAAAACAGCATTAATTAGATTATCAAATGTCTAGAGTATCAAGACATTAACTAAAAGGCAATATTTAAGTTACATTTGTAGAAATATTTCAATGTTTCCCATTTTGTCTATTTTACTTTCTTCTATATATGCCTTAGGTTGCAGAATATACAGTTTTGGAAGAAAAACTTCAGAAAACTTTAACTGACTTAGAAAAACGTGAAAAACAGCTGGTCAGTGCTGAAACTGAGGTAAATGGATGCCAATTATGCTATCCATTGTACAGTACATTTTTTTAAAAAAACAATATTTTTGTCACAGTGATTTCCAGTTGTTTTAGGTGTTTTTGCACTGTAATTTTTGCCAGCAATATGGATTTGGGTTTTATTCTTCACAGATTCTTTGAAAATTGGCATAAAATACAATATTTTACTTTCTACGTGTAACTTTTGCTGATTGACAAAGGTATATCTTTGCATATTTTTATTAAATGTTTAAAACCTATTTCAAGCTCTCTGGATGAAGATAACTGGATCAAGTGATATTGTAGTTTATTAAAAAGTTAAAATTAGCTACATGCAGTGATTTTGAGAGTACAAAGAAACAAATGGACACATTTATAAAGTAATGTCAAATGTTAAGTTGTTCAGATGTGAATGCGTGTTTTCAAACTGCTTTTATAAAAACTCATTTTAAGCTCCAGCGGTTAAAGAAGGAACTCCAAGCAGAATATGAACGAAATCAGCAGGAAGTTCAAGATACAATACGGCGAGTCAGACAAGAATGTGCACACCAGATTGAGCTGGAAAGGGCAAGAATTAGACAATTTGAAGAGGACAAGAACCGTGCACAAGAACAAGTATGAGTTGTTTATATTTTCGAACATAGCTAAATTATTAATACTAGAAATAGATGTAAATTTTAAAAGTAAATGTAGTGGCCAAAATTGTGGAAACCTTTTGGGAAAAGTGTTTTTTCTAAAACTAGCTAATAACACCACTTTTTTTTTTTGGAGTAGTACTATAAAATTATATATCAATGGAAAGATAATTTAATCAAGAATGTAATGCAATAACTTTTATGAAGGATTTGCTATTAGAATAGCAATTACATATAAAGAAGAAAAGTGAAACACGTAGAAAAAATGAGATATACATAAATGATCACCATAGAGAAAACGACATATACAAAAATTATATCAGTTAATACTTAGTTGGTTAACCTTTAGCATGAATTACGACCTTACAACGTCTTCCCATGGAGTGAACCAAGTCTTTTATTTCTGCAGCTGTTATAATGTGAAACCAAGATTGAATGATTGCTTCTATTAACTGGGTTTTATTGCTGGGTCACTTCTGACTAACACGTTTCTTTAGTTGGCTCCATAGATTTTCAATTGGGTTAACCCAAGGTCTGGGCTATTCCCAGGTCATTCCAGCAGTGGAATATGATTATCTTGAAACTCCAAAAAAAGTGGTGTTATTAGCTATCAAACCTCAAAAATACACTTTTCCCAAAAGGTTTCCACAATTTTGGCCACTACTGTAAATTGTCTAAGAATGGCATTGCTTACTGAAGGATCCCTTTCTTTAGTTGAAGATCAACTGTATACTTAACACTGGTTTCTCAATTGATCAGCATTAAACTTTGAGGGACTTGACATTAAAAACCTCAGAGAACATCATTTTTGTATCTGTTACATTTTTGTTTGTTTTGGTCATGTGGATTGTATCCACATTTTCCATTTCCTACAGCTTTTCCATCTGTGTGTGTGCAAGTACATGTGTATATTTGGGGTAGCCTTGTAGGAATGATTTTTTTCCTAGTCATATGTTGTTTTAAACTTCATTGCAACCATTCATAATCAAAGCCATGCATTATGTTCATATTCAGTAATTAATTTGTTAATATAAGACATACAACATCAGCTGATGGTAACACAAAAGGATAAAGCCAAGCAAAAAGCAGTACATGTTCTCCTCTTCTCCCTCTTGAAACAAGAGCAGAAATCCTACATATTTTCTAAGAAAGAACTTCCACACAAAGACAACGTTAACAATTGTTTTTAATGATCAAGCCAAACATCTGGCTTTACTATCCATAATAGAGACATTAAGTTAACTCCCACATTCTCACCATAACGTTTTTATCTTCAAATATTTGCTTCCTTTTTTTATATACTAGGGAAGTTTTGAAATTCTCTGATTTGACTTTAGATTTCTCTCTCTCTCTCTCTCTTTCTCTATCTCTCTCTCTCCCTCTCCTTCCCCCTTTCTTTCTCTCTCTCTCTCTATTAGTTTTCTAAGTTGTATCCCGAAGCTAGTGTCTTTTTGTGCATTTGGAGACAAAACATATGCTTAATATGAAAGTAAGAAGCATCACTACTACTACAGAAATTAAACTATAATGCTGTAAGTTAATCAGAACTGAGATTGATAAATTAAAGCCATTTTGTATTTAATTATCAGTGTCATTTTGTGCCAGAAAGTCCAACAGCATGTATACACATCAGCCACCCAAAATATATCTAGATTCTGTTGAGTTTAAGTTGCAGTTAAGTAACTTTCCTACACAAGGTGTATGTACTGTTCCCAAGAATGGTTTTATTCCACCTACCCCACTCCATGAGGAAATAACAGAGCTAAATCCGTGTTACCAGAGGACCTTGTGTTTAATCCATTATAATTTTCACTTTCTGTTTTCCCTCTAAATCTGTTCTTCTGGAGGACTTCATAAGCTTTAGAGAAGTTTTGGGGGCTATAAGCATACATTATAACTGTAATATCTGTTTTGTTGGCCAAAAAACAGTTCCTTTCAGCTCTGTGTTATCCAAGTGTAAATACATTCAGGTTATTTGTTTTTGAAAACAGCTATATGAAGCAGAAAACAAGCATAAGGTTCTGGAGAAAGAATTTCAGCAATATAAGGAGCAACAGAGTAACAGACCGGAAATCCGACTGCAATCAGAAATAGGGATTCTAACTTTAGAGAAGGTACAGCTATCAACTTCTAATCCCATCTCCTTTTCAATTGTATTCATTTTTAAAGCACGTCATGCATTAATAGCATTATAACTCACTTAAGAAAAGCAGGAAATCAATTTTACATTTGACGGCAGCCAAAACGTGGACAAAGCAAAGTAATACTTACTGTACAGAGAAACAGCCAGTGATAGTACCCCTCTGTAAACTGTGATTTATTAATTTATTGGTGTATTTTTCAAATTATTTTATTACTAATAACTAGAAAATGATGATTCATTCTAGTCAAAGCTTTGTTTTGATAACTTAGTACTTTCGTTTTCTAACTTATTAACCTAATATTAACAACATAAGGGTCTAGAAGCTACCAATAGTATAATTCAGTTTTTCATAGCTAAAGCAGAAGATTGTTTAAGAATGGACTATTTTAGAAGTCCAAATGGCAGTGTTAATATATGAAAGAAATCAAAGAGGGTACCATTTTCTGCTAATTTTGAAGTCAGGTAGTCATTTATTACAGAAATGTGATATTTCATATTGAGAATTTAACCTTACAGTCTGAACAAATGGAAAACAAACATTAACTGCAATTCACTGATAATACATACAAAGACATACTCAATTAAGCTAAAAAATGAATAGCTAGTGTGTATTTTACAAAATAAATGTTATCTAACCCCTTTGAAATATTTAAAAACTGTTTATATGAACTGTCTTGGAATGCAAATCAATCTAGTTTTGCTTTGTTTGACAATAAAAATAAGATTCTTGCTTAAACAAGAATATTATTTTATGTCACAATATTTATATCAAGTTGCATAACAGTTTAATGGTGCATATTGTACTACACAGTTTTGGAATCCAAATTCTGTGTATTTGATTGTGTAAAAATTATTTCAGTTTTTATTACTGTATAGTATATTGATAAAATTATTTTTTACTAGGGGGATCTTGAAAGAAAGTTGGAATCAGCTACTAAAGCAAAGCTACATTACAAGCAACAATGGGCACGAGCGTTGAAGGAACTAGCAAGGCTAAAACAGGTGTGTAATAAAAATAAAGTAAATAAATACATAAGGAACTTCTCCATAAGGGAGGTAGGGATTGCTGGATAAATCTAATAATTGATGTAATCAAGCATCCATGATTGTTCTTTTCAACAGCTTTTAGTTTTCACATACTATGGAATGAAAAGTTTTATTAGATTGTACTTCAGTCTATTTTTTTGAAATTGCATATTTGATTATACTTCTCTGTTATATCCATTTCCTTCTAATTTCTACGGTAGAAAAATGATAAGTGGTAGGATGTAAAAAATGGTGCCTAAAGAAAAGAAGGCTTACCATTTTTATTAATTAGTTGAATTTCTGACAAATTTATCCAAGAACAGATATAGTTGTGCCTTTCAAAACATAAAATTCTAAACTTCAAAGAAAAATATAGTCTTAGTAAGATAACAATAGCAAGAACATGGTTTCCTTTGTATTGGTGGAACCAACACTACTATTCACAAAATTACTTTATTCAACAACCTATTGGAGGTACTAGCAAAATAATGTTTAAAGTGTTACAATAAATTTCATGGTTGAAGAGAAGAGCAGTGCCTACTGACATCCTGTCTGTGCCAAAACTCAACATAGAATGGTATATTTTTATGAAACTAATCTGGAATATTGTGTCACTCTTGAGATATTTTAGTTACAATTCAGATTAAACTCAATTGATATGCCCAGGAACATGAAATATGGAAATTGCTGTTTGAAGAATCCTATGTTATTATTCTGACTTGAAATGGTAATTTGATCATGTAATTCTGATGTGCAAGTGGATTTGTTACCTGCAATTTCATTACCTGCACTCTTTAAACAAAGCAGACTTAGTTATCTGTGGTAAATGTATTTACCGTTTTGGATGTTATTTTATAGTAAAATAGTGAACTGAATTTTGCATATATAGTAGTACTTCAGTACTCATCGTTAATTGATTCTGGTAGACACACTGAGTACCAAAAACAATGAATACCAAACAAATTTTCCCATAAGAAATAATGTAATGAGTCACAAGGCAGCTGAAACCAACAAGTTGTTGCTTATGCGTTGAGTACCAAACAAATATTGAGTACCAGGACAAAATGTTCATGTCAAAATGCATTGAGTATCAAATTTGATAAATTTCAAAGCAGTTGAGTACCAAGGTACCACTGTATATAAAGTATATTATTAACTGTCTTTTTATCTATGGTCTTGTCATTCATCGTTGTTTGGCTGGACTAGAACTGCAAATAATGAAGGCCACTTGTTAGAAATATTGCAACACTAATTGTCATTGAGTGTGCTTGTGAAGTACAATCTGGACACAGTACTTACATATGTAAACTACTGCCTTTTTAGAAAATGAAGTTTTGAGCTCCTGGCTCTCTTAATTATTTGAGGCGTTATAGTACACATAGATCAAGTGAACTACTGCCTGTTTGTTAGTGTTTTCTCTGTAATAATGTGTATGGATAACTAAGATTTTTTAGCTGCAGAGCATATTTCTAGTTCCAGTAAACTTGTTAGCTTTATTTCGGCCATCAGTTCCTAAAAATTGCATTGTATGAGCTGTTATACTCAAAAGTATATTTTTTCTGGATCTAGTAGTATGCCTAATACCAAGGCTCCCAACCCCAGCACCACAAACCAGTACAAATCTGTGGCCTGTTAGGAAGTGGGCCATGGAAGCAGCGGGTGAACTAGCAAATCTTCATCTGCACATGCGCAGGATGTAGGTTGTGTGCAAAACCATGCACCCCCTTCCCCATCCATGGAAGACAATTTTTCTTCCATAACCAGTCCTTGGTGCCAGAAAGGCTGGGGACCACTGCCTAGCACAATTATAGTTAACCTATTAGATGTAATTTTAGCATGCAAGGGAAAGTGCAGAAATATATAAATATTTGTATGCTTAAAAAATTAAAATATATTTTCTAAAACTTCTGAGCATACCTTTTTTTTTTCTTTTGAGCTTAGGCTAAAGTGAAGCTTAAAGATTTTTCTATTATTGATATTCAAATTTTGTGGATTTTAAGGAATATTAAGGTTGCATAAAGTTTTATTATTTGTGTCTGCATGTTTGTGTTTAATTTGGGTTAATATCATTAATTTCACATTGATTCCCATGAATAGCCAGCAATTTTTGCCAAAAACATGTCACTCCAGACCTCTCTGGAGAGCTGCAGAAAACATTTGTATAGTGAGAATTAGACACAGAAAACAGAATCTTGGATTGTTAATAAATATTAATGATAAAACCTAACTGACAAAATTTTGGAAAGGGGATGAAATGCTTTGTGGCCACTGCCAAAGAACTGTTTAGAAAGATTTCTAATAAAAAATGAAAGGCATAATAAAGATATGAGTTACAGGATATTATGTAAAATATGCAAGTATTTTGCATAATACCCTTCTATTTAATTACTAGCTTCTACTCCGAATTTTCTATGCTGAGGGCAATAACAGCCCTTTCTAATGGAGTTATTAAAATATAAATATAAAAATAAAAATTTACATATTTCTACTGCAAAAATATGTAACATAATCTAGTGTTAATTTAGGCAGAATTACAGCAATTGGTTTTAAAAGTTGGTGTCAATTAAATAACTATAGTCATCTGTAATACTGAGACAAGATTTTAAACCCTGATTTACAACATCAACATTATGTATGAGTCAGAATTAACTGATGTACAGGTAAGTCTACATTTTCTGGCTGGGAGACTCATAGATCACTGCTATAGGAGGAGAGCCATGTTAATTTATAGCATCTTTTCCAACTAACGAATGTTATTAAAATGCGTACACTTTTGAGAGCTACAGCTTATTGAAATGGATCTGATGAAATGATCTGAAACTCATGAAAGTTTATGTCTTTTAATTTTTTAAAAAAAAAGTTGAAAAGGGTGCCACTAGGCTCCTGATAGGTTGCTAGAGAATCGCAGCTACTGTATCCTTAGGGATGAGAATGACATCACCTGAATACAGAATAGTTCCTATATTTGTTTTCTCAAATTGAAGCCTTATTGATGCATTGTGGTGCAACTCTTAGAATTCTCAACCAAGAGTAGACAACACAAGTTGGAAAAAGCCTAAAGGTTTCATGAAATTGTTCTCACAAATTGGCATGGCTTACATGATCTAGAGAATGGGGATTGGAGTTTGTATAGGCTTATGCAGAGTTTTCAAGAATATGGAATATGGTGGGCCTTGGGATTCTGATCTAGAGCTTGCCATTTCCTGGTGTATCCTGACTTGATCCTTGCAATTGTAATAGTGTATTAATAAAATATAGTGGACAACTGACATGGTTCTTACTTAACAACTACAGTCTGCCCTGGACCAACTTTGGAGGAAATTATAAGATAATAAATCAACAGTAGTTGGCCAGCAGAGTAAGGCTGGAGAATACAAAAAAGATCTTGCAGAAAAGTTGTATTTAAGACAGTCGTGTCAGATAGATTCTGGAGAAAATGGCAAATCTCCCCTTTCAAAATGTGTATGTTCACACCGCTTAACATTGAAGAAAGGCAATTTAATTTGCATTTTGAATCTGTACTCTTTTCAGCAGTTGCAGAAATTACTGTTTTTCATTATGTGATGTATGTATAATGCCTATGAATTCCTGCATTAAAAAAGGGACTTCCACTTGGAACATAAAAATAAATCCTCAGATAATCAAAACATGTATGTCAATATTTAAAAGTAAATTTATTGTAGAATTTACACAACCAAAATATAATGGATTTCCATATGCATATTAATATTTCAGTTTGAGCTTTTGTCAAGAAAGTTACTTACTTTTGTTAATATAAGAAGCCTTAAATTAGAAAACTTATAGCATATTGCTTTTGAAGTTATAGCTAGAAAGAATGTTGCATCCAACTTGGTGATTACAGAAGGATCTGTCTGGATTTTGAATGTTTCTGTAAAAACTCAAAGTATGTACATTTGAGATAAGTGGTTATTAAAGAGTTTAAGTCTTACCATTTTTGTACTATATGGGGGATTTGTCCGCAGCACAACCAGCACATTTGTTTTAAACAAACACAGACTTTATTGGCTGACACTGTCTCTATCTTGTCCAGCCTCCTGCTTATCCTCTCAAAGTAATTAATGTGATTAATTTACAAGTAATTTAGCCAAGAAGAGGATGTAAATCTTTCCTTAAAAAAACAGTTAGAAGTCCAACTCTTAGTTAAAAACTGTGTCTTGAAACCATCCAGACCCTCCTACTAACTTGTCAGCTTTAGGTTATTTTCAGAAAACTTGAGTTGAGTTGCTGCGACTTATTTGTACAGGTTTTTTTCCCACAGATTTTTTTTTTTTTTTTTTGGTATGTGCAAGTGGGAGAGAAAATAGTCGCTGCTATTTAGCCATTGTTTAGTCTAGTGTATGTATGTTTACATCTTCCCTCTGGATTTATAAGCTGCTATGAAAAAATAAAGATTATTCTCAATTGATTGAAGAATTTCTTAACTATGGCACCTGGTAGCATGCAAGGATGTTTTCTAGAACTGTTTTTCTTTTAACATTAGTAGTTTTAATATAAGCTTGATTTGTTGTTGTTGATATAGAGTCTAGAGGTCCAAATGAGACATAGTCGAGACAACATAAAATATCTTACTTTGTAATTTTGTAAATTTACTGCTAGTTAAACAGAGAAAACATTAGAAATCTAACAGAAGTATAACTAAAAATATTATTCTGTTTCTTTCTACAGAAATAAAGAACCAGTGTCTAGTTAGTGTACTGTATACTTGCCTTCAGATTTTATTTTATTCGAACACAGTAGACAAGAATATATAAGAAATAATGGAGAGAGAGAGAGAGAGAGAGAGAGAGAGAGAGAGAGAGAGAGGCTGTGTTGTTTATAGATATTCAAATGAAAACTTATCTGATTACAAAGCTTCCTTTTTCTGTTCAGTCCTTTTGCAACTGATGTGCCATTATTGAGAGTTTCTTCTGTAATATTTTCTATCAGGTGACACAAGTTGCTGGAATGAGAAGTCTGTCTTTAAATATGAGTAACGCCATGCTTCTGCAACCAAAGAATTTAACTGGTGTTTCTGGTGTTTCTACATGTTGATAATGCCACTCAACAGTCTTGTATGAACCGTTATTTCCATCCTTCAAGTTCCGTTCTTCTTCATAGTAAATGAAAATGGAAATAATTTCTTAGTCTTTTAAGAATTGCAGAAGGATCGTGGATTATACCTCTGCGGGGCGATAAAGATATCTCTGGAAAGCTGGTAGATCAGATTTGAAAGCTTTTCAATGTTTGCGAACAGCTCTAAAACGTTATTGAAACAGCAAGTTTTAGAAAATTAGCCTAGTCAGTAAACTATTTTCTATCAATATGAGATAAATACTGCTAAATACAGTTTTAAAAATACCCATATTCATTCATTTTTATTCTGCCTTTATTATTTTTATAATAACTCAAGGCGGTAAACATACCCAATACTTCTTCCTGTTGTTTTCTTCACAACAATCCTGTGAGGTGGGTTTGCTGAGAAAGATTGATTAACTCAAAGTCACTCAGCTGGTTTTCATGACAAAGGTGAGACTAGAACTCACAGTCTCCTGATTTTGAGCCTGGTGCTTTAACCACTAGAGCAAACTGGCTCTCCTGAGATCACTGAAATGACTTTCCAAAAGTCGGTAGTTTGAGCACTAATGTGTGTATAATAAATACACTGAACATAAAAGAGTGTACTCAAAATGAAGAAGGGAAACCCTTTGCTTCTTTGGTTCATGTTCAAAACAAAATAGCTTAATTTACAATATTCCAATTGGGCACCATGTTAGCATAGGGACAATGGCAACTTGACACAAGATTTTTCCTTTTTTCCCTTAGGTTCTCAAAAATAGATGAGGTGGTAGTCCATATCTGACATTCCCTCTACAGAAAATTGGCCCAAAGGACAACTTTTTAAAAAAATTCAAATATGAAATACTTTAATATTTATACTACCATTTGCAAACAATGGGAAGGATTTAAAAAAATTCATTGTTCCGATTGCCAGGACCAAGAAACTGAATCCAGTAAAGAAACGATAGGCATGGCTTCACTTCACCTTGAAAACCTTGACCAGTTCGTTCTCACAGGGAGGGACTACTCAGGGTACCGTCAGTCAAATTATGCCGACTGGCGACTCCCAGGGGGAGAGCCTTCTCTGTGAGGGCTCCAACCCTTTGGAATGAACTGCCCTCTGAGATACGAAATATCCCTGATCTCCGTGCTTTCCGCCGTGCCCTCAAGACCCTGATGTTCCAACAGGTGGGGCTAAACATATGAACATGTGAATGATTTTTTAAAATGTTATCTAATTCTGGGTTTTATTTAATTGACCAAACTAAGTAATAATTTTAATTAGCAATTTTATGATGTTTGTGTATCTATATTTTTCTTGACTGTACACCGCCTTGAGTCCTACGGGAGAAAAGCGGTATAGAAATATAATTAATAATAATAATAATAATAATAACTTAGCAGAAAAATACGCTTCATTGGCTGTTGATTTGAGGTTTCTTCCTAATGAACATTTTTTATATTTGGAAGCCTCCTTGCCAGATTAGCAGACAAAGCAACATTACTTTTATATTGTGCAGTTTGAAAGTTGAATATCATAAGAGCACATGTTTGCATTTGACAATGGAAACCAAAGCCTAGCATACATAAAATGACAATAATATTATGTAATAACCTATGAAGTCTAATTTCCCCATACAAGAACTTTAAAAGCAGCAATAAAATATATACATTCAGGGATGCTGTAGTAGCTGCTCAATGTTTACTAATGAACTTTTTGCTTAAGTCACATTCCCTTGAGCAGTCTGCCTCAACTAATATTGGATGGTGCACATTCTAAATCTCTCTGACTTAATTTTTTAAAAAGCTACTTGCAAGATATCAAAATGGCAACAAACTAACCTGCTTTTGTCCCAAGAGAAAAGGCAGGGACATAATGTTTTGTCCAAGCTTGAAATAAAATATCCTTTCCATACTTTGCACATCCTTACCTTATATGTGGAAAAAATAAACCATATGTGCTTCCGCAGTTAGATTGTTAAGACCTTCATTATTGTATAACCTTATTGTGCAAATGTATACGTTGCTGTTTACAGCAAATTTGAAGTGCAGTTCAAGTCCCTTTGAATTGCTGCCCATATAATTAGGACACTTGGCTAGCGTGGCTGAAAACCTTTAAGAATACCTGGAAGGGGAACAAAAGTTGTACGGCATGCAAAGGCAGCCTGGAATCACAGAGTTTGGTTGGTGCAGTTTTCAGTGATTTAAATAGTCATTAAAACAAAAATGGAGTGTTTGTTTTCTGTTGTACATTGTGTGAAACAAAGGTATCCGGAAAAAAAATCTCCGCTGTAACGGCTCTCATTTCAGTACCAAACATGGATAAAAAATCTTTTCAACCAAAAATCTTTCTTACAGACAGTTCATTCTTTTTATAAACCTCTACTCTAATCATCATAAATCATCTACTTCAGACATAGTCTGGGAAGTTGAGAATGATTTGGATCCTACAGTCCTATCAGACATGTGGAACTCTAAAGTTGAAAACTGGCTAATTACTTTTGCTGTTTTAACAAGAATATAGCATGTGCCTAATATCACATGCTTTCTAAGAAAATTATTTTAGTCCTTATAAGGGCTTACAGGGCAGACAATTTGTATTTGGCTTATTCAAGCTTTGAGCAGACATAATATCTCAGATACAAAAAAACATTTTTTTTGTTTGGATTATTGAAAGAAAGAAGACCAGCAACACATGTTTTTAATCCAAAACCAGATATTTTGTAATGGTTTCAGCAATGCAAAACTATTCAGCACTAAATCCTATTGAGTTCAATGGAATTTGATCCCATTAATGTATCCATAAGTCTGTAGCCAATGTGTGTGTTGTGTACTAGACAACACATGACCTGTTGTATCATCATTTCAGAGACATTTCCTTACCAGATTCCTCAGTGCCTTCAACAGTGACAGGGTTTCTAATGTACTTGAAAAGTTCTTTAAAATTCAGAGGGATCTTCAGAGATGTATCTACCTTGAAACTAGTATATGATGAACACTTATAGCATCTTTAAACATCAGGATTGGCCATGGAAATGTTTTATGACACTTTACCTTATGTCATAAAATGCTTTATAATAATTTTATATCATGATTTTTTAAAAATAAAATTTGCCATATTTCAATTCCACAGGAGTTATGGGCCTTAGATTTTGGACACACTGTGTAAGATAACTCATTTCAAGGTATCTTGGTAGAAAATGTTTTGCCGTATGATGCATGAGTTAAAAGTTGCAGACATTAGAATTTTAGTAGATTATCAAAAATTTAATCGAACTTTTATTCCATTACAAGTAGTCCTCGTGTAGCGACTGCAATTGGAAACAGCAATTTGGTCATTGAATAATGCTTATCATTAAGCGAAACTACAGCTACTAGTGGGTGGCCCTAGAAATGTAGGGCCACCACTACACTAATTGTCATTTATCTCAACTTTTTAATAAATGATCAAAAGGAAGAAATGTATAATTACATGGATTTTAAGTCTCTTTCTATGGTATCCCTATTTCTGTATGTAACTCATGTAAATGCTTTCAACACTTTTCAAATACAAATGTAGATCGTAGCTTTTATGATGCTTGCAAAGTATTGCCTTATTTTCTACCTCACTTGCAATGCACAAACCAAGTACACAGTCCCTGATTAAATTAGATAAACTGTCGAATACGGTGGAAGTATTTCTGTAAAATTAAATGTAGTTGGCTTTTCCTTAGCGTGAGCAAGAAAATGCTATGGCCCGTCTTAAAAAGCAGCAACAAGAACTTGAACACATGAGACTTCGGTACCTTGCAGCAGAAGAGAAAGAATTAGGGAAGACACAACGGCAAGAGCTAGAGGATATCAGAAATGAACTGAACAGGTATTGTACCATTTGCTGAATTTTTTACTTCTGCTGCTAAACAGGTGAAGGTTCAGCTAAGTCAAATTTAATTGGCTGTCAGTCCTGTAAAAGAACACAGCTTTCTGTCCCTTAGGTAATATTTGCCCATTTATAAAATGTAGCAACCTTGTTTTATAGGAAATCTATGCCAAAGGCCACCAGACCTAGTTTTTTATCTTGACTGTAGCAAATAATACAGCAAGATTTTTTTTTACCTCCTGTTCTAAGCCAACCTTTTTGCTACATAAAAAGACATATTAATAGTTCTCACATCTCTCGTGAGCATAACACTTTCTATTTTAAATGGCTACCTTTAAACTATATATTTTTGAATGCTTTCAAACTGTTTAATTCTTAATAAAGATCACTCAAATTTATGTACTTGAGAAAAGCACTTGTGTCTTCCAGCACAGGGCTTATGCAATAAAATTTGCATTGAGGCTCTTCTAATTAGATTAATCTTTTCATTTCAACTAATTTCAATAGAAAGCTGGCTTTGAAAAGCAAAAGAGCAGAATGTAGAGCACAACTCAGTGCAATTTTTCCTTTTAGATTGAAACAAGAAGAAGATAAGAAAAAGTCACAAGATGGCCAAGAGTTGTTGGGAGTCCAACTGCAAAATGCTCACACTGGGAAAGGAGACGAGGCTTTGGATGACTACCTTGCACGTCTAATAGAAGAGAGGGATACCTTGTTGAGAACAGGTGTATATAATCATGAAGATCACATCGTAAGTGAGCTTGATCGTCAAATCAGTGAAGTGCTTATAAAAAGAAATAGAAGCAAGTAGCAGGACTCAGAGAATTGGTCATATATATATATGTACATTTTTTACTTCCAAGATTCAAGTTTTAGCAAATGGTAGCTTGAATCAGATTTTGAAGGATTTGTGTATATACTCTTCGGTTTTCCAAGACTTACTGCTGTAAGTTTTACTACTCTACTTTTGAGAAATGAGAAGAAGCATCGATTACTTCAATTATTTTATTATTTTTATTATTTTTTAACCTATTTATTTATGTCAATTTGGTCAGTATTGCAAAAGCTTTTATTTACACATTGGAAGTATTTCTTGTCAGAATTTTTTGCTTGCTTATTTTATTATATGCCTGGTTTTTTAATACATTTATATTTAGATTTATAATAAAATGCCATTTCAATAAAACTGCATTTAGAAAATGTCCTACAGTAATTTGTAGTAACTTTTAAGCAAAATTGAGATTACATCACACCTTTACATTTTAATACTTTTCCTCATACGACAGATTTTGCTTTAAACAAACTACTATACTTATTCAGATGATTGGTTGTTTAACAATAGGTTGTAGAAATAGGCCTTATTTAGGTTGAAAAGCACAATTCTTACTGACAAGTAGCTGGATCCTAACCAAGTTATGTTGATCTCAGTTTTCTGAGATCAATTCAGTTAAGATCCATCAAGCAATGGCACCTGGTTTATCTGGGCCATATTTGTACTGAAGTAAATGGTGGAAGAGTATTTGGAAACTTTGGTAGCAGATAGCCAAGTTTTTAAGTGCATTCCTCTGATCTGTAAAAGGAGATGGATTACTTAATATTACATCTTTTATAAACACTTTGCATATCAAATAGTTGTCAGGATAGATTAATGTTTTCCTTACACCAATATTATTTTCATCCATAAATTAAAGTTTATATGGAATTAAGTAAGGGTTTATCGGTATATCTGGAAGCTACTGTCTATATCAGTTGTCTAATCCAACACTAAGCAAGCGCACATTTGTTTGGATATTACCATGCATAAATCTCATTACACAGTGATTTTACATGTGTAGGATTATTCAAGACAGATTTTGTGATATAAATAATCCAACATAGCAAGCTATGGCTCCATGCTTAAAATTGGAAAATAAAATGGTTAATTCAACAGTGTAATTATCCATCTGTTGGATTTAATTATTTAATTATTTAATTAAATTTAATGATTAAATATGCATCTCTTTAAAGGATATTTTAAGATGTTGATAACTTAGGCTATACCCAAATAATTTATCTTCTATGTGATATGTAATATACACATACATACATACATACACACTCTAAATCTTACTTTATCGTGCTTATTTATATTGTTTTATTGATTTTCCTGCTTGATTGTTGTGCGATGCCCAGACTCATTGAAAGTTGTGCAACATATTTAATAATAATATATTCACCACCAGGTAAAAAGTAACAGTGGAAGAAAGCTTAAACACAGAATTGATTTTCGACTCAAAATCATATCATGCCATTTGTTTCTGCCTGAGTTAGCCATATCAACTTCGGTGATGCATAATTCTCAGCAATATATTCAGTGTGCTTGTTATAGATGGAGTGTCAAATGTGCATGTGAAGTATGGGATTGTTTTATTCTGTGGTTTGGATGAGAATCTGCATCTTAATCCTTTCATAGATACTAGTCTGAATGTTGCCTGCCCTGACCATTTCTTTGTGCATACAACTGAAAACATTCACTAGGCATTTTCCTCTCACGGATGAATAAGGAATTTAGTTTATCTTTTATTTTACATCCATAGTTTAAAATAACCGAGGCTGCAGCATAGCCTTAATCAGGATGGTGCCAGAAGTGATAGAATTCCAAATGTGATGATGGGCAGAAATAAAATGGAAAAGTATCACTATCGCCTTAACGATAGGCAGTGTGTCTTCAATAATAGACCCCTTTCCTTTTCCAGTTTTTTATCTAATGAGGAACTCAAAATAACAAAAAGATTTGTGACTTTAAACGTCATAATATGAACACTTTTTTTTTCTAGTGACAGAATTTTTTTTCTGTAAACTTAAAATACGTTTATATTCAATATTGAATATATGAAAGTAACGTGAAAGTTTACTTCAAAAAATTGGTCTTAAAATGGATTTTTAGTTAAAAAAAAAAATCATCTACATGCTGGTGATGAAATGAACTCAATTTTTCAGCATTTTGAGACAAAATGCATTTGTGTTTTCCACACATATTCTGTTAGAATATTTTCATTATACTTCAGATCTCATTTCTACACTGAAGACCATATATTTTACGTTATTTGTGGCTTTGTTTATATTACAGGATTTTAAAAGGTATTTAAAAGATGTATTTACATTGTAAATCTATTCACATTGTAAGTCATTGTAAATAACCACATTTTTGCTGACTATTCTTTTAAAGGACTGAAACAGGAAAATATTTTTTTCTTCAGTTAATTTTCATTAATTGTACCATTTGCATTTAAAGATTTTGTAATGTCGAACAGTTTACTTCAATATGTGATATATTTGCAATAAATCGCATTCATAATTATTATCCTGGAATTTAAATAATGCAACAGTGAGCAATTATAATTTATACATAATTTAATTTATTGCATCGCTAACATGTCATAAAAGAAAATGCCAATAAACCTGAAATATTCTTTTATGTTTCGTACAGTTACATTGTATAGGTCTAAAATGTAAATCAAATATTGAATTTGCAACTACCTCTCAAACACTAGAGGGGGCCTTAACATTAAATAAAGGACATTTTTTTCAATCTAAAATGTATTTTAAGCTTTGGTGAACATGAATTCAACACAAACCTTGAAATATGTGTTATTTAACTCCTTTTAAAATAGCACTAAACACAATTTCACATACATTCCTTTAAAGATAAAAATACACACATGAAATCCATTACACTTTCTAAGTATCTCCTTAAGCATATCTGTGTAGCTTATGCAGCACTTGATGCTTTCCGGCTCCAAAGATGGCTTTTCACAAGTAATCCGATAGCAAATCAAGTTTAACTGTGTCAGTTATCACAGAGGAGAAAGTGAACTAATGTCTATTGGTTTCCAATTTTTATCCACAAACCAGGTGATGAATATGGATATATTTGGTTCCATTGTTAATTTTTCTTTGGTCTAGAAGAGATTCCTATCTGTGCAGGATGGAACATTATTTAACACTTGCAGCCTTCCACTTCTATGTTGGAAGGTTTTGACACTTCTTAATAGTGAATAGGAGAGCCAGTTTTGTGTAGTGGTTAAGGCATCATGACAGAAACCAGGAGGCCATGAGTTCTAGTCCCACCTTAGGTGCAAAGCCAGACCTACTCACTTTCTCTCAGTTCTACTAAGGAGGCAAGGACAAACCACTTCTGAAAAACCTTGCTAAAACTGCAGGGACTTCTCCTGAGAAGGGGACACAATTAAACAGAAGAAAGCAAATAGTCTGTAATGAAACAATAAGCTTTTATGAATACGTTCTTACTATTTATAAAATTGCTTTACGTCCTTATTGACTTGATTTTCATTCCAAACAGCAAAACAGCACTTAACTCATTAGCATTATCTGATTCATTTTTTCCAGTTTCATTGTTAACAGCTACACACAGAGATAAATAGTAAGAGAAATTAAGCAGTATAAATAGAGGCAATAGAATTTATTTTTAGAAAAGAAATGTATTCTGGGATAGTGAAATAAGAAATCTCTGCTTAAAGTATAATTATTTGATTATACGTGGTGTTTCAAATAATGTCTATTTCCTAGCAGAAGACACTGCAGGCAAAATAATTTATACTTCATTTTATTTTGCTACTGCTATTTCAAAATAATCATGACCTATCTTTAGAATGGGAAGTCCCAAACATGTTCAAGGAAAACCTAGAAAATGATGGCTCCATATGCTTAGATCTTATTTCATTTACTTCTCTGGAGGGTTGCATTTCTGTTTTCATTAGAAATGTTTTTACAGATGTTGGCTCTCCAGATATGAACTCTCTGGTGGAGAGGTGGTCGGATATTTGGCATCTAGAACAAAAAAGAAAAGAAAAGAAATCAGCTCTGAAAGCCTAATACAGAGAGAAATAATTTACTGTCTTTATGATGTATAAATGTATAACAGGTCTACAGAGGCTTTAAGACTGAGTAATTGAATTTGAGCTAATACAGAAATGTTTGCAATTAGTCTTTTAGAACGAAATATATCATTCATCATGATAAAGGACTAAAAAAGCAGCCATAAATAACACTTTTGGAAAAGATGTGCCCACTAATTTATAATATTTTCTTTTTCATTTGAAATAATTATATTAATCTGAATATATATATATACACAAACCTTGAGAATACCTTTTTTTTGTGCCAATGCTTACTTTTACTAAATAACCAAATTGGAACAAACATCTCAAACAGTGATGGCATTCAGACTAATTTGAGCTCCAGAAAAAAAAAGCATATTTTGAAAGACTTTGCGCAGGAAGATTTTGTCTTCTTTCATGTATTCTGTGAAGTGATGACATCTATTATTCAAATTTCACTTGTCTTATTTCTAACTGAAGCGGAAAACTTACATTTCCTTTGGATAGAATAATGTTTACCATTTCAGATTCCAAAACTATTAGTGATACCCAATATTGTGTGAACATACTAACTCACCATCAGCTTTCCAGCTCTCTGGAGCCTATTTGTAATTAGGGGAAGTTTCAGAGATGAGAAGATGGAATCTATATACCAACAGGGTCTCTTCCACTGGCCAAGAGAAACTGAATTTATTGCTTAAAATAATAAAAATGAGTTAAATATAACTCTTAAAAACATATCCAGGCCATTGTCATTGTACTTTTATGGAAGTGACTGGCTATTAACTTCTGCTAAGACAATTTTCAACATCCTAGTCTACCAGCAATCATGTCTTAACTATATACCATATTTAAACAGAAGTGTGATTATAGTTTTACTCCCTATTTTTGCTTATTTGGGACTTGGATTGTGCAAGGATTGCTTAATATGTTTGTGGCCAGATCTTCAGCAAGGAACATAATCCAGATCACATTATATTGGTCTACAGTTGGGGAACAGATAATCCAAATTTGTTTCTGATTCTGGTATTCTCTGCTTTTCCAGAATCTAATATGCAAAATATAAATGTTTAATAGCTTCTATAACTTTATTAAAAGAGGATGAGATTTTCAGGAAAGTTAGAGATAGGCTGATTATCTGATCAATAATTCTATGTAAGAAAATTTAAACCACAATCATTTGACCATAGCATATACTTATTGCTATAAGACTCTCAGTAGTTCAACATGAGGATACATGTAAGGACTTGGACAATGTCTCAAGAGTCATTCCCTAATATACTGATTTTTTATGTAAATAAAGGGAAAGGATGAGAAAATATAGTCAGAGCTATAAGAAGGAAATTTTAATATAGTCAGAGCTATAAGAGGGAGATTTTTTTAAAGAATAATCTATAGGTATGGTTGTTATATTATTTACATTATTATTTACAGTTAAAAATAGAAGTTAATAAATAATGAGAAAAGATGAATTAAAACTAAGTAAAAGAAGCTACTACAATTTAAGTGTTTATATGTGTAAATCAAATGCGTAAGTCGGCTAACTCATAATGATTATATAAAAACATATCCAGTACAATGAAAACAAAGATGATGATAATAGCTGCCTTTAAAAAAAAGCTAAGCTATGTAAATAAAGGGAAAGGATGAGAAAAGAGAAAGAAAAAGCTACATCAACTTAACTGAAAAAGGATTAGATGAGAGTGGAAATGAGGATAAAAATGTGGGTATGGTTTGCAAGTAGTATTGCTGGGAATACAACCATATGAACAAACAAATTGAGCCACACTGAAGTGTGAAGGCAAACGTCTTTCTCTTAGCTGTGCTCCTTTCCACAAAGCAGGGTCAAGCTGACTTCAGATCAATCTGAATTCAGTACTCCTTAGTTCCACTGAGAAAATATGTGATTGGGCTTCTGGAGGAAGAAATGGTGGACTGAAGACAGCTCCATGAAAAGCGGAGCTGACAACTGCAGCAGAGAATGAAGAGCCAATGGTAGACAGGCTTTTCAAACTTCTCCAGACAAAGAAGGGATCGGAGATCGCCCACAAGTGCTCCAGACAGTTGCTTCTCATGAAATAACTGCAAACAACAACAACAGTTTGAAGTGGATTTTAAACATGGGGGACAAGGGAATAGCCATCAGTCAGAAAGCACCGGGTGAGTCTGTCTTCAAACCTTAATGAAAGAAAATTTTAATTACAAGCTTAAGAACAAAACAAAAAAAAAAACAATAAGCGGGAAAAAGCTAATTAAGACTTTGATTCTAGTTATAAATGGATTAAGGGTCCAGTTAAATTTGAAAAAAGGCTTTGAAATTATTTTTATATATATATCACATTTTCATGCCACATAAATTTGGAGCAGATGCATGCTTTCCTCTCCATCCACATGAAAAATGTTCATAATTCTGACTTTGAGGCCACGGATTATCTCACTGAATTTACAAGTTAGTACTTTTTCATCCTCTTCACATTCACTGTCTCCTGACATTTCTGTGTGGGAAAAATAAAGCTTTTACCTTCTGAACAGAACCAAATAAAGACTTTTATTTGGAGAAAATGGTCAAAAATGTGTTGGGTAGTTTTATCTATTTTTAAAGCTTCAGCAGCTTTTTCTTACTGAAGTGATACTGGTCATTTTATCAGGAAATTACTGTGGTAAACTTAGAGAAAAATGATTCCCAGTGTTCTTTCATGTTTCAGTTTTTCATTGTATAACAGCTGTCTGATTCTAAATAGAGGAAAGGGGTATATATTGTAGATTTTTCATTTCAATCAAGCTTATTATTATCAAATCCATAGCTTATTATGGACATAGTTACAATTTCTAAACAAATTTAGTATCTACAGATGTTGCAGAGCTTTGTTTGGTCCTGAAATGTAGACTTATTTTTTTCTAAATATTCCGAGATGGAATTATTCCAAAAAACTGAGGACATTGGATGTTTGGATGAATCAATATTGTTTTTCTTATTGGGAGGGGCTACGTATTGACCGTATACAACTCATTTACATCCCAAAATTGTGTTGCTGAAATTCAGTGATAAAACTACTGATTTGGGGCTATGCAATTTTGGTTTGACTTGTGTTGTTGCGAAAGAAGGACAGGGAAGCTGGAGGCTTCTGGAACACATATCCAACTTTAATTCACTCTCATATAGCCCATGATCTGAATGTTGATAAACAATTCCAGAGACTTTTTCAAGGTGGGAATAGAAGCAAGTTGACCTCTGACCTATCCCAGGCTCATCTATACCCAGTGATGTCAAGTGTGATCAGGGAAGTGAGTTCCTGCCCCCCAATCCTGGGAAAGTTGCCTTTCTCTGCCCTAGATATTTAACAAATGACACAATGGCTGGTATTTAGTTTTTCTCTGAAATATGTTTCTGACCTGATAAAGCAAACAAATATATACAAATCTGCAATTGCTAGGAAAGGATATTGTGTTATTGTGGGTGGAGTGAAGGGAGCTCTGTTAAATAGTAATGCCTGAGACAACTTAATATTAAAAAACCAAAATAATAATCATTACTACACTAAAAAGTATACATATAACTACATATTTACTACATATTTTTACACAGGCAAAAAGAATAAATAAATATCGAAGGTGTTTATCTGACCTGTCTCTCATTTTGTTATTAGCAGATAACAGAAGCCACCTTTTACAAAGTTTACAAAGCCACAGTTTACAAAGTCAGGTTGGTAAAATAGTTGTAACATTTTGAATGGCATGTCTATTTTAATTTCTGCCATTCTAGAACATGTCCCTAAAACCACACAAATATTTTTCAGACTATGAGACGCTCCGAAGTATAAGACGCACCTAGTTTTTGGGGAGGAAAACAAGTGGGGAAAAATCTGCCTTTGCCTCCCAGCAATTTATCTCCTTGCAGCAAACAGCTACGTATTGACCACAGCCTGATTTAGCACAAGCAGCTGATTGGTGGTTGGATCGGCCTCCTGCAATACCGCCTATCAGCTGTTCCAGGCTGTGGGGATCACCACTGCCTGCCGCCACCCATTGCTATCACCACTTCCGTGCACCCCATTTTTGGCCTCCGCGCATCCTGTTTTTGGCCTCTGTGTGCCCCGTTTTCAGCCTCCACGTATCCCATATGTTTTGAGCATATAGTGCTGCTTCTTTAGATTTCAGACCAATGAAATTGTGATATTCCAAAGGAACTTTTTAAGTTTGTTTAATCTTTTAAGTTTGTTATTGCTGAATTATTGCACTGCTTGATGCTTTGGTTCAAGCTATGTTGAATCCATTTAAATGATTTCATTTCTCATAAGCTAATTTTATTACAGTAAAATGGTTTGCATTATGCACTGCTTGCTTCACTGTAGCAGAGTATTTTTTGAAACTCAACAATAGCCAGATAAATGATAGTATGGAGATTTAAATAAACATACATTCATGTTATGTTGCTTGGCCAGAATGATTTATAGTCATTTTCTACTTTGTGTTCTGAGCTCTGGACATAAAAGACCAGGGCCTTCTGCTGTTTATCCAAGCCAAATCCCCTGTTTGTTCTGCCTAAGCGGTTTTTGATTCTGTAATATATTGCAGGGTTTAGTTTCAGGGTTTATTCCCTCCAGGAATGGAGGAATTAGATACATTAACTGACAAAGATAAGGCATGAATGTTGTAGCCTAATAGCCATTACAATAGTTATTATGATAGCAAAAATGGAATTTATTTTTCAGATTTTAGATTTCTGTACTGCCCTTCTCCTTTCGGAATGTAAAAAAATCAGTTCAAATTGTTTCCTTAAAATTTATTGATGAGAATGAATGAATATGGAATACAGAATCCTTTTTAATCTCACCTTATCAAATACTCTAAGAAGCTGTAAAGGAAAAAAAAGGTCACAACACTTTTTGAGACTACATGAAACAGTGATGGGTAGTAGCTCCTTTATTCCAAATCTTTGCAGTCTGTTCTGTAATGGAACAGTTTAATAAATTGTTACATTATCAGTTCAAAGTTTACCTTGCAGTTTATCATTAAGATTTGTGACATTGGCACAGATTATAGACAAGGACATCTTGGTAAGGGACAATAACTTGAATTTTCACCGTTTCTGGTCTTTAAAAAAATAAGTGTATATCTTTCATTGTTTGAAATCAGACTTACAAGTATTGCCTTGTCAAAAGTGATGGCAAGCAGGTGAATAGCATTTCTACTACTTATGAATGGCAGGAAGGTAATATTAAGGTAAAGGTAAAGGTTCTTCTTGCACATATGTGCTAGTCGTTCCTGACTCTAGGGGGCGGTGCTCATCTCCGTTTCAAAGCCGAAGAGCCAGCGCTATCCAAAGATGACTCCGTGGTCATGTGGCCGGCATGACTAAACACCAAAGGCGCACGGAACGCTGTTACCTTCCCACCAAAGGTGGTCCCTATTGTTCTACTTGCATTTTTTACGTGCTTTCCAACTGCTAAGTTGGCAGAAGCTGGGACAAGTAACAGGAGCTCACCCTGTTATGCAGCACTAGGGATTCAAACTGCTGAACTGCCTACCTTTCAATCGACAAGCTCAGCGTCTTAGTCACTGAGCCACCGTGTCCCTTTTAAGGTAATATTACACAACATCAAATCTGGATACCTCTCAATTGTACTGATGAAAATGCAATCACCAGATTGGTCCCTGGGACACAGTTTTCAGCAGGATTAGCTCAAGACACTGGCCTAAGGAGAAGAAAAAGACAGAGAAGTCTCCTATTTTGATACTCAGACTTTGGTTTGGATAGCAACTGAAACTCATTTCAGCATTGGCTTGCACTGCTTTTCACCATTACATTCAAGATAGCCATCTTTTTCAGGCTTTGTTATATATTAGGCATGTCAATTGCACTGATTTGCAAACCAAATTTAGGTATCAATAATCTTTTATAATGCCATAAATAGATGAGGATCCAAAATATAGTTCTCTCTTATGCAGTTGCTGCTGGATTAAAATCTCATTAACTATCTTCTTGTATTTTTTTTTACCAAAAATGTTGCTGTTAGGAAAATGACTCAATGACTTCTTAAAGGTGGCATCCCATTTTTGGAAGTTTCCATGTAAAGCAATGAAAATATTTATGTTTCACCTATATTTTAATAGTTTAAATGAAAATTAATATGAAACTAAAAACAAAAATACTCCGTTGACAGTTTCATTGGATAAATCATGGAGGTGGACTTTTTTTTGAGTAATATGTAGGACTAAATTGTAGTCAGTGTTTATTTGATAAAAGTTATGCTGTCCTTAAAGTCTATGCTGAAAGCCTCTGTCCATTTGTTCAGTGCTTGATTTGCACAGACCATGTAGATAACATTTGTCTCTGTACTAATGCTTTTAGAGTTACAATTGGAACACAGATAAGGTCACACACCAAGCCTGAACATGAGGTTCAGCTTCCCTTCCAATCCTGTTTTGATCCAGAAATCTCTCCTCACACAAACACTTGCTGCCCTTTATTAAATCTTAGCCTGGTTCGCTCCTACCAAGTATGGTAAATTCTTGACATTTTTTTTTCTTTTTTTACCAAGTGCAGCACGATTGTAAATACTACTTAGTTGAGAAACCACATTTTCAAAGAGGAAGCGAAAAATAACTGAGCAATGTGTGTGCTGGAGAAGGCAGGAATAGCACACACGTAGCTATCAGTAGACTTAAGAATGGTGTCTGGAAAGCTTCAGAGGATGCTAATCTCAATTCAGGTTTTACTTTTAAGGAATAGCAATAAAACGGCTGGTGAGATAGGAGAACTGTTTACATCCATTTTGTGCACATCACTAATGTTCCTTCCTTTAAACATCCAGCTACGTAATTTCATTGAAATTCATGGGGAGAAGAAAAACCTCACATTCTGAGCAAGGTGTCTTACTTTGTTGTTGGGAAGAAATAATTCTGTTACACCTCAACAGTCTCCATGTCTAGCTAGATGTTTAGAAGAGGATTTATTAGTAGTTCTGATGTTATTGAGGGTGGTCTGTTTCTTGCTGGATTGTTTTTTTGTTTTCTTCTCAAGGGAAAACAGGCTTTCCAAGTATAGCACTTGGTAAAATACTTTCAGCCAAACTGGAGTGTAAAATCTGCAACTGGTAGCATTGTGGGCTACCACTAGCTCTACCAAATATATGTCTTCAATATATTTATTTAGCTGGCCTAACAAAACAATTGCAGATGAAGCCTCCATTAAGCTTAACAACAATTAACTATGCACTCCAAAAAAAAAAAAAAACCCAACAACCTTGTGTTGCTAATGCTGTAACTAACTCTTAGATAAAGATGAGCCAAAAGAAAAGCTTCAACCCTGAAGATTAGGAAGGTTCAAATGGGTTAAAGCAGTCCTTAAATTAACACTGGCTGTTTCTACAGTGACCTTAATTTATATCATATCTTAGATAATGCCAGCACTTAAGAAGTTTTGTTTCCTCCAAAGCACTATTTGTATAGGAAGATTTCAGATTTCTTGCCTTCCTTCTTCCAGTCTTATTTTCAATGAATTTCTGCCATCTTTCCCTCCCTCCATCAGACATCTTTCTATGACCAAATATCTGAGTTTGCTAAATTGTATCAGGTAAAGAGCCAGGATCAAGCACCCAATTAAAAAAATCTCCCTAAGTCCTATTATTGCATTAAATTAGGGTGTTTAAAAATACCATGATGAATGCAACCCTGAATTTATGAAACACTGTAATGAACTGTGGGAGCTTTGATATCATCTCAAAGAACAAGGACATGTTTATTTGAAAGTAATGACTTTAGTGATTTAAGTGAAGGTCCAAGAAATCTAAAGAAGGAAGAGGTATGGATAATTATCCCAATAGAGCAGGATAATGCCAGCAGGAAATTGAAAATGGTGCCTGGTGACTCACGTTTTTCTTCCATCCTTACATTTGCAATGTTTTCTGGTACGTGACCAAGATCAGCAATTATATACTGGTGAAATTTTACACAGTGCATCCAGTACAATTCAAATGACAAACAACATACACTCCCTCAAGTTAATCGCTTAAGAAGTATTTGTGATAGGCACTGAAATGTTTGGCTAGAAAGAGGACAGCTCATCACAGGCAGCTTTGTTTCTAATGTATACAAATGCTGGAATGCCTTTGGTTTCATCATGAAAGCCAGCGAGCATGCATTGGTTGCAACCTAAATAAATGTACTATTTTGTCCCAGAGCGTGGATAAATTCATCTTGCTTTAGATATCTCAGAAAAACACTCCAGGAAAAAAATTGTTTTTTACGATCTGAAAAGTATGTGTGTGAGAGAAAGAACTTCATATTCTGAAGATTCCCAGGAAGAAAGTTATTATGGATTAGGTCAGAAGAGTAAATCAGGAATTAGATGGCTTTTTTCCCCTCTGAAGATAGAGGTTCGTAAGATTTACATTAGATCCTTTATTTCAGTTTCTCACTTCTGCCATTAACAATAATGAGAGGTATAGATTTCATAATATGTATTACAGCAAGTTCTGATTGTATCTGGAATTCACTGTCTTGGATAAATGGAGTGGGCCCAATTCATACAAGTGGTGACCAGTGTGACCAATCATTTTTTGACAACTGCCATATATACTGGTAACCTACAAATGGATTTCCCATGGTGTGTAAGTATTTTACTGCTGTCAAAACCTATGGGAAAAAAGTTTTCAATTTTTCTGATACGTCATGGGAAGCCATTTTACAGAATCTTCTGTCTGTCCCACATCTGTACGGATGTATCTTCCCCTGTGGGTTGCTTTGTGAATTATTAGGATCTACAACAGGCCAAGGAAAAATGTTTTAACTGTATGGGCAACAGCATACTTCCACTGGATACCAATGTTGTAACCAACTAGATTCAGAACGAAGGATATGATTTATTCCACTTTTGCCATTGAATATTTTTTTTTTATTTAATTTGATTTATATGCCGCCCTTCTCCGGAGACTCAGGGCGGCTTACAACGCGTTACGCAATAGCCTTCATTCTTTTGTATATTTTATACAAAGTCAGCTTATTGCCCCCACAAACTGGGTCCTCATTTCACCTACCTTAGAAAGGATGGAAGGCTGAGTCAACCTTGAGCCTTGGAGAGATTCGAACCAGCAGAAATTGCAGGCAGCTGTGTTAATAACAGGGTGCACTAAACCCCTGTACTATCAAGGCTCTTCTTATCCACTACTCAATGCCACTTACATGGATACTTAATTTTTTTAAAAAAAGATTGTTGGGCTACAATTACGATTGTTAACTACTATCAATCTCCCAGATTACAGATTATAGTAGAGGCATCTACTATAGCACAGTCCTATATGTACACACACACCATCCAAATAGCCCTGTAACACAATTGTGCTTACTTGTCAAGAAACAATTAACGTTTCTCTAAAGCAAATTATCCTCCTAAATTAGGGTAGAAAGTGGCAATTGAAGAGTTTGGTATTACTTCCACTTCTTTTCACTTGTCACAGGAGCAGCAATTATTTACACTAAACAGGACACTAAAGGTGTTCTGTTAGATGTTCATAGCCTTTTGACTGACATGAGTAGAGTCTTTGCATATTGCCTCAGACTCTTTGTTCAGATGAACAAGAATACCTTATGCCACGAGGCTTGAAATTTTAGGATTAGACAACTTAGAACTACACCGCCTTTGGTCTGACCTAAGCATAGTTGTTCTGTCCCCGTCTCACACACGCACACAAACAGACAGCCGGAGGTTAAATAAACTGGCAGACAATCAATTCTTCTGATAAGAGGCTTGGCATCAACCCAGTAGCTGCTTGCCAAGAACTTTACTCATAAACAAGATACACACAATTCAAGAATTGTCCAGTCCGTAATTAAATCCAAGGCAGATAATGCTGTTTCCAAAGATGCAATGTGACTCGATAGTAGTTAGTTTTGTCCATCATAGAGTCTGAATGGCCACCTCACCCCCTTTTATACCCTGTGGGGTGTGGTCCAGTGACTCAGCTTAATCTCTGGCACGCCTCTTCTTCTGTTACGCACGCTTATCTCTGCGATGCTGCCGAGGATCCAGCCAAGACTCATCTCCCTCATTACTGTCCACCTGTGGCTGCGTGGACGTGCTTGGCCCCGGCCCTATCTCTTGACCTTTGCGGACACTGAAGGCATTGCCAGAGAGAAGGGTCCTGGAGAGGGAGGCCTTGCCAACTCCTCTCCTTCACTCTCGGAGTCCTCTCCTGCTTATGACACAGGCTCAGGTAACAGAGCCACAACAATAGTACACAAAATTATCTGCTACAACATCCTACCTGTCAATGCCTATTTCAGTTTCAACTGCAACAATACACAAGCACACAATAGATACAAACTTAAGGTAAACCGCTCCAAACTCAATTGTAGAAAATATGACTTCAGCAACAGAGTGGTCAATGCCTAGAATGCACTACCTGACTCTGTGGTTACTTCTCCAAACCCCCATAACTTTAACCTTAGACTGTCTACTGTTGACCTCACCCCATTCCTAAGAGATCTGTAAGGGGCGTGCATAAGCGCCCAGTGGTAAAATCCTAATTTTTTTACTACTGGTTCTGTAGGCATGGCTTGGTTGGCGTGGTGTGGCTTGGTGGACATAGCTTGGTGGGCATGGCAGGGGACGGATACTGCAAAATCTCCATTCCCTCCCCACTCCAAGGAAGAATACTGCAGAATCCCAATCCCTCCCCACTCTGGGGCCAGCTAGAGAGGTATTTGCCGGTTCTCTGAACTACTCAAAATTTCCGCTACCGGTTCTCCAGAACCTGTCAGAACCTGCTGGATTTCACCCCTGCTACCGTCCCTGTCCTACTGTTCCCATTTATTCGTATCCTTATCCTGTATTCATAATCATGTTTATACTTATATCTGTTATCTTATACGTGTTTGACAAATAAAATAAATCAAACCAATAAAAAAATAAACAAATAAAATAAACAAATAAATAAAAATAAATTTACAAGGAAGAAAAAAACCTTATAACTAAGAGCAAGAACTGTATTAGATTTCAGTTTAATATCCAATTAGATGTTCCAGAACTTCCATAGCAACTTTTTTTAGTAAAAAGGATTTGTTGTGTGTGGGAAGGGGAGCCAAATGCTATAATGAAAACTCAGCTGTGCAACAAAAATTCTCCCTTTCTTCCAAGCCCTTCCTCCTTTACAAAAACTTTTAGCCTCCTTTAAATGCATTAATGCAAGCACTCATGTTTGGCTGCGAGTTCAGTAATGCCAGAGTTACTAGAAGGGCATTTACTGTATATTATATTCTGTCTTCTGTATCTTTCATAAGGGAGTTATTATGTGTCACTTGGAAATACTGGATAACACTCTTTATTAGCCTCATGATACTGAAGCCCATCAATACCTGTCTAAACCTGATGAGATCATGCTATGATTGTTAATCAGACTGAAAGGAAAAAAAAGTGAGAGGATGAAAAATACTTTTAAGGGAAAAATCAATTAAAAACTGTAGGATACAGGTAAATATACTGAATTTCCTGCATAAAGTAAAAAACAACTGATTGGCTTTATGGTTAAAATGAAGCAGAGTTTTAGCATTGAAACTACTGCATTAATTCAGTGCTGGTGGCAGAACATGTGATTTCGCAACAGTGTTTTATTTCCATTTTTATAAAATACTGTTGAGTCAGGGAAATATTTCTATTTGAGCAGTGGCATTAAAATATAGTTGTGCTCTGGTTATTCCTGACTTTAATTTACTGGATACTTGCAAAATTTTGTGATATAAACATTCCTATGTAAATGTTCCCCACTTTTCATCTCTGGGCAATTTCTTTCTGTTCTCTGGATCTGCTGCACCAGTTTTCATCTCCGTGCAAATTCAAGAGAAGGTATATACCTTTAAACTTTACTTTTCTGGAAGAGACCAAAGCTCAGTTCACAGAGCATGTACTGGGCACACCAGAGGTCACCTAAGTTCAGGGGTGAAATTCAGCAGGTTTTGACAGGTTCTGCAGAAACGGTAGAGAAAATTTTGAGTAGTTCGGAGAACTAGCAAATACCACCTCTGGCTGGCCCCAGATTGGGGTGGAAATGGAGATTTTGCAATATCCTTCCCCTGCCACGCCTACCAAGCCACACCATGCCCACCAAGCCACGCCCACAGAACTGGTAGTAAAAAAAAATTAATTTCACCACTGGCACATGCGCATGCTCGCTTAGCTCGCGCGCCTTCTGCGCATATGCTTTGCACGTGCGTGCACTTGCACGCGGCTAAAAAACACAGCAAAATAGGATAGCATAGCGCCGGGGTAGGTGGGTTGGCCCACCCGCAGGTCACAACTACTGGTTCTCCCGAACCAGTATGAACTGGCTGAATCCCACCCCTGTCCCAAATACAGTACAGTTGTACACACCACACCCACCAAGCCACACCCACAGAACCAGTAGTAAAAAAATTTGAATTCCACCACTGCCTGAGTTCTACAGTCAATTAAAAGGCTCAAATGCAGGAAGAAACACTTTGGCAGGAGGATCTGTTCTATATAGAGATGAACTGTAGGGGTTGCAGTATGTGCCTTTCCTTCCCATATTCAAACTTCGGCTAATACCCGAACTTCTACATCCATTCCCACCATAGCAGCCCTTCTATGAACAAGCATTTTTTATGATAACCATTTGGAAACAGTATTACAATATTATCGTCAAATTAATCTACTGACTGTTCTCGTAATCAGAATCCTCTAGGCAGGGGTTAAATCAATCAATAAATCAGAATTCAACTTTAAGTTGATAAACATATAAATATAGTATTAAAAATGAATGGCATTTATTTAATGTAAATAAAACGAATACAACTGGATTTCATAGCAGAATCAGATCTTAGTGTCTTCTAAATATCAGAATCTTCGGATCTTTATACATTTGCAGAAATATAAAAAATTCCCCAATATCAGCTTGTACAGTAAGCACCCAGGAACGTCTCCAAAGCAGATCTTCCATTACTGAAAAGTCCCATTCCTTCTCAACAACTTTTCCCGCCTTTAGCAATTCAGTTAATAGTAGTGGGAAATAAGCAAATTCCAGTGGGATGAAGCCACACCGATTCCTACCTTGATCATTTGGTTTTCCTTTGCTATTCACACTTATCCAGCCACCCAAGTTAAAAATCATTACAACTCCTACAGCAGGGAAATCTTACATTTTCAAAAAAAGGATAGAAGTCAAAGCCTATTGCAAGGAAATAATTAATAACAGAAAATAATTTCCCAGAGAAATGTATTCAACTGTCTACAAGATTGTCCAACTATATTCCAGATTAATGAATATGCTTTCTCAACAGCCATGATGGCGCAGTGGTTAGAATGCAGTATTGCAGACTAACTCACTGCTCACTACTAGGAATTCGAGCGTTCCATCCTCTTGAGGTCGGTAAACTGAGGACCCAGTTTGTTAGGAAAAATATGCTGACTCTATAAACCACTTAGAGAGGGCTGTAAAATAATATGAAGCAGTATTTAAGTACTAGTGCTATTGTTATTGCTATTATTAGTACTTTGGAATTTAAATTTATTGTGAACTCTATTTCAAGAGTATTGTTTCACTTAGGTGGTTTAGCTTTATATCAACTGATATGATTTTAAGGGTCTACAGCAGGGGTGAAATGCTCCCGGTTCGGACCGGATTGCCCAATCCGGTAGCGATGGCGGCGGGTGATTCGGACAACCAGTAGCAAAAATCCCTGCGCCCCCCCCCCCCCATGCCCAGCTGAGCTGCATAATCGTCAGAGGTTTTTTTTTTTTTCTTTTAAAAGCATTTTTTCTACAATCTCTTCCGACAAAAAAATGCTTTAAAAAGTTTTTTAAAAAAGCCTCTGATGATTGCGCAGCTCAGCTGGGATCATCAGAGGCTTTTCAAAGCATTTTTTTCTCCAACCTCTTTACCGAAGAGGTGGTAAAAAAAATGCTTTGAAAAGTCTCTGACGATCCCAGCTGAGTTGCCTGATTGGCAGAGAGGTATTTTTTTAAAAAATACCTCTCTGCCGATCAGGCAACTCAGCTGGGATCGTTAGAGAGGTATTTTTTAAAAAGCCCCTCTGACGATCCCAGTTGAGTTGCTGATCGCCAGAGGCTTTTCAAAGCATTAGAAAAAATGCTTTGAAAAGTTAAAAAAAAAAAGTTGGCTACACCCACCCAATCACATTAACCCCCCCCACCAAGCCACGCCCACAGAACCGGTAGTAACAAATTTTACATTTCACCCCTGGTCTACAGTATGGAATTTAAGAACAAGACATAGGAAGCTTTATCACTTGCAACAGTAAT
Source organism: Pituophis catenifer annectens (assembly GCF_029215685.1). Lineage (NCBI taxonomy): Eukaryota > Metazoa > Chordata > Lepidosauria > Squamata > Colubridae > Pituophis > Pituophis catenifer. Next base: position 241,817,741 of record NW_027256882.1, read on the forward strand.
ATCTAAATGGCTATCTGCTCAATTTGTTCTGTGTCAGAAAACAGATAGGTAAAAGGCAACATAATCATGTCTGGGACTTGGGGAATGATGACTTTGAAAAATGACTCAAAGGGTCTCACTTTTATGTTGGAAGTTACTATGCTGATTGAAAAGCTCTACACATTCATTGGGATCTGGCAAAATACTTTCAGATTAAGGTTCCCTGCTTATAACTATTAAGATATATTGGCTGGCATACCTGTTATTAATAGAATAGTTTAATTGTCAGACTGTACACATTCATGAAAAGTTTTGTAAAACAAGGGAGGTGATTGAGATCAAATTCAATGCTAGGCATATCATCCTCAAAGTCCTACTGCATTAATAGCACTAGCACTAGCAATACCACTTAGACTTACATACCGCTTTGCAGCCCCTCTAAGCAGTTTACAGAGTCAGCATATTGCCCCCAACAATCTGGGTCCTCATTATGCCAATCTCAGTAGATGGAAGGCTGAGTCAACGTTGAGCTGGTGAGACTCGAACTGCCGAACTGCTGGCAGTCAGCAGGTAGAAGAATTAGCCTGCAATACTGCATTCTAACTACTGCGCCACTGCAGCTCTTTAAATGCCATTAAATGGTACTCTTTCCCAAGTCATAGTTCCATCCATGCAGAATTCCAAACTCAGTGGAATTCTGAGCAAATGTATCCCCTACTGGCAATGGCACCAGCAGGAGACAGACAAAATATCAGAGGGTACTTATTCCTGCAAGTAGAAACCCTAAGGCCATCTAGCTCACTAAAATTGGACAGATGCTTCCCTCCTTTGCCTATCCTCACCTTGTGAAGCGCTTCTGCCTATCAGAGCAGTGGGCAAAACAAAGCACTGGCTCAAACCAAGAGTGCAAGGGATGGTTCTGGGCCTTATCTCCACAGGTCCCACAATGCAGAAGAACTTTAAGCAGGCTAGTGTGGTACAGATTCAAACTTCCCATCTCCTTATAACCTGCCCTCCAAAAGCCAATAGATGTATTATATAGTATTATGTATTAAAGTGGCATACTTATATTGGGCCAGTAATCTCTCTTCTTTTCAAAATAGGTACACCCAATTCCTGCTTACACCAATAAGTCTTAGAGGAACCTTTGCTATAGGCAACATAGAACTGCTAACATAAGTATGTGTTGCCACCAAAATAACTTGTTCTGCAAATCATTAGTCTTGCCTTGACTGGATTGTCTTAATCAGTCTGACTTAACTGTGAAAAGGTCTATTTCACTATTTCTCTTTTCTTAAATAGTTTAACCACAAAGTTTTAGATGTAGACCAGTGGTGGGTTGCCCCCAGTTTGGACCGGTTTGCAAGAACCTGTAGTAAAACTGGCAGGAGGCTCCACCCACTGACCTGGATATCATCATAGGAGATCTGCACATGAGCAGATGAGCGATGTGAACCAGTAGTAAAGGTAAGTAGAACCTATCCCTAACGTAGATCTTTCATGGGGCCGGCTATATAATTTTATGTGGAACTTGTCAAGAGTGCCTTTTTTTTTCAGTATCCAACAATATGAGATGCTTTATCACAACTAGAGGGTTCTTTTGGTTTCTGCTGTGTTAAAAAATACATTTGGTGAGCCCACATCTTCTGGGATGCTCACATTTTCCAAAGCATTCCTCAAGCCTTGAACAACTTAAGTAAACTAAAATGGAAGAAATGAAAGCTGAAGCTTTGACTTTAAAGAAAAATAATCAAGATTGACAGTTCAATCACAGTTTTGTTGAAAACTATGTGCTAAGTTAAATGTAGCTAGTATTAATTATAGAACACTGAAATAATCTATGTATATATTCTGACAAATGCTGTAGTCTTTAATTATGTTGGCTATCTACCTGGGAATACTATTTTTTATGGCCGTCATCCTTCAACCCCAAATATGCAAAGCACACTTCCTTGAAGAAAAGCATTTCAGAATCTCAGATTAGGCTAAATCTACATTCCTTTGGGTATCCATAATTCTTCGTGTTGGAAATATTAATGGATAATCTGGAAACTAAACTTTTTGCCAATTTATTCCTTCCATTTGCTCACCTCACAATGTGAAGTTCACACTGCAGAAAATCTAAGGGGACAGCTAGCAATTCATGCATGTTAAGTCAAGATGACATCAGACTAATATATTCATAATATGCAACACCAGGCAGGAAAGCAGCATCTAAAATAAATTAGATTGATAGGCTGCTTTGGGGCTCTTTTAGAGAGCAAGTGTCCATGGCTCCTTTAACCTTTAAAGCAATTTAAGCTCTAAATGAACGACAGGTAGAAATACGAGACATATTTCTGTTTATTAATTGCCTTTACAGATTCCATTCTTGCAGTTTACTAGGTCAGTATTCACAGATGAGGGGGGCAAAGTCACTAGCATTTGAAACAGTGGCGGGTTGCTCCTGATTCGGTTCGGTCCTTGCGAACCGGTAGTAATGACGGCGGGAGGCTCTGCCCATCCACCCCGACGTCATCACTGATGATCTGCACATGCGCTTCCATTGCGAACTGGTAGTAAAAGTAAGTGGGACCCACCCCTGGTTTGAAAGCTATCTGTAAGCATTCTGCTTAAAACTAATGGGACAATTGTTTTCACCCTTGATTTTATTTTCTCAGTGTCTTCTGCACAACTTCCATTCTCAGTCAATGTTTTCTTTGTTTTTATATCTCTTTTCCTTTGGCAGCTTAAGGCAGCCTCATTTTATCTTTGCAATATAGTCCTATGCTTTTGACTGAACTGAGATAGACAGATCTCACTAAGCTAAAAGAAATTGGTTTGTTTATGTGGATCTAGTCAGTCTGGTTTGTCAACTGTAGTTTATAGCTTCATGTGATGTGTGAAAAACCTTGATGAAATGAGCAGACACTATATCATCCAGTGAACCTCATAGTCAAGTGGGGACTTGAAACTCAGTGTGTCCACTCTATACAATACTTCAACTACTGCACCACACTAGGTATAATTGCAATAGTTGCATCAGTTATTGGAAATTTGGTCCATAACAATGCAACATCAATGTGAAAATTAAAATGATTGGATTTAGCAAAGTGCAAAGCTCCTCACACCAAGGATCCATCCTAGCTATCTAAAAAGAGTCCTGACGAATCAGATCTAAAGATCTGCCAGTTTTATTGAGAATTTCCTGTCAGAGTTGCTACCTACAAGCCTGCAGTGTATGCTAAAGGACAATGGGTCTTATTAGATTCATTATTCACCATAGTCTTCCCCATCTCTGCTGCCCTATAGCCAAGAGTGTTTCTTGTATTATTCTTGTAGATGTACACAATTAATGGATTGATTAAGTCATTCCTGTTTATACTGTATAATGCTGTTTTAAGTATGCAGTCTTTGAATCCCCTCACATGGACTGTATTCAGCCCTGCTGCCTGTTTTAATTGTGAAAAGTAGCACTTGGATTCTCCTTAAATGGCTGCTGATGGGTGTATCTCAAGTAAAGCTGCACAGCACTTCCGATTCAGAGGCTGAAATGTTCTTTAGAACAGGTGAGGATGTTCAAATAGCATTGATCTGCAACTTTTTAAAGCAGCTGCAATTCTTCTTGCAGTTGTATAGTGTTGGAAGCAATATCCTTCTGGGTTCAGTTCCAAGTGGGGAAAAAGACACTGGATTCATGGAAGTTGCTTGGAAAGAAGGTTTATTGATGAACAGTATCACATGGCTTGAGTTCCTGAGCAGAAAAAAGGGCTGAGATGCTGAGAGTGCCTCGGTTTTATGCCCTCTGTTGGACTTTGAATTTGAGGTTGTATTCTGATTGGTTCTCAGACTCCCATGGGGCAATGCAAGGACAACTCTGTAGTCTGTCTGTGTACTAAGTTTGTTTGAGCCTTGCTGGGTGATGCAATCTCCCCAGGTGCCATGTGGGGAATTCTGTTGCTAGATGGGTAGAGGGCTAATCCTATCTTTGTTGGATCTTGGATGAGGACAATTCCTACTATGGCTCTGCCTGCAGGAGGTAGAACTTTGTTATGTAGAATAGACTGGTCAAGGCCTTAATGGCCCATTGACAAAGGTGGGGAGGGCTGAGTTTCTGCCTCCCTTTTAGGGGAAATATTCTTCCCTTTTAATATTTCCCAAAATATCTCATTTTCCTAGGAGAGAGGTGGGTGCTAACTTCCTACAATAGCTACAGTACATCTGCAGATATGTTTAGTTTAAGTATTTGGAGAAAATGCTACATGCATGCTCCTTCATGCTCTGAAGCAACTGTTTACCTTCACAAAAGAAACAGTATAAAGCCTTACTTCTAGGCACAAAATGATTGGGACTGAGTGCACAGGACAAGCAATGTTGTTATTTTTTATTTTGGAATAGGCTAGTCATTATGACTTATTGATAATTCTATGCTCCTTAAAAAGTTAGTTGTAAGGCTAAAAACTGAAAGAGAGGGAGTTCTACTCTCATCTTGGAGGGTAGAGCCGAGGATTTTGTTCAGTATCTGTATGACAAAATCACTCAGATTTTCGGGAATCTTCTCGGGAAGATCTGGACTCCGACTGGGTAGTCTCAGGGGGAGGGACTGGGGCAGGTCTTGAGAATGTTATCTGGGATGAGTTTGATCCTGTGACCCCTGAGGACGTGGACAGGATTCTGGGCAGACTGAACGCGACCACTTGTTTATTGGACCCGTGTCCTTCCTGGTTAGTGCTGGCTTCCCGGGAGGTGACGCGAAGCTGGCTCCAGGGGATTATAAATGCTTCATTGGGTGAGGGTGACTTCCCCGCCGCCTTGAAAGAGGCGGTGGTGAGGCCTCTCCTCAAGAAGCCTTCCCTGGACCCGGCAATGTTGGTTAATTATCGTCCGGTCTCCAACCTTAGTTTTGTGGCGAAGGTTGTCGAGAGTGTGGTTGCGCAACAGCTTCCCCAGCACCTGGATGAGACGACGTATCTGGATCCATTCCAGTCGGGTTTCAGACCCGGGTACAGCACAGAAACGGCATTGGTCGCATTGGTTGATGATCTCTGGAGGGCTCGGGACAGGGGGTGCTCCTCTGTCCTGGTCCTGTTAGACCTCTCGGCGGCTTTTGATACCATCGACCATGGTATCATGCTGCACCGATTGGAAGAGTTAGAGGTGGGAGGCACTGTACTATGGTAGTTCTCCTCCTTTCTCTCCGGCCGGTTGCAGTCTGTGTTGGCAGTGGGGCAGAGGTCGACCCCGAGGCCCCTCATATGTGGGGTGCCACAAGGGTCGGTCCTCTCGCCCCTTTTGTTCAACATTTATGTAAAGCCGCTGGGTGAGATCATCCGTGGTTTCGGGGTGAAGTACCACCAGTACGCTGATGACACCCAGCTGTACATCTCCACCCCGGACCACCCCAACAATGCCCTTGAAGTGATGTCTCGGTGTCTGGAGGCCGTGCGGATCTGGATGGGTAGGAACAGGCTCAGGCTCAACCCATCCAAGACCGAGTGGCTGTGGTTTCCGACGTCCCGATATCGTCAGTTGACGCCATCGCTGACTATTGGGGGCGAATCACTGGCCCCCACGGAGAGGGCTCACAACTTGGGCGTCCTCCTGGACTCACGGCTGTCTTTAGAAGAGCACTTGACGGCCATGACCGGGAGGATCTTTCATCAGGTTCGCCTGATTCGCCAGTTGCGTCCCTTTCTGGATCGGAACTCCCTACACACAGTCACTCATGCCCTCGTTACCTCCCGCCTGGACTATTGTAACACTCTCTACATGGGGCTCCCCTTGAGGAGCACCCGGAGGCTCCAACTGGCACAGAGTGCGGCCGCGCAGGTGGTTATGGGAGCAACATGGCGCTCCCATGGTACACCTCTCCTGCGTGAGCTGCACTGGCTCCCAGTGGTCTTCCAGGTGCGCTTCAAGGTTTTGGTTACCACCTTTAGAGCACTCCATGGCTTAGGACCTGGCTACTTACGGGACCGCCTACTACCACAAACAGCCTCCCACCGGCCGGTACGCTCTCATAGAGAGGGGCTCCTCCAGGTGCCGTCAGCCAAACAATGCCGACTGGTGGCCCCTAGGGGGAGGGCCTTCTCTGTGGGGGCACCTACTATCTGGAACGAGCTCCCCCCGGAGATACGGAGGATCCCGGATCTGCGCACTTTCCACCGTGCTTTGAAGACACTCCTATTCCAGCAGGCCGGCCTGGCCTATTTTTTCCCCCTTCTTTTAAATTTTTAAACTCAAATTTTAATTCGTTTTAAATTATTGGGAGTTTTAAATTGTCTCGGGCAACAATTATTTAATTGGGTTTTAATCATGTCTTAACTTTTGTATTTATGTGTTTTATTTCGTGCCTGTTCACCGCCCTGAGTCCTTCGGGAGTAGGGCGGTATACAAATTTAATAAAATGAAAAAAAAATGAAAAAATGAAAGCCAGCTGGGAGACCTTGGGCCAGTCCCTTTCTTTCAGTCCTTGGAAAGAAGTAATGACAAACCACTTCTGAAAACTTGCCAGAAAAAAAACCCTGCAGGCACTTATTCAGGCAGTTGATTGGAGTCAACACTGGCTTGAAGACACTTTTTTTTGGTAAAGTACTACAACCAACTAATGGTTTAATTTGTTTATCCCCATGTCCTTTCCTGCCTGTCTTTTGTGACTTCTATAGTGATGTGAAAAGATCTCTGCCTATACATGAACTTCCTAGGAAGGAAATTCTAATCTTTGTCCTATAAAAATCACCAAGCTGTTTTATGCCTTAGAGAAAGAAGGTCATGCAGATCCTGTAAAAATAAATATACCAGCAGCAACAATTTATTTATTACTTTACTATTTATCACACTTGTATGCCACCTGACTTTCAATGACTCTGGGCTCTCGTAAGAAACAAAAAAATTACAATAAAATCATTAAAAGATAAAAAAAACCCACAACATGGCAAGCACAACAGACAAAAGGGTATGAAGCAAGAGGTCTCCCTCTTCTTCATCAAAGAGTCTAGATAAAGAGCCAAATCTTTAATAAAAGTATCAGCGCAGAAATAGAGGCAAGATGAACAATACTTTCTTGTCATTTTTCATCTGTAAATTACATACAGAGCTTTAGAATTTGAATTGAATTCCGAGTTGGAATTCTACGTCTCAGAGGGAGAAAGTTGCTCTACACATAACTCCTGAGCTCCTTTCCTATTGATATGTAGTTCAGGACCCATAGGCAACCATAAAGGGTGTCAAAAAAGGCAAGAATCATACAACTATGGTTGCCACCTGTACTTTTTTAAAACTCTTCACCCCCTCCCCATGCACACCCATCAGACAGGGGTGCCTTGTCAGAAACATCTGCACCTTTTGAGGTGTGTCTGTTTTGCTGCTGAGTGACTTGCTCAGACTGGTAACTGTTTCTGGTGAATGGTCACTAACAGGGCAAATCCATTATAACTTTCTATTATTCTCTAGAAAACTATCACTTAAGGGTCATCCAACTTCTCCTGCTGCTGCTCTGCATCTGCATCTGCATCTGTGTGTGTGTGAGTGTGTGTGTGGGTGTGGGTGTGGGTGTGTGAGTGAGAGAGTGAGGGAGAGAGAGAGAGAAAGACAGACAGACAGACAGACAGACAGACAGACAGACAGACAGACGCAGAGACAGAGACAGAGACAGAGACAGAGACAGAGACAGAGACAGAGACAGAGACAGACAGAGACAGAGACAGAGACAGAGTGAGGCAGAGGCAGAGGCAGAGACAGAGGCAGAGACAGAGAGATCCACTAGACAGAGGTTTAGAATTGTTGCTCCTTCAGTCATTACTGAATTATAATTCCTAAGAATCCTACCTAACATGATCAATGAAAAGAAATGATGGGAATCATAATTCAGCAGACTCTGGGAGACCATTGGTCTTCTGGATAGCAATAGATACTAAGATAGGATCCTAAGCAGTAGGAAATCAGTGAAATGACTTAAAAATTAGGTAGAGTCCGAATAGCTGAGACCACCCAGAAACAAAATCACATTATATATAGATGGAAAACAAACAAACAATATTTTCCCCCATTGTATTTATATAGTATACAGAGGAATTTACATTGGATGCTCAATATGGTTATGTTCCATAATAAAATAAGTAAAACAGAAAGGCGCTTTCAGGTTAACACTTTCCACTTCTTCTGCACTTTCTTTGCACTGATTATGTTACCTAGTTGGGTAGCAAAACACTGCAAGCACACAATTAAGCTTCAGAGAGCTCCAAGACAGTTCAACCCTGAGGTGCAGATACCATCTTGTATTGTTTGTTTGTTTTTTTGTACTGTACAGCCTAGGCTCCTGTTTACATATTGATGTTACTTGGAAATGAAGAAAACACATTTAGAAGATATTTGCTATCTTCCTTCATATTAATTTGTTCTAAGCCCTTTGGTTTGGTTCTGAATTGATACAAAATTTGTGCTACAATATTGAGGCTACTAACCACCACTTTCTCTCAGCTTAAGACTTTACTTCCTGAATGTAAAGTTGCACTTAAATATCCAGTATTCCCATATGGAGTGTAGAAAGTGAATAGGTAACACATTTTGCCCCACTCTGATTAGTTTTCCTGTGTAAAGGCTGTTCTTACCATTTAACAACTACAGTGCCTTGCAAGAAAGTTGATAAAAGGATGATAAACAAGAAGAGTTACCAGTAAGTAAATTGTTGCACCAGGGCTCCTATTGTTCCCAAAGCCATTTTTGTGGGCACTGGTACATCTTTTAATCACTGTACTTAATTTAGATGTCCTACCATTTTCGTGTAACAATTCCCTGAAAACAGAGCGACCATTACAATAATCTTAAAAGGAGGAAGTAAAGAAAGAATAGTTAGGAGGAATACCATTTTTAACAACTAATGCTTCTCCAATTAAAAATAAACCTCTAACAATAAGGAATCATGTTAAATGTGTGCTCACAAACCTATTCATCCCACTGATAGAAGAGAAAATTTGCAGCTCAAGATTGAACTATGGGGTCCTTGATGCTCTCTGAACTTGGTGTTCTTGCAAAAGTTTAATTACCAAACTAGCTAACATCATCAGTGCTAGAAGGGAGTTAAACCTTTTCAAACATTACTCCACATTTTTTATTTTTTTATTTTTTATTGTTAATGGTGACGATCCACAGTAATACAGATTTTACAAGGTACAGCTTCATCTAGTAGTGGAGATTTTTTTTTTCAACCCAGATGTGGTAGCTGTGACAAAATAATCCCATAAGTCATGTTTCAATTTGTCTCCAAGTTATTTCAATATACATCTTTGGTGTTAAGTATGTAACAGTATATTATTTCAGTGTTTTGTTCTTGTAATTCATTCTCAAGTAAATATTTAAAGTGTAACTTTATTATACTTTATGGGTGAACGATCAAACCTTAGCACATAAAAATTAAAAGGTCTGTAACACAGCCCAGGCCAAGAATGTAATAATAAAGGATTGTTCAGTTTATTTATGTTTTTCAAGAGAAGGGGGGAAAACTGGTAACAAACTCTGTTTATATTCTCTGTCACATCCTGTTTTACCTTTCTCCTGACCCATGCAATACCAATTAATGTCAGTTTAAGGACACACAGTTTCTCTGGGGAAAAATTCCACACCTTAAAAACATGGGGGACTGGGAAGAAGAAAAGATAACTGACATTTCAGCCGCTGTTATCACCACTAGTGCCCAGGGAGTTTAATGTGTGGTCACTGTCAGTCGATCATCCTCACGCACCAGACAAGCAACCATTACTTTGTTGCTCAGCAATTTTACACGCAGGGCATGTTTGTGTTTCTCATTAATTTGTCAGCTTCCATTTTAGAGACATTCTTGTTTAATCAGTGAAAGTCAGAAGGTAAACCAAAATATTTTTGCAGACTCTATCTAATGAGACTATTTAGTTAGCTGTTGACAGCAAATGTCATGAATGACAGGAATAGAAGTAGATGCTAGAGAAGATTTATATCAATTTATACAACCACATGCTGTGTAACCCATTCTAGCTGCATCCTCGGTGAAACTCCAGGCAGAAAATACCACCACTTCTACAGTTCAGTAACTATAGGACTATATCTACTTTGTTCTCAGAAGGTCCCAGACTATGTAAGTGTAGCTGGAAAAATTCTTTCCTGGACTTCTGTTGTGGACTTCTATTATCATACCGCCAGTCAATAAGAGCAACCTTATGTCAGATGTACTAGTAGTCTAACTTGGTATTAAGGTGGCTTTTTATGCTCCCGTATCCTTTTTTGAGCTTCTGATTAAATATTGGATTGATGTTTCCAATACCCAACAATATTTATTTATCTTTGAAATAATTATTAGGTGTTCAAGATTGCCATAGTCCCATTGTGCAATTACAATAAAGATAATGCCACAAGATATGGATACATTGCAGGCAGGGGTGGGATCCTACTGGTTTAACAACCGGTTTGCTAAATGTGCGCAGATTACAGAAAATTGAATTTCCGCGTTGCTGAGAGCAAGGAAAACAGCTGAGGAGTGGCAATCCACTCTGCCGCTCCAATCAGCTGGGTTTTGGAAGCAGAAATATAGGTGAATATAATGCAGGGATGGGCGGGTGGGCCCAGTTCAAAGAATGAGGAAACCGGTTCGCTAATAGCTGAAAGTTGGAGCTAGCGGTTCTCCCGAACCAGTCTGAACCAGTAGAAATCCACCACTGATGGCAGGGAAACATAATAAACTACCTCATATACATCTAAAATTGTAAGTACATCATCATTTCAATGGGATAGAAAGACTGTGGACTAAGCAGGACTGCATTCTCTGCCCCATTGCAGAAGAAGTAGAGGAAGAAAAAAACTGTGCACAAAAAATTGCATATGAATTGAATTTATGTGATAACGGGAGTTTTGTGCTTTTAAGATATTTGACTAAGTGGAAAGTTAAGCATGTAGTGGGTTTTTTTCGGCTAAAGAAAGGAAATGACAAGAACAATAGCCTATATAGTCAGCCAGCATGTAACTGTGCTGTATGTTGGGTCTCATCCATCCAGCACGACAACATAGGGTGACACAGTTATTCTTTTCAACTGGTATGATTGCCACTATATAGCTTTCCACCTTAATTTCGACCTTTTAATCAGCAATTAGGTGCAAGGCCAAAAGAATGAAAATGTTTTTCTCTTTGTGAATAATTGAAACCAAACAAAAAAAGAAAAAATGACAGTATTTTAGTAGTCAATCTGAAGAGGCCTATGATTTCTGAAATATATAACCAGATTATAACCCACAAACTGGATTAAAATAGTATTTGGAGTTTAATAATATCTTGAATATGTAGTGAGGAGAAGAAAAAAGGATTCCAAGGGTCTGCAGTAGGCAGGCCCGTCCAAACTGTCTCAGGAAAATAAGAATTGGGAAAGGTTTGAGCATAGCCAAAATTGCAATCTGCAATCAGAAATCTGGAAGCATTGGATTTTCTTTCTAAATCATGAAATATTTAATAGATGGTTGTGGGCTCAAAAATATTTCCTTTCTCTCAGCTAGACTGCTCTTTCTCGGGGAAGATATAAGGAACAAAACTATTGAGTAAACTTTTCCCTGGCTATTTAACCTTGAACTGGAATTGTATTTGCTTAGAGATGTAGCTGGTGAATTTTCTTAAGTGTTGGTAGTAGATGTGATAAATGCGGAAGGTATAATAGATGTAAAAGGGATTAGGTTACATGTCAGTTATGTATACATTCTCTAATAGGGAACTCTGGAAACTTGCCGTAAGAGCCTGTTATGTAAGTTAACTGAGCTCTGTATATTTTCAGACACATTATTTATCATATGGTGATGGGGAACAAAATCTTATATGTAGGCAATGAGGATCAAAATAAACACTTTGCATTTTCCTGAGCATAAATAAATGGGTGTATGCACACACTAATCTTTCTCAAGGATTACAAATACAATGTCAGGAAGTGATGATTTCTTTAGGCAACTTAATCCTGGTTTAAAGACGTCACTTTGGTACAGCTTCATATTTGTTTGTTTTAATTAACACCCTTGTGACTCCAATCATGATGTAAGTGATAACTAAATAGACTAGTATTTTGAATATAAAAGAAAGCCCTAGATCTTCCCAGTTAGATATTCTGGAGCTGTGTTGGGACTGCAATTCCCATCATGATAGGAAGTGGTAGTCTAAGATGTGAGGGAGATGGGGAAGTGGTAGTTTAACACATCAGGATTGGAGAACTCCCATCTATTCTAGAGTCGTTGGAATTTGGATCTCCAGCTCAGGTCAAGAGCGTCTCCAGCTCAAGCCATCATCTAAATTCAGGAGCATCGGTTCTGATGCAAGATTACACATACAGCTGAGAATCTGCTGAAGTTTTTCCAATCTTGCAGCTCTATTTCAGCAGTAAAGGCCATGAAAAGCAATGTTTTTAAAAGCTTAATGCTGTACTAACTGTCTAATGTAAAACCTTGTTCTTAAAAAAAATTGATATGTCATTTTGTGAGCCTTAGGGTAAAATTTAATTTCAGGGCTCTCTTTTTCCCAGACCACGTACAAAAGAGATTAATGTCTGAAATTTCAACTGTATTTGTTTTACAAATTTGTCCAACTCCCTTGAGAAGAATTGTCTTGTATAATTTGAAGACTAGTAATTCCATTGCAATGACCTCTAGTGTTATAATTATAGAAAGCAAACTTGCACAAAGTCAGGCAAAGTGAACATTAATACTTTTACTTTCTCTCCATCTCTCCCTCTCCCTCTCCCTCTCTCTCTCCCTCTCCCACCTTCTCTCTCTGGGTGGGTGGGTGGGTGAGTGAGATGTACTGCTATTGCTATGTTGAAATGTTTGCCAAAAATGCCATGTATTCTGCAGTTAGAAGCATTAGAGGTATTCTTGAATAGTCACTTCTTTCCTGGAGCTTAATAAGTAGTATTTTATCATACCATTCTTTTTACGACCATATAGCATCATAATAGTCAGTACTTGTGATCTGGCCTTTACCAGTTTCATGGGTATTTTATTAATCATGTTTATATAATATAAGCAAATGAAATAGTGCTGGCATTGGGTACTAGAAAAGGTGAACAAGAATAAGTCTGCACCATAAGTAGCTCACCCTTTTCTCCTTTGCAGATTATAATTTCATCACAGACCAGAAACAAACCCTGTTTCTAAAACATTATTCAACATAAGTTAACATGTTGCTTTAGATACACACTCAAAATTTACCGGATTTCTTTCAGATGAAATAGATGGAAATATCTGCTGTGGTCTTGCAGAAAGTTAATAAATGGTTAAGCCCTCCTCCAACCCCCTTACTTCAACAACTGTATTCTTTCCCAAAGCTCCCTGAGAATAAAGACTCTTGAACTAGGCAATTCTTGATTTTAGGTACCAATATTTCTAAAAGTGTGATAAACAGAAGGACTCATATATTAACATCATTTCTACTATCATACTACTTAAACGTTATACTAAAAGAACAATATTGGTTTTCTGGTCTAAATGGTGTAGAATAAAATATGAGTTCAATGAATATAAAATGGAACACGGAACATCATGGTCTAAAAGTTTTATCAATTTATTTTGAACCCCAGATATGTGGCAATAAAACCTTTAATGTTTCCCTTATTCTAGGTTTCAATCAGTGGTGGGTTGCCCCCGGTTGCAAACCAGTAGTAAAACTGGCAGGAGGCTCTGCCTACCGACCCCAACATCATCAGGAAGCTTCTGCATATGCGCAGAAACACGTGTGCGAGTGAAGCTTGCACGTGTGGTCCCATTGCAAACCGGTAAGAAAGGTAAGTAGAACCCACCCCTGGCTTCAATGAAACAAGGATCTCAAAAAACCTCTAGTACAAGTAGGCCCCCCCTCTGATTGCCTCCATCTCCCCATATTGCCTTGCCCAATATTGCCTTGCCCAATATTCAACTGTGACCTATCTGCCCCCAATTCCTCTCTTCTCTTCCCTTTCTCACTTCAGCCACCACTGCTGCAACCTCCAACTATCAATAGAGCAATATACCACAGCCCCACTTTTGAAGTTTCAGATGCCACAGTAGCATTCTGGTCGCTTGTTATTTCTTAATAATAACCTATACGATGTCCTCATGCTTATTCATATTGCATTGCAGACTTTCTTCTATAGAGTTTAAATACTTGCCTTCTCTTCTCATCCATACTGTGCCAATCACAGCATTAGATATGTTCTTCTGGCCTCTTTAACCAGGTCCAGGACCTCAGCAAGTACCCCAAAATACCAAACTACAAAGCACTGAATATAGGGGGAAAAAAGATTTGCAAAGCATCCACATTATTCAGTCATTGATCTATACTTAATGTATAAGAGCTGTCTCCTAGTGGTTAACTCTTGAAATAAATTCATGGTGTCAGTAAGGACACCCATTCAAGGTCAGTGCTTTCCTTATCACTGATCTAAAAGAAGCAAAGGCGTTAGTCAACTAGAATACATATCATGCACTGCTCCAGATAACCTCTTCTTGCTAGTAGCTCTCGTGTCAGCTTTCCTGCAGCCATTTACATATTTAACATTAATGTCTGCAGGACAGAAGCCACACTGATCTCTACATGAGTCAGGACTGAGTTCTGCTTGCAAGAAAGCCAATGTATTGTTTCACCATGATCATTCTGGATTGTTAAAATTTGAATTGGGTTTCTATAATCCAATGGATATTTTTTTTTCTTTGTCCAATTTAGATGAACAACATCCCTTCAAGTACTGTTGAATTCCAAGTGTCACAGTCAATTGTCAAAAGTGTTTGACATTTGGAGGACCACATATTTTCCAGTAAAGCAGTTTTAGGCTCATCCTGCTAGGAAAATGTTTTTTCTTTTATGGAAATCCTCACATGGATTCTCATAGTACTAGTTTAAATGAAAGTACCATACTTTGCATACACTTTATGATATTTTGTGAAATTAAATTTAAAATGGGTCCCAATGAGCAGAGAAAAAGAAGACCATCTCCATGGGGTTTGTACTGAGTACAATATGCTCATAGGAAGAGCCCTGCTGAATTAGACCAAAGATTAATATACTCCAACCTCCTGTTCTCTACAGTGGTTAATTGGTTAATTAGATACCTATGGAAAGTTCACAATAATTTGATGAATGAGGGTCATTGCTGAATGTACTAATGAAATTAAGAAACCCATGGCATCACAGGAGTTTTATTAATACCAATTAAGTTGATATATTCGATTCCAGTTTTTAAATAGCATTTATTTCAGATGCTGTTCTAAATTTTTGCAACTGCTGCTGCTATGGGTATTTTGATTCCTGCAAATGCCAACCATTTAGAGCTTGGTGGTTTTGAGAATTGTATGCCATGACCCCACACAGACATTCTCAATACTAGAACTTGGAAAATCAAAAATTCTCCCGGAGATCATGAAGAAGGAATGTTTTTACTTGATGTATATGTTGGAAAAAGTATGTAAAGACTTGGCTGTGTTAACGTATTTGACCTAACAATTGTTCCCATAGCTTTATACTCCTGAATTCTCACACAAAGCAGTAGGAAGTTTGAGCAAGGCCAAAGAATTTAAGGTTTGGCAGGAAGGAAAAGAAATTGAAAAAATAATACTTTTATATTTGGTCAAATTCTTTGTTGTTTCAAAAAACCGAAAATTGAGATGTTAAGAAGAAGACATCATATTAAGAGAAGCCAAGCAGGAAGAGAAATCTTAAAAACTATAATAAATGCAAACCCCTGAAGAATCTTTGCTTAATAGCCCCACTTTTGCTGGAGAATTCTGTATCTCTTCATATTACTATTGGTGCTACACAATCTAGGACACAAAACCTAAATATTATATTGTGCAAGTTAGAAGCTGAACAATGTTTTTGGAGTTATGCCCAAATGGGAAAATGTTAAAGGAACTTTCTCAGCCCTATCACTGCAGAGGAAGCAAACAGTCTATTAAGAATAGCAGGTGAATAGCTATTGCAATGGAACTTGTACAAAAGTTGCAGCTAGTGTGTTCACCTATAGATGAAGAGACCAGAAGTGAGGACTAGTAACTGCCAGCAGAACAAATTGTCCTGTGCCAGAACAACTAAAAGTTATAGTAATACGTCTTTATCTCTCTGCAATCCCAGTTGTGAAGATCTGCTCTGTCTCTCTCAACCTATTGTTCCATTTTCATGTTCATACAAGGCACGTATGAAGATAATGCGGTTAATACAGTATATCATCGACTTTATTTATTTATTTATTTATTTATTTATTTATTTATTTATTTATTTATTTATTTATTTATTGGTTCGATTTATATGCTGCCCTTCTCCGGAGATTCAGGGCGGCTTACAATGGGTTAAGCAATAGCCTTCATACTTTTGTATATACTTGCTTAGTAGGGCTTTCGGACCCCACTAAGCGGTGTTCTTTTTTATACAAAGTCAGTTTATTGCCCCCACAATCCGGGTTCTCATTTTACCTACCTCGAAAGGATGGAAGGCTGAGTCAACCTTGAGCCTGGTGAGATTTGAACTTGCAGTAATTGCAGGCTGCTAGTGCTATTTAACAGCACTTTAGTCTGCTGCGCCACCAAGGCTCTTATGTAAGTGATTACTTACTTTTGTATCTCTTTTCTTTTTATCTTCACCCTACTCGTCACTAATGGCAAGAGTTTCAATTTATGATAAACAATGTATTAGAAAAATGAAAAAAATAAAATAGCAATCAGGGTTTTTAATCATGCAACCCAGAAACTTGTCATACCAATTTTGAGAGCTTGAGGAATATTATTGGTGAGATACTTCATTCAGGGAGTCTAAGTATTCATAGCACATGTACTGTAGATTGCAGCAGCCAATGAGGCATGACAGGGAGAGTTTTGGACATGTTCAATTCTTTCAACGCTGCGCATTGAAGACCCTGTTGTTCCGCCAGGCCGGACTATCAACACAATAGTTTTAAATTGGGGTATTTAAATTTATTGGGGTTTTAAATTTGAGCCACTTATTTAATTATTTTAAATTTTATATCATTGTTTTGTCTGTGTTTTTAAATAGGCTGTACACCGCCCTGAGTCCTTCGGGAGAAGGGCGGTATAGAAATAAAATTATTATTATTATTATTATTATTATTATTATTATTATTATTATTATTATTATTATTATTATTATTATTGTTATTATTATTGTTATTATTATTATTATTATTATTTTTCCTACTTTGCACCAAAGTAGCAAATCCTTTTTCTGGCACTTCTTTATTATTTATTTTACTTACTTCAATTGCTTCTTGGCAGATTTTGGATTATCCAGTCTCTGATCATACAAATACCCTCACAGATAATCTAGTGCCGTGATGGTGAACCAATGGCATGCATGCCCGAAGTAGCATGCAGAACCATCTTTCCAGGCACAGGAGCTGTCACCAAACTCACCTGCAGCTGTGCATGCGCATACCCTCCCCCCCCCAGATGGTGTTCAGGCCTCCAGTACACATGCACGCAATTCAGGGAACCCAGCTGGTCTTCGGAGCTCTCCTGTGCATGCACGTGTGTTTGTGCATGCATGCAAGAGTACTTGCGTGCAGTGCATGCATGCGTAGATGGCGTTTGCATGCATGCATTGCACATGTGAAAACCGTGCACATGAGCAGATGGTGTGATTGTGCATGCAGCACATGGGAGAGGCGTGCAAAAGCCATGCACATGCGCAGATGGTGCTGTTGCACTTGCAGTGCATGGAGGAGAAGCCATGTGATAGCACGAATAGTATGCACACGCAAAGCACATACTTGTTCAGCACTCGGTGAGTAAAAGATTCGCCACCACTGATCTAGTGGGATTGGCATACCAGGAGGGGATATGACCAACCTATTTTTTTCAGGTGGCCATGCTTAGATATAAGCATGTTCTCTCAGTAACTTATTCTGTTTTTATTGTTGCTATCTCTCCCTCATCACTAAGTGGGACAATAACATTTGTCAGAGGCTATGAAGTGCTGTTATGAATTTTTTCTTTTCATAAATGATTCAGAATGAAGCAAGTTTTCCCTTATTATGTATGAGTTA
The DNA here is from genome assembly GCF_029215685.1 of Pituophis catenifer annectens. Lineage (NCBI taxonomy): Eukaryota > Metazoa > Chordata > Lepidosauria > Squamata > Colubridae > Pituophis > Pituophis catenifer. Next base: position 241,835,722 of record NW_027256882.1, read on the forward strand.
ATCAGAAAAAACATTAGCAATGGAAATCATAACTGATTCATAAACTGGAATTTAAAACAAGGCTCCATACTTACTTAAAAGTCAGCCTCATTAGAATCAAAGGGATGTAATTTCAAAGAAAATATTTTGAGATGAGAACATTAATATGAAATACAAAGTTATTTCTTTTGGAGAAATCCATCATGAGACACAAACCATGCTCCCTCAATATGGTGTCACGATCCAATATTAAGACATAAACATAATTCAAAATCTGTCCATTGTATCATTAATTTAAAATCTGGTCTAAATGTATTTACCATAAGTCTTCAGTTGTCTTGAATCAAGGGCCATACATGTCTTAACGAATAATTTATCTTCAGAAATATCTGTAGTTGAAATAATGCTTCTGCATAATCTATTAGTGGGCTTTGTTTAAATAAAATACATTAAGTGGAGTTTAATATTGGTTTGTAAAGAAAAAAATATGTGAGCCAAATTAATCTGATAATTTATTTGCAATGAATATGCAACACAGCCAGCACAGTTCCTCTCAATGTCCAGCCAGAGTCATTGAGAGTAACGATGACAGGAAAATGATCAACCCTGAACAGTATTGTCCTCCGCCCATAATTCAAATGTTTATATCGTAATGGAAATGGAACCTTAAATTATTGCTGGATGGCTGATTGGAAGTTGCTGTACCTGTTTTCAAAAAATGTTGTAAGTAAAAATTGATGGAATTTTGAAAATGGAAAACTATTGTATGGGAGTCTGTAGCACTGAAAGAGCTCATTGGAATAGGGCCATAAACTGCATTTATTTGAGTCAATTTTGCATTAATCAGTGTGTGTTGAAGATTACGTTCTCTCTTTTTATATTTAGTGGTTCATATATTATCAAAAGTGCCTTTAAGTGTTTTGAAGAAACACATTAAAATACACTGTAGTGCTTTGGCAGCTGACAATTTTAATGTATAACAGGTACAACTTGCCTTTGAAATCTGAGTTATCTGAGATATTGTATTATTATTTTAATTTTAAAAAAATTCAGGAACCAAGGAATTCATTACACTCTAAAATAATAACTTTTTTCAGTAAAGTCACTAATAAAAATAGGATTGAACTATGTGATATAAACCATATTTGTCTTCGAGAAGTAAGAAATAGACGTTTGTCATGTTTGGATAATATGTAAAAAATTGAAAAGATGTGAAACATATATAAAGCTATATCAATTCTCTAAAGCACATATTTTCCTTGGTAACTCAATAAAATAAATCTAACATGTCAGAAAACTGAATATACCCAAACAGTCATAGATCTGCAGTTTTGTCTACCGCATTTTCTACAAGAAGAAGAGCTGTTCCCAAATTACAGTAGTAAGAAAAAAATGTAATTTATGTTATTTAAAAACATTAATATGCACATTACTCTGCTATTGTTGAACCTGTTTATAAAGATGATTCCCATTTCTCTTATATCTCCAGATTGTTTAAACATATACAGATGCAATATTATTAGCAATTTAGAGATTGAGTTTAAACAACTTTCAATCTAATTCTTCAATTTCCACAGAGATTCAAGATACTAGTGCGAGTAAGCACTACATAGGGGACTATTACACTTTCATAAATAAGGGCCTGGGTGAGGAGAAACTGAGTTGCAATTCAACTGTAGCAGGACAGAGTGTTTGTGGGGTTTTGCATCCCCTTTCCACCACCACCCCTGATCAGGAGAATTGAATCTCTACTTCTAGGCAGGGTAACACTTCCCTGGACAGATATCTTGTGCTTCTTGGACTTGTAGCTTTTGATGAAAACGTAGGTGGCAGCTGTGGCCAGGGGAGCCTTTACATATATCCATCCTGTTTGCCAATTGTACCCATTTCTGGACCACTTGGTTTTGTTCACAATCATTCCTGGCTTTAGTCATCTCCTACTTAGACTGCCATGTGTTCTACACCATCCAGAAGCTGCATCTAGTTCAATATACAGCAGCCTACAGTTTTGTGTACCCTGTGGTTCACCCAAATAACATCACTGCTGCATGAATTGCACTGGCTCCCAGTTGCTTTCTTGGTGCATTTCAAGGTGTTAATTATCACCTTTAAAGACCTAGAGGCACAGGGCCAGGTTGCTTGCAGGATCACCTCTCCCCAAGAGTATCTGCCCATCCTGCTAGGTTAGAAAGGGGAATGTTGCCACGTGATGAGACCTCAAAGATGTCCCGTTTTGGTGGTCACTCCAGCCCTTTGGAACAGCCTCCCATTTGAGATCTGAGAGATCCCACTCTTTTAGCCTTTTGGAGGCCCATGAAGACTCTTTCCCCAAGTGTTGGGCTAGGATGGGAGTTGAGTTGGGGTGCTATTTAGCACTTGGAGGAAGGGTACTTTTGATTTTAGCTATGTTTCAGTGGATTGTGGTGAGCTGCCTAGAATCATTATTGAAGTAAACAGCCATATAAACAGTGTAAGTAAGTAAATACTCAGAAATGCTTCTGGTGCTCATTCCACCACTACTATTAGTGCTAGTCTTGTGAAGATTGCCAATGATATTAAATCAAGAGTGTATGATTGCCTCATCTCAATGCTATTTGTTTAGTTAGGTTTTTGGGTGTTATAATTGGTTTTTCTTTCTTATTTCATCTAAGCAGGTTTTGTTCACTTTAGGTTTTATGCCCCATGGATCATGTCCTAGAGCTTCCAGTCTTTATTCAGGCAAAATGCCCATCAGGGCTTCAAGACAGATTTTGCCAAAACATAGTCTGAACAAGAAGTTACATTCACAGATGAAATTATCTTTGAACTTGCCTGACACAATCACTGATAGATCATAATTTGGAAGAAACCAAAAACAAAAATTGCTTCACAAGTATGTTTGTTCTACACCAAATGGATTTTTACATCATGAATACATAGCGAAGAAATATGGCATGTATAATATATTAGGACAAGGCAGTAGGTAAACATGATCAGTCTGGGAATAGGTTTGTGTGAACAAATGAGTATTTATTTCAGACCAAGACCACACAAATTCATGCCAGTGACAATTCTGTGTAAGTGCATTACTATAATTCATTACATGAAGTCAAAGTTATCAGTGTTTGGCTGGGCTCCTGACCCACAGAAATAGTGTGAAAATAAAGTGTATTTCTTTTTTTAAAAAAATCACATGTACATGGACGGATATTGCCAAAGAACTTTTCACCCAACTTTGGGTTGGCACAAAACAATGCCGGCATTAAATTTGCTGTTCCTGTTGCCAGTCCTTATTGCACTTCTGTCTTTGATCCAAAACCTTGCTGAATGATGTCCTGATTGTGAGGGTGCCGGTCATTAAAAGGATTTTGATTTTCTATATCAGCAATGCAGGGACAAATGATACCACCTGCATAATGATGACATCATAAAAATGTCACAACTCATGTACTTTTATTAGAAATTCCAATACTACTGAGTGCAATTACATCTTGATACAAATATGTAATACCAGCCTTTGTATAGTTACATCATGATTGCTTATGATTTTGGCATCAATGATTTGCCATGGCCATGGCTAGTCTTTGCTTAACCGTTTTAATACATCTCCAACCAATGAAGGAAAGATCAATCAATGAAGGCTATGAACCATGAATGGGAAGTGTCCAACTCTAGGATTCTCTTGGCTGGTTTGACTGCCCTTCCTCCCATGTCTATTTGGGCATCTCCCAAGCAATAATTACATATGAAATAAAGAAAAATATGGAAAAACACTGAAACAAAAGTAGTCTCGGAGAGGAGGAAAACAGCTTCTGGCATGATTGTGTAGACAACTAGATCCTGCAAAGAATGATAATTGAAACTCATTAGCAGCTTGACCACCACATCTCTTTCTTAAGGGGAAGGAGGGTGATCAAAATCAATGGAGATTGGTAAATGAGCAACAATAATCCAGTTCAACATTCTCTATTATTTTACAGGCATGGCAATGAAGATAGGTGGAGATAATATATCAAAGTTTAAAAAAAAGGGTAAAGATAAATATTTTCATGAATAACATTTAGAATACTCTTAAAATTGAATTTTGCAAATACCGTATTTCTTCTTCTCCAAATAAAATAGTAGATTTTTTTTTTTAATTTTCTTCTATTTTGTTGACTGCTTGGAGAGTTGGGATCTAAAAGAAGGGGGGGGACGACAAGTGACTGTAGGAATAAGAGATTGGTGTAGTTCACAAAGACTAGGGACGCAAGAGCATGACTACTAAAAGTGGAGTTAGGGCCAGAGATATAAATAGGCAAGTGATATTGCTTTATTTGCAACTTCACAGGGAATTAAGATTTTGATTTCTACGCTAATTTGCACAAGTTTTCCTGCAGAGAAATCCAAATGGGTAGAGGTGGGCAGATAGCGATGAAGGAAGTCTGACATCCACCTCCCCTTCTTGCTCTGACACAAGAAGAAAACATAGGAAGGTTTCAGTTGGAATGTGATCACATTAGCATGCTCCACATAAGTAAAATAATAAAATTCTGAAAAATAAGTAAGTAAGTAAGTAAGTAAGTAAGTAAGTAAGTAAGTAAGTAAGTAAGTAAGTATGTAAGTATGTAAGTAAGTAAGTAAGTAAGTAAGTAAGTAAGTAAGTAAGTAAGTAAGTAAATAGAGCCTGGTGTTCCTAGTTTATTCTCAGATGTTTTGCGAAATAGAATTCTTACTAAATGAGTTCAGAGCTATATAAAACTTAAGTATGTGCACACACATACACAAACAAACAAACCATGTCTGCTTAATTCTCTTAGCTTTCTATTCCCCTGGATTCTTTTTTCTTAATTTATTGCTACTCTCTTTTCACAACTAATTTCCTTCTCATGCTCCAGATATTTCCATTTTCAATTCTGGTCCATGGTTCTAATCAAAGCCTTCTTAACTTTAAACATTGAATTATGCATGCTAAATATATTTAGCAAAAAATTCTTGATTTACATAATTTATTCTGATCACATAATTGAGCCCTAATAGCATGGAATTCTAGATCTCCACCTGTTCCATAGTTCTAAAATATGTTCTCTGTTGCAGTAAGTCGTAGTGAAGTTTCATGCCATTATCTCAAAGAACTGCAGGATTTAAGCTGCCAAATGTTAAACATTTGGTTTTGTGCAATTGATTACTAATTTCAGCAGGAGGGTTGGCAACCACGATATAATGGAATAAGAAGAAGCAGACTGTCTAAAGAAAAACATGAAAATCAATTTTATGGAATTCTCAGAGAAGTTCTGTTGTGGCTTTCATTCTCAGGCTGATCTATACACAGGAAGAATGTGGTTATTTCTCTCTCTCTCTCCCTCCCTCCCTCTCTCTCTCTCTCTCTCTCTCTCCCTCCCTCCCTCCCTCCCCCCCTCTCTCTTTCTCCCTCCTTGTTCTTATCTCCCAAACATTGCAATTTATAGTACAATGTTACATAAATAGCAACATACTGTAAGTTACAAAATAATGTATAAGAATGCCCCAAAAAGAGACACTTTGCCAGATATCCTTTTCTGTTTTAATGCTCCATTCCCAAGGTGTAATTGAGGCAGGGGCTACATCATAAGCTACTGGTGGAGAGGAAGCAGCAAGTGCTGTGCAAAGCTGGTTTTCTGAATCTCTTTCTTTCCCTGACATACTTTTCCCATTTCTCTTCTGACTCTCTTTTTATTTTTCTTTCTCTGCATGTTCAAGACCATTGGGGAAAAAAAGATACTGAGCTTTTTCCAGAGACTGGAGTTTTAGGTTTTTTGAGATTATTTTTTTTTTCAATTTGATTTATATGCTGCCCTTCTCCGGAGACTCAGAGCGGCTTACAATGCGTTAAGCAATAGCCTTCATACTTTTGTATATTTATACAAAGTCAGCTTATTGCCACCACAAACTGGGTCCTCAATTTACCTACCTTAGAAAGGATGGAAGGCTGAGTCAACCTTGAGCCTGGTGAGATTCGAACTTACAGTAATTGCAGACAGCTGGTGTTAATCACAATGCTATCAGTCTGCTGAGCCACCAGGCCCTGCCAAAGATCATATGAAATCAAGGTTCCCCCCACTTCTGTCACCCTACATGTCTCTCCCCACCTATCCCTATGTCTCCTCAGGCCTTTGACCTGCTCCCAACCCAGCCATTCAGCCACCAAAGGTAGCCTAAAGCAGCAGAAACTACCAGCATGTGCAGGATCAGTACAGTTTGCAGGCCAAGGCCTACTTCCCACCCAGCCATCCAAGGAAGCCTAAAGCCACCCAAGTTTGTCGTGCAATGTGCTGCGTGCTATTCTGCAAGCATGTGTTATAGTCGCGAACCTGTAAGGGGTTCCCTGTTTAAGGAGGCTCCAAAATAGCACGTGGGTGCCACGAGGAAGCCTCTGTAGGAAAACTAGGCCTTACATTGCATCAGTTGGGCACCTCTCTGCAAAAAAACAAAAACAGAAAGGTAAGTTGGGTGCAGCTGTATTCTGGAGCTGGCTAAGGAGCAGACCAAATCCCACAAGTCCTTGGCTGGTTTCTCCTGCCAGCTTTAGGCTCCCTTGGGTGGCTGAGTGTTGTTGGGGAAAGGGGATTTAATGACTGCATCAAGAAAAGCAAGGGAGAGGGGTCATTAAGTAAGGTGATCTCGCTTAACGGCCATCACAATTTGTGACCTCAATGGGCAGGATCCATTAGGGTCATAACTTTGGGACTACCTTCATTTTATTCTAAGATGCCCAGAGTCACCTACATGAGATGGGCAGCTGTATAATCAAATAAATAAATAGTTCAGCTTTGGTTTGCTTTGGCTAGACAAATAACCTATCATCTAAATGAAGCCAAATAAAATACTTTGTTTGTTTCCCATCCCAGGCCTAGATATCCTAAATTAGTGGCTCCCCTTCTATTAAAGTTTCAGCAGGTGACAGCGCATTGCTGACCTTGTCAGGGCTTAGAAGCTAAGCAGGCTCTGGCTTGGTTAGTATTTGGCAGGAGCCTGCTATGAAATACCTCAACTGAAGGCTAAACTTGAAATCAAAAACATATTTCAAACTGTGGCCAAATAATGTTTCTATGAAGTCAGTAGGTGGAGTTAATAACGAAGGACACATACTTAACCTTTATTAATTTTCAGGGGCTTGAAATAGATATAAAGAAAAACCTGAAAAATAGCAGCTGATGCCCTCTCTCTCTCTCTCTCTCTCTCTCTCTCTCTCTCTCTCTCTCTCTCTCTCTCTCTCTCTCTCTCTCTCTCTCTCTCTCTCTCGTTATGAGTGTTAACAATCAGGAGACTGACAGTAGATGAAGCAATGTAGGAGGAGAAGCCAAGAAAACCCTGGGAAAGAAAGACAGGTGACTCAACAAGATGGATGAAAGGGGGACTCCTAAATTCTGCAATTTGGGGATGTGTTTCTATAATATAAATTTGATAAAAAATAAATAAATAATATAAAAAATGGAAAGTATGTATTTATACTTCCTTTCCCCAAAATTACATAGAAAAGAAAAAGGATTCTATTTAGCATTAAGCCATTGAATTGGAAGTGACTTAACAAATCAGTTGAAGAGGAATTTGGACTCCAGATTCTGAAGAACATTCATAGAAATGGTTTTCTTTCCTTTTTTTTTTCTTTTGCAAACCGAATACAGTGTTTGAATTGCTCAAGGCAGTGACCTCCAATTGACTTTTAAGCCGATGCTCAAATACTGACATTCAGTGCAAAAGTCATCCCCAAATAGCTATTTGTGTGCAATTTCTGAACACATGATGAACTCATCACATCTCTCTATTATCTGTTTTGTTATTAAAACAAAATTTTAGTCAGTTTATTTAACTAAAGGCAAACAGGAAAATTAAACAATAAAACTTTGTATATACGGTCCAAATTTTTAGAATTCCCCAGCTGAGATTAGTCTGTGATTTCTAACAAGATTTTTAATTCTGTCTTGATTAATTTCATTTCTCTAGGATATTCTAACACTTATCTGTTTATGGCTAGTTTGAAAGGAAATAAGAGTATAAAAATGTCAATAGCAGTTAGAATTAATTTCTATTCCACATCTGGTACCAGTTAAACTAATGTACAGCAGAATCATTTACTTTTCTAAAGAATCAAATTAAGCATATCTAATTAAAAGTACAGTTGTTAGTGATTCTAACAACCAAGAGAAATACTTTAAAAAATGTTGTTGATGATTTAAAGTACTGTAAAAAGTTCTCAAGAATCACAAGAAGAAGAAGAAATAGTCAGCTCTGAACTGCTTCTTCCTATCAATATTCCAGAACTTTCACAGGTAAAAAAAAAAAAACTTATATGGGGTGACGTTTTCCCCATCTATTATATTTCTGTCAATTATATTTCCCCATCTATTATATTTCTCACCTAATGAGAAGGAAGGACTCACTGGAGAAGAGCCTAATGCTGGGAAAGATTGAGGGCAAAAGAAGAATGGGATGACAGAGAATGAGGTGACTGGATGGAGTCACTGAAGCAGTCAGTGTGAGTTTAAATGGATTCCAGAGGATGGTAGAGGACAGGAAGGCCTGGAGGAACATTGTCCATGGGGTCACGATAGGTCGGACATGACTTCACAACTAACAACAACAACAAATTATATTTCTGAAAAGAAATTGAACCTCAAAAATGGAACAACTTTATTAAATAGGCTAATGTAGAAAAAGGAGAATTTCTTTCATACTTTAAAAATAAGTAAATAACATTGAGTAATGCCAACTCTGCTCATCTGTTGAAATTGTATGTTTTATTTTAGCTGTTCTGGGAATTCATCTCAGTTCTTTGAAAGCCAATTTATTCATATTTTTCTATGCTATTTAACCTTTTCCTTATGCATTTTCTGATTATGATTAGTACACACAAACACACAACACAGAATTCTGTGATTTAGAAGTGTAAACTCAAGTTTAAAGAAAAAGTTCATGTTTATTTATTGAAAAAAATCCCTTGCACTTGTATTTTTATAAGTTCTGAATGGTTGAACAAAACAATTATTAATACCAATTTCATGTCCAATATAAGGCTGTTGGTTCTTACCAAATATTACTAACCGTTTCCTTTCCTTTCCTGAATTTTAAGAATAACATTAGAATAACCTTCACTGGGAGCTTTCTTATTGGAAAACAATGTTGCTGACAGAGATAAAGTGTACTATTGGGATCCACGCAGCCCATTCTGGGTTTCATGGCTGAGTGATTTAATGTTTGTAGCAAAGTGTCCAAAACTTGGTTATTTTCATTGCCAATTTGCTGGAAAGGATAATCGGGGAAAGCAAATAATTCTATTAACTGATCCTTAGTCAGATCCGTTTATTTATATTTTAAGTCTCAGCTTTATTGCAGATTTTTTTTTTAAAAAAAAAGTTTAAATGTACTTGTTAAAGAAGTATTAAGCTGCTGTAGGATTGCAGCTTACTTTATGAACTTAAATCTGTCCTCCCTGAATCTTTTACTTTCTATCCTGGGTTATATGTGCACCTTTTTGTGACATGTGAAGTTAGAGAGTAAGGTATTGGGATCCTGGAATGAAGGAGGACAAACATTGGCCTTCAAGTCACAAAACAGCAATGCATAGATCAGTGTTTCTCAACCTTACCAACTTTAAGAAGTCTGGACTTCAACTCCCAGAATTTCCCAGCCAGCAAACATCTTAAATTTGCTAAGGTTGAGTAACACCAACATAGACTGCTGTACCCCAAAATACAGTACAGTTGAATTTTTCAATTTTTGCCCATCACAAAAACATTGTATCCATTCAACTTCTAAGACAAGTAGACATATCCATCTACATATGTATATTTCCCAATGCTGCTACTGCACTGATGGCATGACGATTGGGTTCTGGCTTGAAGTGGGTTAACAATTCAGTTTTTAAAAAAGGAGGGTGAAAATAAGAGAATGAATGAGAACAAGAAAGGATAAAGGAGCAATAAAAGACCAATTTAGAAATTTGCCTATCATACTGTGCACCCAGATCTCTATTAATTATACTGTCAACTTGCTCATTAAATGCAAAAAAAAAATCAGTTCAAGATTTTTTTTTGGAAGTGGGGAATCTTTGTGTCCATGTAGAACAATATCAAACAAGAGTAGTAGGTTTAGTAGATTTAATATTATTATTTTAAAGCTTAATTCCTTTAAGTCAATATTTATGTGGCTTATATATATATATATACAGTATAGTACTCTAGTTGTAAAAAGGCTGTCCATGTCTGGCATGAAGTGGTGATTGATCCTGAATTCACAAAGCAGAGTAAAATGTGAAATGAAAATGCCCAATGAATACTTCAGGAGAGACAATGAATACTTATTTTGGGGGGGGTTGGGTTAGAACTCCAACTCCCAGAATTCCCACCCAACAGTGGTTAATATCCTGCTGCTAAATGTTTGAGGAGTTGTACTTTCAATGAATTTACTGGACATCAGATTGGGAAAGTTGTCATGGCTATCTTGTATTTACAGTCCTCAGTAGACATGCAAATAACCAAACTCAGAGAATTCAAGGACTCCAAAGCTATCATTTAAGACACTTTAAACACTTGTCGTAATCTAATTTTCCTTTGATTGCTGTAAACAGATTCTGTTCAGAACTGAAATAAAAAACACATCTGGAACCAAAACGGAGATTTGCTGAATTAGAGTGTTATGTTCCTTGGCAACAGTCTTCCCTACAAAGTGGCAGGATGGCATAGCAAGCTGGGGACAGAATATGATACCAAAACACAAACTCAAGATTCCAGAATTTAATATCTTTGTAGTAGAACACTTTATAAAATAAAAAATTGCCAAGTCTATGAGGCCTTCTTAAATTCCCAAATGAAAAGTTCAAGAATTTATGGCAGCACTGTTAGATGTGGAGGCCAACTAAACTCTGAATGTTGATCTTAGTTATGTTTAAATTTCTCCTGCCTTCTGGCAATATGAGCCATAGTGGAAAGAAATAATTTATTCATGATGCTTGGATCATTTAAAGACTGAGAGTACCTAGCTAGAATGTGAAGGGTGTAATTTATGTCATTGGTATTGGACTTTGGCTGGTAAAGGTTAGCTGTGTTTTCTCTCCACTTTCTTATGGTGATGTTGGTAGCAGAGAATCCAAATATCACTCAAAGAGAAGGAGTGGAATGTAGCATTATGCCAGCTCCTCTTGCTATCAGACTTTAATATAATTATAAACAAAGAGTTTTGACATATGAAAGCCATATTTGCCAGTTGGAACCCATGCTTTTTCATTGTTGTAAAAGTCACATTTGCAGCCATATCTGACTCCTTTCGTTATTGTTTTAACTATACACGGCTATTTTTATATGGCTTATTTTGGCAAGACAATATTATATACAGAAAATAGATACATCATCCATCTTCGGTCCAAACAAAGTATAAAATTAAAAAGTTCCTCATATAAATAATGTCACCTACATTTATAAATCATCAGATTAGATTTGATGTTTTGAAACTATCAGGGTCTCAAATGAATAGTTCTGATATTTTCAAAGGTTATATTTCAAATGTGGAATGAAGATCTTTGATCAGATATTGCTTGGATACTTAATTTTATAAATATGCATCCTAGGTTGCTGTTATGTCCATATAAGGGCATCCGCCCTGATTGGCTGCCAGCCATCGGGCGGGAGATTTGAATCCCTGTCTAGGGGCGGTGTGTCTGCCGGGAGCGAATATAGGAGAGCTCCGGCAGCGCGCCAGCAGTCTTCTTTTACTTGTTACTATGTAAATAAAGTTGTTACATGTATCGAGCTGGTCACGTCTTCTGTTCCTGCGCCTGATCTAACACTGGCGACGAAGGACTAGAGAAGAGGACCTGAGAAAGACTCACGGCACGATCGCCCAAAGAGCTGAAGTCACTTCACCACAGCGACTTCCAGAATGGCTACCCCGCAAGCCCCGATGACCGCGCTGAACCCGTTCGACCCATCCCGGGAGAAGTGGAGGTCATACATGGTCCGATTCCGGCAGTTCCTGCGAGGAAATGGATACCAGAACCTCGATGATGAGAGGAAAAGAGCCCTCTTCCTGGCTCATTGCGGATCGGACGTCCTAGAGATGGCGATGGACCTCGTGGCACCTAGGGACATTGAGGAGATGTCCTGGAACGACCTGCAGGACGTCTTACAGGAGCACTATGCACCTACAGGCACCCCCATCGCAAACAGGTTCACCTTCCAGCAAAGAAACCAGCGGGAAGGTGAATCCATCAAAGAATTCGTGGCAGCGCTCCGCCAACTCGCGGCCAACTGTGAGTTCGACAATGTGGACAACGCCATCCGGGACCGCATTGTTTTTGGAATGCGAGATGTGGGGCTGCAAAAGAAATTCCTCAGCAGGAAGAGGATTCCGCTTAAAGACGTCCTCGACGAGGCAACAGCGGCGGAGACGTCCGAACAAGCAGCCGCTGCAATGGTAAAAGCAAGAGGGATCCATAAGATCCACAAGTCGGGCCCAACCTCATCAGACGAGGCAACCACTCAATCCGAGTCTGATGAGGAAATGGCCGTCCACAAGGTGTCCCGCCCTCCCAGGCGGGAAACACCACAGCATGGCGACCGTGGAGAGCGATGCGGCAGCTGCAGAGGCGACCACCCCAGAGCAACCTGCAGATGGAGGGACGCGACCTGCCGCCGATGCCTGAAGAGGGGCCACATCGCCGAGGCCTGCAGAGCCACAGACCCAGCCCCGGAGCCGCCCAGACCGCGATTCCGGGAAAATCGCAAAGATAACCAGAGGACATCCAAATGGTCCTCAAACCAGTCCCGGCGCGGGGAGGAGGAATATCCCCGAAACAGAACGGTGCACCAGACCACCACCATCGCTCACACAAGCGACGAGGGAACCACCAAGTTCCACGTGACGCTGCTAGCAGAGGGGTCTCCGTGCAAAATGGAGGTAGACTCCGGATCCGCCTTCTCCATCATGGACTGGCAGCACCTACAACAGCTGAAACCGGCATACAAAAGAACCCAGCTGAAAACCCCAAAAGACAAACTTGTGGACTTTAACGGAAACCCCATTGAAATCCTAGGCAGAGCAACCATCCATGTGAAATACAACGACTTCGATGGAAAGCTACCCATCACCATTGTGCAGCACAGCCGACCGAACCTGTTGGGCGTGGAGTGGTTCAAGCCTCTAGGACTTTCACTTCAGGGCATCCACGAGATCCGCAGGGACGAACTCGACTCCATCATCGAAGAGTTCAAAGAAGTCTTCGATGGTAAGCTGGGGAAATTTGTGGGGAGGCCAATCTCCTTTAATCTGGACAAGGGAATCACCCCAATCAGGCTCAAGCCCCGCCGAGTTCCATTTGCCCTGCGGCCTAAAGTAGATGAACAGCTGGATAAGCTGATCGCCCAGGGCGTACTGGAACCGATCGATCATGCCTCATGGGAGACCCCCATTGTGACCCCACTGAAGCATGATGGGTCTGTGCGCATCTGTGCTGACTACCGTTGTACCATCAACAAGGCGTTGGCACAGAGCGCATACCCAGTCCCAGTGGTGCAACACCTGCTGCATTCCCTGGGATCTGGATCAATTTTCGCGAAACTGGACCTGGCCCAGGCTTACCAGCAACTGCCAGTGGATGACAAAACGGCGGAGGCCCAAACGATTGTCACGCACAGAGGGGCATTTAAATGTAACCGCCTCCAATTTGGAGTCAGCGCTGCCCCTGGCATCTTCCAATCCATGATGGAACGCCTTCTCCAAGGCGTTCCAGGGGTGGTGCCTTACTTCGATGATGTGCTCATCTCCGGTGATTCGAGACCCCAACTCCTTGAAAGGCTCAGGCTTGTCCTGCAGCGGTTCAAGGACAAGGGTTTGAGGGTCAGGCGGGACAAGTGCATCATAGGAGTACAGGAAGTCGAGTTCCTGGGCTTCCTCATTGATAGCACAGGCATACACCCCACCAAATCAAAAGTGGAAGCAATCCATGAAGCTCCAAGCCCAAAAAACAAAACGGAGCTTCAGGCTTTCCTTGGGTTGCTCAACTTCTACGCCATTTTCTTAAAACAGAAAGCCACAGTTGCTGAGCCACTCCACCGCCTGCTGGGGAAATCGGCTTCCTGGAAGTGGGGCCAGGAAGAGGAAGCAGCATTCCGGGCCATCAAGGGACTATTGACGTCCAAAAGCGTCCTCATCCAATACAGCGAGACGCTCCCCATCAGACTGACCTGCGACGCGTCGCCCTACGGGGTGGGGGCAGTCCTCAGCCACGAACTGCCCAATGGCTCGGAAGCCCCAATCGCGTACTTCTCAAAGACGATGTCCGGCGCAGAACGGAACTATAGCCAGCTGGACAAAGAAGCCTTGGCAATCGTGGCTGGAGTGAAGCGCTTCCACGAATACCTTTACGGAAGACGTTTCACCATAGTCACAGACCACAAGCCTCTTCTGGGACTCCTCGCAGGCGACCAACCAACCCCGACCTTCATGTCCCCAAGAATGACGAGATGGGCCATTTTCCTAGCTGGCTACTCCTATCGGCTCGTGCACCAGCCAGGCACAGCCATAGGGAACGCTGATGCTCTCAGCAGATGCCCATCGAAGAAGCCGGTCGAAGACCCAGCCCCCACGCTCCACCTACTCCACATTGATGACGACGCCAGCTGCCCGGTGTCGTCCGCAGATGTGGCCGTCCACACCCAAAGGGACCCCACACTCCGCCAAGTGAAGTCCTGGATCCTCAGAGGGTGGCCAGCAGGAAAGCTAGAGGAAAGATTCAGCCCGTTCGCCAGGAAGCAGGAGGAGCTGTCCACCATAAAGGGCTGCCTGCTATGGGGAGACAGGGTGCTGATTCCAAGCACTCTGCAACGGCGGACGTTGGAAACCCTGCACAAGGGGCATCCGGGCATCGTCCGCATGAAGGCCCTGGCACGGAGTTACGTCTGGTGGCCCTCCATGGACAAAGACATTGAGCAATGGGTCTCCAGATGTGACCCGTGCCAAGAAGTTCGCCCAGCGCCGCCGCAATCCGAAGTCGCGAAGTGGGAGACCCCCAGCAACCCCTGGTCGAGGATCCACATTGACTTCGCGGGTCCGATGCAAGGGCGACACCTCCTCATCGTGGTAGATGCCTTCTCCAAATGGCTCGAGGTGGTGCCCATGGCATCTACCACAACTGAAGCAACCATCCGAGCCCTGCGCCGCCTTTTTGCCACACATGGCCTACCGGATGTGCTGGTCTCAGACAACGGCCCCCAGCTCACATCCCTGGCCATGGAGTCCTTCCTGGCAGGACTGGGCATCCGCCACGCCCTGTCCGCCCCTTACAGGCCGGCCGGAAACGGACAAGCCAAACGCATGGTCTGACTGACCAAAGAGGCCCTCACCAAGATGGGCCCAGGGGACTGGCAAGAGCGCATAGACAACTTCCTCCTCACCCAGCACATCACGCCACACGCCACCACCCACAAGAGTCCGGCCGAACTGTTGATGGGCAGAAGGTTGAGGTCACCCTTGGACCGGCTGCACCCCCAATACAGCCCGGAAGTGACCGCAACCACCAGCCGCCCGCTCCGCGCCTTCAGCAAAGGAGATTCAATCTTCGCGCTGAATTTCAGCGGCTCCCCTAAGTGGCTGAAGGGGAAAATTGCCAGCACAACCGGTCCCAAATCCTACATCGTTGAGTTGGAAGATGGACAGTTCACGAGACGCCACATCGACCAACTCCGAAAAAGGTGGGGGGGGCACATGAAAACCAGCCTGACGAGGGAGGCCTACAACACCCCGACGAGGTAGGCCTCCAACACCCCGGCGAGGTTGGCCTACCACACCCAGACCAGGTAGGCCTACAACACCCTGACGAGGTAGGCCTACCACACCCCTGCGAGGCAGAGCAGCACCACCCCGACAAGGTTGGCCCAGCCCACTACCAAATGCTGTCACACCGGCAGCCCAGCGAGGTAGACCGGGGCCAACCGCACGGGGGATGGCAACACCAACCCAGCCAGGTGGGCACCGGCCACGGCAAGGCCAGGGACCACCAACCCAGCCCGCAGGTAGACCGGGACCTGCCCAGAGGAGGAGCAGCGCACCCCACCGGTTACAGCAGCCTATGCCAGCCCAGCCAGGGAGACTGCAGTTCCAGGCGAGTAGACCGGGACCCAGCCAAGAGGGGCACCCCACGACCCACGGGCGAGGGTGGCACACGAATCACCGACGTGGGGGACCCTCGCCCATCACAGAAGACAGCCAACAAACGACACCCCGACCCGGATGACCCCAGGCACCACCCGACGGTAGACCAGGGACTAGGGGGAAGGGAGAGCTGACAACAACCCGGCCAGGTAGACCTGCACCACCCCGGCAGGGGAGACCTCCGCCGCCCCGCAGAGGTAGTGCCGCAACAACAGCCCGACCAGGTCGACCACCACCGACCAGACGGGGTAGACCAACGCCAGCCCGACCTAGCAGACCAACGCCACCCCTGCGAGGTCGGACAACGCAACACGGGCCAGCACCACCCGCAGCCGGCGGGCCGGTCCAGAGGGCACCAAACAGAACCACCACCCACCCGGCACCAGGCCGAACCGCAACCGAACCGCAGCGCCCGGGAGACCAGGGAGGAGCAAACGATGGACTTACCGAGACTCAGACGCTCTTCCCGGGTCGGAACCGAGCCACCGAGACAAGGCAACAGATCCACAGGCCAGGAAGAAGACCATCAGAACCAGCCATCCAAGGTCTGCGGTCCGGCCGGAGGCGCTGGGGGTGACCCCGCTCACTCGACAGCCGAACCAAGCCCGGTTCCGGAGAGGGAGCCCGGAGACGACAGAGCCCCGTCCATCCAGGTCGGAGACGGAGAACAAGTGAGACTGCGCAGGTCAGCTAGGGTGCCGAGGCGTCCTACGTACCTGCGCGACTACGTGACTTTTGTAAACAAGATTGACAGTTCAGACTAAGGGGGGAGGAGTGTTATGTCCATATAAGGGCATCCGCCCTGATTGGCTGCCAGCCATCGGGCGGGAGATTTGAATCCCTGTCTAGGGGCGGTGCGTCTGCCGGGAGCGAATATAGGAGAGCTCCGGCAGCGCGCCAGCAGTCTTCTTTTACTTGTTACTATGTAAATAAAGTTGTTACATGTATCGAGCTGGTCACGTCTTCTGTTCCTGCGCCTGATCTAACAGTTGCCATAGTAACATTTTCATGACAATGCATAATAAACAATATCAGTTCATTTAAAACTAAAGCTAAGAGCAATCAATAAAACCTCAATCCAAAGCAAGATCTAAGAACAGAAATAAAGCTCAGCAAAATCTAAAGCAAAAAAATTGAAACCTCAGTTATTATTCTAAAAAAATGGTTGATTAAAGAGGAAAGTCATTTTACTTTCTGCCATTATTCTGAACTGATTTTGTGACATCATGACCTAATTAAATTTCAATTACTGCATGTTTCATTTCATACATTCTTTGAAATTGATACTAATTAATGTAACCAGATGTTGTAGTGTCATCAAATAGTCTTTGGATCCTCATTGTGTGGGCTCATACAGTCAGAAAGAAGATGCAGGCAGAACTCTTAAAGCTGTTTTGTATATTTGTTTGTTCTGAATTCTGTTAAAACAGTTATTGATTGTATTTGCTACAAGTTGCAAATACAATCAAGAAAATGAGTGAAATTGTACTGGTGGATTTATGGACAAAAGTGATTTTTAATCAAGGTGAACCTATTCAAAAATCCAAAGAAGAGTTGGAATCAGAAGGATGTGTCTGTCACTGGTTTACATATTTACAATTGAAAGAAAAATTTAAATTATACTTTAAAAGTTATGGATTTGACTTTGCAAAAAATGAATTGGAAACTGTACTGTATAGTAACGATAAACATATTATTGCTAAGTTATTGAAACTGAATCTAGAGAATGATTGTATGAAACATATGATCCAATGGGCAAGGAACTTTGGGTATAATATAATGCTTGAACAATGGAAAATATGTGGATGAAGGGTTTGAATTTTACATTAAATTATAACTTGAAAGAATTTTTTAATAAAATGTACCATTGGTATTTAACACCAGATAAATGTCAAAAAAGTATAAAGGTGTTTCAAATGTATGTTGGAAATGTAAATGTAAAGAATAATTTTTTTATCATCTCTGGTGGACTTGCAACAAAACAAAAAAATATTGGAGTAGGATTCACATCTTAATACAGAAGATTCTTAAGTGAATGTAAAGATAAAATCTGATACTTTTCTTTTAGGTTTAATGTACAAAGAATTTGAAAACAAATTTGGATTTTTTAATATATGCTGATAGCAGCAAGAATGCTCTATGCACAAAAATGGAAAGATACTTTACTTCCCACAAAGGATGGCTGGATAGAAAAACTGATGGAATTAGCAGAGATGACTAAATTGATAGACTTAATCAAAGAAAATACAGCTAACTTTGTTTCTACTTGGAAACCACTTTTGTACTTTGTGGGAAAAATGAAATTTTGACTTCATTAAAAGTTGAGGCTGTATGTTATTATTATATTCTCTAAGCTTAAAAAAGTCAGAAGTCAATGCTTTTCTTTCTTTCCTCCCCTTTCCCTTACACTTTTTCCTCTGTCATGCCCTACTCTGCCAATATTTTTATTTTTATTTTGTATTTTGATAAACTAATAAAAAACTTGAACTCGAACAAAATGAGTGAGATTATAACATTTATCTCAATTTGAACTAATTGTAAATGACTTCATTTCACATCAAGACAATTTCAAATGAAGTGATGATGGCCACCACTTCAAAGACATCAGGCATCAATTTTATTTTCACAAGAATTAAGATGAAATTGCAAAAAGCTGGATATTTTAAGATCATTGATGGAGGCTATTTTTTTTAAAAAAAAAAAAATTAAAAAAATTCAGAAGATAGCCACAGAGGTCCCCCAAAAATCATTTCATATAGTCTAAGAGACATATAAATAGTTATTCTGTAAATAACTGTATATGTACATGATAATCATTTTGGAGCTGGAACTGTACATTTGTTTAAATGATAAGAAAGAATTAATTGATTCAAATTTGGAACTTAATTGACTCAAAATTGTAATGTTTTATATTCAAATTCAATTTGTTTACCTCAAAACATAAGTATTTTATTCCAGTATGTAACTATCAGATGTCCCCAGGCTATGTTCAAAATCAAACATCATATAATGAAAGTGAAATATTGTAGATTCCATTATATATGGCTACATTGGGATGCTTCTTATTCAACCGATTTAGCAGCTTTTTTACCAGTTCCCTTATTGTGAATGCTATAGATATAACTGTTCATTATAAACATAATTAGGATTTAAGGTATTAGACCTGACTATTGGTTATTTTAACAGTGTAGCTGGACATTCTTTTAAAGTTCAATGCACACATCCTTTGAAGAAGAGGATGATGCTTGCAGAAATAAGGCTGGTGTGACAAGAAAAAGAGAGTCTGTGTTTATTGATCAATAAATCACAGTCACCAGAACTGACCTGCTGACTTTAAGTTCTGTAGGTCAAGGAATTCTGTGCTGTTTTGCAACTTCACCTCTTGGGTGAGTCTTTTAATCAACACTATAAAGCTAGATAGCACATCAAACAATAAAGTTTGGGATGTTTCTGTAGCTTGTTTTAAATGAGTAAATTGCTCTGTAACAAGTTCTGAGGAAGAGATATGTCTAGTAAGATGTTCAGCATTTTCTGTATCATATCGTAGTTCTCAGAAGGGAACACTGGAGAACGGGACGGGAAATCCATTTTGCTATCAACAATTTCCCCTGTCAAGCACTCTTATAGTGTAGCCTTTCTGTCAGCTTTGATTTTAGTAGAATTTATGACTAAGAAACTAAATGAAGAATTGCTGCCACAGGAGACAGCCCCGAACTATTAATGTCTATTTAGATTTTGCTACTGACTTTGATTTAAAAAAAATTAATCAGGGAATCATATTTTTTAGTGATACTACGCCACATTCATACATACATATGCAAAAAATATACTATATTGTGTAGTGTACTATATTGTGTACACACACACACACACATATATACACTCTGTATGTGTGTGTATGCTTGGAATACACACACACAGAAATAGAGAGAGAAATACAGAGAAATACTCATTTACTATAAATACAAGTAATCAGTGTAAAATAAAATGTTACAACTATCATTAACCAAACAGACCATGCATACACACACACACACACACACACACATGCACACATGCACCAAAAGATACAGAAATAAAAAACTGCAATAAAAAGTTAAAGACCCATTGTAGTAAACTGAAGAGGTATAAAATGTTGTTCAGCATTAACAATAGTTACTAGGCACCTAATTCAATTCATATTGTATACTTCAGGGGTGTCAAACTCGATTTCATTGAGGGCCGCATCAGGGTAGTGTTTGACTTTGGGGGGGCTGGGGGCGTGGCAGGGTAGGCATGGCCAGCTCGTGTCAGGGGCGCCAGTGGTGGCCCAAATGCTCTGCCAGCAAAAACGGGCTCCCGAGCTCCGTTTTTGGCTGCGATGGCCTCCTGCAACCCTCTGCCAGAGAAAGTGGAGCTCACACGCAGCCCTCCTGAACGCCGTTTTCACTGGCAGAGGCATGGTGAGCTGGTCCTTCACTGTTTCCAGGGTGGTCCCGCAGGCCAGATCTAAGCATCCCACGGGCCAGATCCGGCTCCCAGGCCTTGAGTTTGACATCCCAGTATACTTTTTAAATGATAATGAGATATTATGAGAATGTTGATATGAGAGGACCAAATCATTTTGAGTTTTCTACATCATACCACCAACTTAAACTTCAAACATTTTAATGTTATTTTCCTTGTATTCTTATAGTTCAGTGGCATATAACATTGGGTGCAACTAAGGTCTGAAGAGATAAGAATGATGATTTAGTGATATCACTAAGGAGATTGAATGTTTAGGCCTTCGTTTTTGGAGAAAGAGGAGTTGAGTTTGTTAAGCCAAATAACAGCCTGAATCCTGGAGATGAAAATTGGTGCCCATTGCATTACTATTTCTCAGTAGTTTGTTGACAAAATTTAGATGCAGAATTTCCAGGGTGTTTGGACTATATAAAAAAATTAGATTCAGATCTGTATACAAGCAATAGCTCTTGTTATACCTCAGGGTAATTAAGATCTAAAATATAAATGTCAGGTGTTATCCTTTCCAGATGATGTTATTCCAAAAGAGGAAAAGAAATAGAGAAGATGCATTTATAATTTTGAAAACTGTTTTTTTCTGAGCAAAAGAATGATTGAAATAAGTTCTTATCTTTGTTTTTACGATTTAATAGACCTTAATTCTGACTTACTTAATTTGGCTATGCCTAAAACAATATTTGGTAGTTAAACAGCATAAGTAAATATTTGCAGTGCACAATTACTGTAAAAATCTTTCATCACTACCATGCTCAAGAAAATAAATCATGACCAACCTATCTTCAAATAACATTTGTGACTCCCCCATTGGCAACCATTTGTTAACTGCTTAAGATAAAAGTGGAAAAAAACCCAGACAATAGTTTACATTCCAAAGTATTTATGTATGGCCCTGTACTGTTAGACTTGCTCTCAAAAGTATAATTTATTTGTACTGTTTTTGGCTATCAGTCCCTTTCAGAAATTGGTTTGAGAAGACTTAGCAGAATCATTCATCTTTTCTTTAAAAGGTGATCACTGGCAGCTTTATCAAAGAAAAAAGTCTGTTTAGTTATAGAACTATCTAACATTTTATAATTACAGCACAATATTAAACTTTAGAAGCTGTACAGTATATTAGTGATAACTCTTCTTTCAGTTTTAGAAAGAAGAATTTCCGTTTCCCCAATTCAACAGCCTATGCTGGGGGCCTTCAGGACCTGGAGCTATTCACACAAGGATACGAGCACTCAAGAAACAATATTTTCAGGAAAACATAACATAGTTTCCATAATGCTGAACTACAACCATTGCTAACAGACTATTATTTTAAGTAATCTGTTTGTTGAGTTAGGTATGGATTCCATCAGTATACATCACAACTTCTTTTTTTAAATGATTTATGAACTTTTCCAATAGATTTATGCTTACAGTGTAATAGATGAGGTACTGGAGATCATAAAGGTGTGACTAACAGGAACATGACACAATGTTTTGAGATACATTGACTCTTCCTCTAAACCGGAGAAAGGCTTTCTTCTGAAGTAGCATGGGAAAATTTTAGTGGAAGCTGTGGGAACCGAGAAGGTGGTACTCTGGCATCCTGTTTGGAAAATGTTGGCCCCCGACCTGTGCCCAAATTGAGCATCATGTACCAAAATCATGCTTGCTCTGATACAAGTTGGAGGGATAGGATGTCTCTGTCCTTCGACAAGGCTTTAGAAATCTTGGGAGAGCTGAATCAGTGTATTGAAAGAAAATAGGATATTTTGTCATGCTGTTTTTCATTGTTTCTTTAATTAACTTGTCCTTGCACTTAATCTTATGATGTTTGACATATTCTTGTCTTGACTTTATAACATCTATTATTCTTCTCTCCCAAAAAAATCCTTTTCCTCAATATCATTGTATTTAAATTTCTGAAATGTTGCAGGAATCTATAATGGAACAGTAACTCTGCTATATGCCAATTACATCATAATTGAATAATCCTAATAAACACATTTTTAAAACCTGCAAGTTCATGCTTTTGAAGTCACTTATTTCTTTGGAATAGGACAGTTGTGATGTTTTGCAAATAAATTTCATATAATTTCTTCAAGAAATATTAAATTATTGACAAATTTAAAAACTCTTGCATCTATCCATCTGGAATGTGGCTATTATATCTGCAAATGTACCCAATGCCATCCACAAGAATAAGTTATGGCCATTTCCATCACTAAGGTGACAGGAGATGGAAGAATTTGAATTTTCTGAATTGACATTCAGACTTGTATCACTGAATCATCCAAAGTCAAGTGGAGTACTAGCAGAGCCCTAATTTCATTTCTGGAAATACTAGAAAGTTTATTAGCATTTCAGTCAAGACTGAAAAGACCTAAATCAAGAAAAAATATAAGACAAGTCTAACTCTCTTAGATACTATATACAAATAAATGCATTTAATACTATTTGAAAAGAAAATGTATATTTTTCTTTAAACATGGCTGAAACTAAGGATTTAATAATCTATACCAAATGAATTGTATTTATGTATTTATCAGTAGCCCAAGGAACCTTCAAATAGTAAGAGAGTTTAGCTTGAATGGTGTCTGGGAAAAAGGGGGAACAAGGGCTTAAGAATATGGATGCAAGAAATGTGGACAGAAGATATGGGTGTTGGACCAAAAAAGTAACTTTGCAAACCTTTAAGAGCAGGTCTCAGGAAACAGACCTTCCAAACAAATTCTGCTTGTCATTAAAAAAGTGAATAATTACATGTGTTTGTTTGTTTGTTTGTTTGTCTGTCTGTCTATCTATCTATCTTTCTGTCTTCAAGCAACAGCTGCTGTGAGACTATTGTTCATGTTTTGTTTAAGACAATAAGGGTATTTTAGAACTATTCCTCATCTTTATGCCTTGCAGATTGGCCATGCTGGCTGAGGGTTGCGTACTTGGAGGACATGTGTTTAGGGAAGGTGACTATAGAGTAAGAGACCTGCAAATTTAAGTTGACGGTTTGTATTAATTTTAGTGGAGATATGTTATTTCACATCTAAAACATGAATGTTGGAAATATAATATAGAAGGTGGATAAATGCCACAGCAAAGCTTGCTCAATAACTGTAGCTATGTGTTCCCATACTTTTCATTATACACTCTAAGTGGGACATTAATTTTGAATTTCCTGTCTTTTGAGCGGTTTCGCTATTGATTTTTTTTCAAACCGCACACCAAAAGGAAAAAAAAAAAAAACCCAAACCCCACACTACAAATAATTTCCACTTCTTAAGAGAAGGACACTCTTAAATAGATTCTGCATGACAGCGCCATCACTTTGCTAACCTAAGGTGGCCAAATCACACTGTGCTCCTAATTTTTTTTTTTTAAAAAAAGGCCTGAGTTCAGGTTTTAGTTGAATGTTATAATATGAGTCATGCCCATGAATGCCTAGATTATGGAACGAAAATTTATTCCACTGATATCCTGTGCCAATGCAAACAAAAGGGAGTTTTTTTCTTAGAAAATTCACTTGATGTAACTAAATGAGGAGGGATACTGTGTAGAACAGTGAGATCATGACTGAGATGTGTGAGAGTCAAATGGGAAATTAAAGAAAAATGGATAGCTATGGAAAGATTAGAGTGATTAAAAGGGGGAAAACCCTAACTTTAACTGCAGGTGGTTTATGGTCACTTAGGGGTCAACAGTTGTTCTGACCTAGAATCATAGAAGAATTGGAAGGGATTTAAGAGTTCATCTAACCCTCTAAACACTGCAGGTCTTCCATCTACTATAGTTGACTATCTACTGGAAAACCTTCAGTGAAGGTTAAGAAACCAGTCTATGCTGCAATTCCAGAGAGTGGCAGATAATAATAATAATAATAATAATAATAATAATAATAATAATAATAATAATAATAATAATAATAATAAGAAGAAGAAGAAGAAGAAGAAGAAGAAGAAGAAGAAGAAGAAGAAGAAGAAGAAGAAGAAGAAATGATGACAACTTTACATGGGCATGGCTTAAGATGGGAACCACCAAGAAAGAAACGGAAGGTTTAATACTCACTGCTCAAGAACAAGCACCACAAACTAATGCCATGAAAGCAAAGATACAAAAATCCACCAACAATCCAAACTGCTGACTTTGCAACAACAAAGTCGAAACTGTTTCACATTTAATATGTGAATGCAGCAAAATCACACAAACTGATTACAAAGCTACACACAACCGAGTTGCTAAATTAATCCACTGGTATTTACTGGTATTTACTGGTCTGTAAAAAATACGATTTACCTGTATCCAAAAAGTCATGGGAACATAAAGTGGAAAAAGTTATAGAAAATGAGAAGGTGAAGATCTTGTGGGACTTTAAAATACAGACAGATTGTCACTTGGAACACAACACACCAGATATCACAGTTCTCAAAAAATGAAACGTACAATTTATTGACATTGCGGTACCAGGAGGTGCCAGAGTTGAAGAAAAAGAACTGGAAAAAATCATGAAATATCGTGACCTGGCCATTGAAACTACATGGCTATGGATGAAACATGTAACAGTGATACCCATTGTCATTGTCATCGGGGCACTTGGTACCATGTCCAAGAATTTTATAAGATACATCAACAAATTGCAGCTTCCTGCAATAACACCAGCGGAACTGCAAAAAACTGCGCTACTTGAAACATCGTACATCTTAAGAAGGTACTTGGTTGATACCTAGGATGCTGGCAGCAACCCGTATCAACCATTAGCACCAGTCAATGGTATTTGTGATGCATTTTTGAATGTTCAGTTGACAGAGTTTCATGTTTAATGAATAAAGTAAATAATAATAATAATAATAATAATAATAATAATAATAATAATAGTAATAACTTTATTGTCATTGTACGTGTATACACAGTATACCTATATAACGAAATTCACTTAACACCCAAAGACCAGGTCCAACACACACAACAATTCCCAAACATACCCCCACCCACCACAAATTCCCTACCCCTAAACAACCCGAACATCCACACAACAGACCAAGTAATGCTGTCCAAGAGCTCATTGTTGAGTGCAATTATAGCTCTGGGATAAAAACTATTCAGAAAACATGTGGTCCAAGTTTTAATTGTTCTATATCTTCTGTCAGAAGGCAACAGTCCAAAAAGATTGTAAGCAGGATGGGAAGAGTCTCTGAGAATGTTATGCAACTTCCTCAAACAGCAAGATTCGAAGATGTCATCCAGGGCTGGTAGCTGGAGTCCGATGATATTCTGGGCAGTTTTAATGATTCTCTGTAGAGCTTTTCTGTCCGCTACAGAGCTGCTCCCATACCATACAAGAATGCTGTATGTCAGGACACTCTCAATGGTGCTGCAATAGTAGGACAGAAGTAGATGCTGAGATAGATTTATTTTCCTGAGATAAAATTATTGGCAACAAGTTCTTCCTAATGCCTAATGCATATCAATATTCTTAAAGTTTTAATCCCATTTATACTAGCACTATCTGAGAATAAGTCTGAACCCTCTACAATGTGGCAACCCTTCAGATGTTTGAAGACAGCTATCAATTTCCCTCTCAACTTTATTTATGTAAGTTAAATATACCTAGATCTTTTAACCAGGTTTCCAGTCGTTTCACATCTTGGTAACACTTATCTGGATTGTTCCAGGTCATCAATGTACTTTTAAACTGGGAACTGGGGCATGCAGAATTGAACACAATGTTCCAAGTGATTCCTGATCTGGGCAGAGTAGAAAGGGATAATTACTTCCTGTGCCCTGGACTTTATATGCCTCTCAATGCTCCTCAGGATGCCATTGGTCTTCTTTGCAGCTGCATAACATTGTTGGGACATGTTGGGCTTAGTACACCTAAATCCAGAATAATACCAAGACATTTCCTCTACTCCCACTCTTAAGTTTTGTTTTTATTTTTTATTTTTTTCCTGAAAAAAATATAACTGGAAAGAATTAGAAGCCAAATAAATACTATTTTTCAGAGTAGTGAATTCAATAAGACAAGCTTTTTTATATATATCCTTTATTCTTCTGTAAATAATTTTCAAGAAGATTAACAGAAATTTATGGTATCATAGCACTACAGCAATGCTGGGTTTCTATCCGTTCGCCCCGATTCGAGTGAACCAGATGTCATCATGGATGCTCTGCGCAAGTGCAGAAGGTTCTGCTCATGCGCAGAAGTGCCATGTGCACACTCCCGATTCTGAACCAGAAGCGAAGGTAAGTGGAACCCACTACTGCACTTCAGTTCCCATGTACAGAGAAATAACATTAGGAGGGTGGAGAAACTTGCATCATCTGAGTAATTCTTCATTTTAACTCTAAGACTAAGAGGAAAGCAAAACTTCTGGTAATAGTTATTGGTCAGCAAATGAGACTGAAAGAACATCTAAAGGCAAAGCTCTTACACAGTAATTGTCTTGTTTTCCAATTTTACTTCGACTTTTTATCTAAAATCTATGACTACAAGAGGAGTTCAGAATACTTGGGTGGCTAAATTTTGAAATATAATAAGAGAAGCACATTAACTTGGATACATTTATATGTTTATTAATCCATTCCTTGTGCAGATGCTGGTAGGCCTAAAAAAATGCAGACCACTGGTAGAGAACATCAAAAAGAACTTAAAATAGGGTAATAAAAATGGACATTCCTTATATTTCTATTTTTCCTTGAAATATCTATTAAAAATGACAGAAAGGGTGGATTTTTCCATGACTTTAAAATTTCTAGAAACAATTTCTCTGGTAATAGTAATATATTGCATGTAATACATTATTAAATATTACACAGACACACACACATAAAATAGTAAATAGTATATATATATTTATATATACTTACTAATATATTTATTATTGCTAGTTGCCATTAAATTTTATCAACATAGTTTCTAGAACACTAAGCAGCAATTTAGTTTTACAAATATCATGAAGAACCAGCAAACATTTCCATTCCATAAAGTTAGTAGTTTACCATAAGCAAATAATACAAATAATAAAACAACTGCAAACAAAAGAACTAGAAATTGCCATATTCCCACTTCCTCTAACATACAGGTACCATTGCCATATAAGTACGTGTTTGGCTTATTTACTGTGCTACTTTCATTAGAACTGAGATTGCGTACTGAAACTCATTGCTTTTGAGTACTCCTCTTGGAAAACTAGTCTAAATAACTGTAAAGAGTACATCCTAAACCAGTTTCAGTCAACCTGTTCCAGGTTAGCTGCCTGTGGTTCCAAAATCTATGATTAGCTCTTGTTGTCATTTCCTTTGCTGCCTTTTAAAGGTGAGAAGGTGAATTCAAGAATCCAGGTTCTTCTAAAACTCCTGAAGAACAGATTTAATTCTTACCTCCCGTGTGAACCATTTGTGTCTCATTAGTTTATGACTGATTGCCCAGTTGAGCGAGAAGGCTGAGATATAATCTCCTGCCGCCTGAATCCATACAATTTCTTGCTTTCAAGAACTCTGCTAACATAATGAAAGCTGCCTAACTTTGGATGATTGACTAGCGAAGCCACTTGTAAACCAGCAGGCTGTCTGTTGCCCAATTACCTGGTTATTTTCTCAAGTACAGTAGTTTTATACAATTATTCTGCCGTGGTGGCTCTGGTGCTTATACAAAAGGTCATATAACACAAGGAACAAAACGAAACAAAACAAAAATGACATACTGTTCACAGACTGAAGTAGTGTTTTTTCAAGTGGCATAAGCGGTGAGTTAATGCACTAATCATTACTTCTTGACATATATGGCTGCAATGAAAGCAGGTTCTACAAGGCAGGAAAGGTCCCTCAGAGGGGAGCATGGCTAGAGCACTGAGATTTGGTTTCCTTCAAAATGTGAGATCAGGTAACAAGCACAGCTTGAATTTCGGCCTTGAGCCACTAGATGGTGATCCTTTTAAATTAGGATCACTCAAGAGGTGAAAGAATTGTAAGATGT
The DNA here is from genome assembly GCF_029215685.1 of Pituophis catenifer annectens. Classification (NCBI taxonomy): domain Eukaryota; kingdom Metazoa; phylum Chordata; class Lepidosauria; order Squamata; family Colubridae; genus Pituophis; species Pituophis catenifer. Next base: position 241,864,286 of record NW_027256882.1, read on the forward strand.
TGAATTAAAAACACCTTCGTTTCAAGAAAAGCTAAACATGGACCTCTTTTTTGCTTTGTTAAATCAGAAGCCTACTTTTAGTCTTTTCTAAAATGAAGTCCAGGACCTTCTGGGCACTTTCAAACAGCAGTCAAGTAGAACCCGCAAGTTCCACATTAACACCACAACATTCACACCGCTGTATTCAATCAATTGCTAAAATTATCTAGGGTTCTAGCTGGTCAATGGAAGTGAGTAAAAAAAGTCACACAGCCATCATTTCCTTCCTTCCTTTGCTGTCCACCAATGGGGAGGATAACTACTACTGTGGAGATGGGGTGAAAAGCTATCTCTTAGAGAAAATGAGATTGGGTGTGTGAGATAGTGGCATAGTGCTCTGGCAGAAGGGAAGAAAGAAGCATAAGACAAAGGTGGTATGATCAAGTTCCCACCAATGGAAATCTCCTGACCTGCAGCTCGTTGAATACTTCTTGATATTTTTGTTCTGGAGCACAAGAGTTCACACAAGCAATAATGTGGTCTCTTTAGTTTACATATTACATTAAAATATATATATATATATATATATATATATATATATATATATATATATATATATATATATATATATATATTATTTTTACATATTACATTAATATTGTGGGATATTGTTATGCAAGGGTTAGGTCAAATCTAATCCCATCTATGGAATCTGAGAAGGAGAGTATTTAATCTTTAGAGTACATTTAGAACACAGTTGAATAGCCTCATTACAAATGAAGCAATCCTGTTCTATGGATGAATAACAATAATATTTAGACTTATATACTGCCCCGTAGCACTTTATAACATTCTCTGGGTGGTTTACAATGTCAGCCTATTGCCCCCAACAATCTGGTTCTTCATTTTACCGACCTTGAAAGGATGAAAGGCTGAGTCAACATTGAGCTCCGTCAGGGTTGAACTCTAGACTACGGGCAAAGTTTGCACCTCCAATATTGCACTTTAACCATCAGGGTTTGAAAGTTGTATCGTATTTCTGGTATGTGGTACAAATAAAGAAAAAGAAGGATATCTGCCTTCTTATGTAGCATCAACAAACAATATTATCAAGAGAACTGCTGAACCTGACAAATATATATGTGTGTGTGTGTGTGTGTGTGTGTGTGTGTGTGTGTGTGTGTTTCTTCTAGCCAGGTTTTCCCTACGTAACCAAGGTTTTTCTGCAGCCCTAGCTCAGTAGAATCACATCCACTCGATTCTGGGCTTTTTTTCTTTCTGGCAGCCAGCAAGTTCTGGTGCCAGGTGAGAGACTTATATAGATCTATTTCTGGCTCGTTAGCCCTCTTCAGTAAGCCACACCCACATCTCATATATCCTCCCTGTAAAGGTACAGTATCTATTTTCTTACTTCTTTGTAGGATTTATGTGTGTTTTTCTTCTAGCCAGGTTTTCCCTACGTAACCAAGGTTTTTCTGCAGCCCTAGCTCAGTAGAATCATATCCACTCGATTCTGGGCTTTTTTTCTTTCTGGCAGCCAGCAAGTTCTAGAAGAAAAACACACATAAATCCTACGAAGAAGTAAGAAAATAGATAGTAGCTCAGGCTGCTTACTCATTGATTATAATAAGGTTCAACCTAATAACCCATTCTGAGTATGCATTCTCTTGGGGAAAAGAAGTTGTTGGTTACAAATTGGCATGAGTAAGACAAGAGTCCTGAGTTTAAAGCTAAAAACAAATGGAGATATCAAGAGCCTTGATAGTACAGTGGTTTAGTGCATCCTGTTATTAACACAGCTGCCTGCAATTTCTGCTGGTTCGAATCTCTCCAAGGCTCAAGGTTGACTCAGCCTTCCATCCTTTCTAAGGTAGGTGAAATGAGGACCCAGTTTGTGGGGGCAATAAGCTGACTTTGTATACAAATATATTTTTGTATAAAATATACAAAAGAATGAAGGCTATTGCTTAACGCATTGTAAGCCGCCCTGAGTCTCCGGAGAAGGGCGGCATATAAATCAAATTAAAAAAAAAAAAGATATCACATCCAGACTCACCTTTTCAATCTTCACATGTTTTATTCATTGAAATATATTCAAATTCATACAAGCCATATCTCCCTGATTCCCATAAGGATTTTTCCCCATTCTCTATGCTTCTCATTCTCTCTCTCTCTCCCTCTCTCTCCCTCCCTCTATATGTGTGTGTGTGTGTGTGTGTGTGTGTCTGTGTGTCTGTGTGTGTTTTGTGTGTGATTTTTGGAGTAAAATATTCTGAGGAATATTTCTTCACTACATTCTCCCTAATGATCCTAAATTCTCTCCAGGAGCATTATTTGCTATGAACTGGGCAGTCATTTTTGTGTTATAATTACTTTATAATTGATTAAAATTTGAGTTAAGGATAATTGTCAGCATGGATCACTGACCTACAGTAATCAGGTTGCAGTGACTATTTGGAAGAGTTCTAAATTTCAAAGGGATTCTTTATTTTTCATTATTTCATCACACAAAGAAGAAAATGACAGCAGTTCTTCTGAGGTCAAAGATACATTAATAGCTTATTTTCAGATAGCTGGAGAGTTTTTTTTTACAAGAGAAATGATGCAGAAAGTAGTTCTTTCAGGACACAATGATTAATGAATTTCTAAGTGCTCAGTTTTTAATATTGATATACTGTTAGTTTTTCTTAGTTTCTCTTCATTGCAAATTTAAATGATAGCTAATGAAAAATCTTCATAAGAAGAGAAATATTTTATTAACCAAATAAAATAGAATAGAATTCTTTATTGGCCAAGTGTGATTGTGCACACAAGGAATTTGTCAGGGTACATAAAAAGAGAAGAACAAAAAAAAATACATTCATCAAGAATCATAAAATACAACACTTAGTGATAGTCATAGGTTACTAAATAAACAATCAAATCATAGGAAACAAATAAAACAATATAAATAGTAGAGATACAAGCAACAAGGTTATAGTCATAAGTGGGAGAGATAGGTAATAGGAAGGATGAGAAGAAGAATAGTAATACAGTCTTAGTAAACAGTTTGACAGTGTTGTGGGAATTAGTTGTTTAGCAGAGTGATTGCATTCAGGAAAAAACTGTCCTTGTGTCCTTGTCCCTATAGCGTCATTTTGAGGGTAGAAGTTGAAACAATTTATGTCCAGGATGTGAAGGGTCTGTAGATATTTTCACAGCCCTCTTTTTGACTTTTGCAATATACAGGTCCTCAATGGAAGGCAGGTTGGTAGTAATTGTTTTTTCTGCAGTTCTAATTATCCATTGAAGTCTGTGTCCTTCTTATTTGGTTGCAGAGCCAAACAGACAGTTATAGAGGTGCAGATAACAGACTCAATAATTCCTCTGTAGAACTGAACCAGCAGCTCCATGGGTGTTTGAGATTTCTGAGTTGGTGCAGAAAGAACATTCTTTGTTGTGCTTTTTTGATGACATTTTTGATGTTAGGTTTCCATTTTAAGTCTTGAGATATGATAGAACCTAGAAACTTGAAGGTTTCTACTATTGATACTGGATTGTCTAGAATTGTAAGAGGCGGTAGTATAGGAGGGTTTCTCCTAAAATCTACCACCATTTGTGCGGTTTTGAGTGTATTTAGTTTAAGATTGTTCCTGTTGTACCAAAAGGCTAGTTGTTCAACCTTCCGTCTGTATGTAGATTCATTGTTGTCTCGAATGAGACCAATCACTGTTGTATCATCTGCAAACTTCAGTAGTTTAACAGATGGATCGTTTGAGATGCAGTCATTGGTATACAGAGAGAAGAGAAGTGGAGCAAGCACACAGCCCTGGGGGCCCCCTGTGCTAATTGTACAGGTATCTGATGTGATTTTGCCTAGCTTCACCTGCTGCTTCGTGTCTGTGAGGAAGCTATGATCCATTTACAAGTGTGGTCAGGTACAGCTAGCTGATTTAGTTTAGTTAGAATAATATCTGGAATGATGGTATTGAATGCTGAGCTGAAGTCTACAAAGAGGACCCTTGCATAGGTCTTTTGAGATTCAAGATGTTGTAGGCTGTAGAGCAGAGTCCTATTAACACTGTATTTACACTTCATTTTCCTCAAAAATGAGTGGGTGAAAATGAAAATGGTGTGATCTCATAGCTTCTAACACAAAATGCCACTACGTATATATCTAAATTATTTACAATTACAAAAGAACATATATGAAATATTACTTAATTGTTTTTTAGAAAAAGAAGTACCCTTTTACCATTTGAATTACAAAGTCATTATGACAACAGAGCACACATTTTAGTATTCTGTTCACTTAAGGAATATTTCACTTTATTCTTAATTACATTCAAAATCATGAAATGAGCCACAAGTAAGGAAAGATTGTTTACCAATAAATGTGTGTGTGCAAGGGTCAATAGAAACCAAAGAAACGGGCACAGAATACCAGAATTAATGGGGCTTGGAAAACATTTGTGATTGATAGGGCCTCGAAGCACTCAAAATCTATAGGTAGAAATATGCTTGGAAATGTGTGATGAGTGTTCATGTAGCATCCCTCTGTGGATCTCTAAATCAGTGACATCTTTTCTCAGAATTATGTGGCTGACTGTCACACAATTCCAGGAAAAAAAATGCATTTGATTAAAGGAATTGTAGGCAGATGCTATGTACGCATCCTCAGATGATCCAAATCACCTTTTCATTTTTAATCCAAGACTTCACATAACCCTAGTAAACATGTCTCATAAATATTTCAATGTTTTTTTAAAATGTTATTAATATACCATTTTAAGAAGCAGATAATTACATAGCACTCTCTTAATTTCATATTTATCACTTTGATGTCTATGGAAGCCTTGGATATCCAGAGGATGCCCTTATTAAGAATAAATCCCATAAATTCCATTACTAAGCTGCATGGGCCCTTTCAATAAGTAAAAAAACATAGGCTGAATGGAGCAAGCTTTTATATAGTGAAAGATCAGGAAGACTCCGTAGATTAAAGATAGATGTTTCCTGTTCAGACTCACTGGCTATGCACAAAATGAAGTAGTATTAAGCCTTTCAAGGCAAATTTACATACACTAAATGTATTGGGTGCAATACTGTTATTGCTTGTGGAAACCACCAATCTGGTGACAACTACAATTTATTTCATCAAGTGGAATTCCTACACTCAGTTATTCTTCCAAATTATGGAGAGGAATAACCCACCCTCCTCAGGATCTGAGGTACATAAGAGTATAAAAGCAAATATATGTTTTTCTCCTTCCCCTTAAAACTACCTTTCTTGAGACTGCATTGTCACTGTATTTTAGTATTGGGGGACATACATTTAGGATCAGTATAATGGATCACTAAGATGCTGAGTGAGTGAGTAGACTAAGATGCTAAGACGTGAGTAAGGCTAAGATGCTGAGCTTGTTGACCGAAAGGGATTGTCGAATCCCTAGTGCCACGTAATGGGGTGAGCTCCCGTTACTTGTCCCAGCTTCTGCCAACCTAGCAGTTTTAAAGCACGTAAAAAATGCAAGTATAAAATAGGGACCACTTTTGGTGTGAAGGTAACAGCATTCCGTGTGCCTTTGGCATTTAGTCATGCTGGCCACATGACCACGGAGATGTCTTCGGACAGCACTGGCTCTTTGGCTTTGAAACGGAGATGAGCATTGCTCCCTACAGTCAGGAACGATTAACACATATGTGCGAGGGGAACCTTTACCTTTATCTTTAATGGATCACTCAGAGTATACTTTTTGTTATCAGCAGAAAACATTTTAATTGAGTACAACTGCTGTCATTTCATGTTAAAAATGGCCAGCTTTTTGCATGCTGAAATCTTTCATGAATTTGCCCAGATTCTCACAGAGCTTTTTCTACAAGATTGGTTATCACAGCTGCTACAATGAAAGAAAAGAAAAACATAGACACTGACTTCCTCAGTAACTGTACTATGTACTGTCAAGTACTTTGATAAGATAGGAAAGGCACATGGCTATAAATGACTAGCCGTCTCTTTTAATGCTTTTGGAATAGAACAACAAAAGGCTATCCAAGCAGAGGCATTGTCAATATTCCTCAAAGCATTCACTACCTCAATGACCATATCCATATTATTATCCGTGAATGATTTTATTAGATTTAATGGCTACCCAACTACTTTTGAACTGAACAGCTTACAATATTAAAAGTAATAAAACAGAAACATGACCAAAAAAAATGCATATTTGGGGAAAATTCACTCCCTATCTTTTGAACATCTTTCCTTTTTCTGTTCTATGTGGAAATCCTGATTGATCAATTTCTAAATGATTTAGCTGTTCTAAAACCTGATCTGTATTCTACAGCAGTGTATCTCAACCTTGCTGGCTCAGGAATTCTGGGAGTTGAAGTCCACACCACTTCAAGTTGCCAAAGTTGAGAAATACTGTTCTACAGTGTTTAACTAATAACTCTTATGCTTCCCTGCCACTGGCTCTTTGTGTTTGGGCTGATGAAGACTAAAATCAAAAATGTCTATAAGGCACTGGATTAATGTCCACTTGCATCTACAGGGCAGAAAGACCAAGTCACATCACTATTGATGGTATTATCATCCTGGCATCATAATGCCAATGACACAAATTATATAATGATACATTACACACAGGCGTTATATCATTGTGACTTGCCAGATCCCTGTGTTTAAGCTTGTTTTAGAGCTTTGAGTATCAAATAATAATAATAATAATAATAATAATAATAATAATAATAATAATAATAATAATAATAATAATACTTTTATTTATATACCGCCCTTCTCCCGAAGGACTCGGGGCGGTGTACAGACAGAATTAAAATATAAATATACAATATCATAGTTAAAATTAATTAAAATCATTAAATAGTTTTGGCCGAATTTTAAAACCCAAAATTAAAACCCAATTTAAAATCATTCAGTTACCCAGCCCCGCCTGTCAGAACAGTAGGGTCTTGAGGGCACAGCGAAAGACCTGGAGGTCAGAGATATAACGAATATCTGGGGGCAATTCATTCCAACGGGCAGGAGCTCCGACAGGGAACACTCTCCTCCTGGGTGTCGCCAGCCGACATAACTTGGCTGATGGCACCCTGAGGAGTCCCTCTCTGTGGGAGCGAACTGGTCGGTGGGAGGCTGTTGGTGGCAGAAGGTGGTCCCGTAGATATCCTGGTCCTATGCCATGTAGTGCTTTAAAGGTGGTGACCAACACCTTGAATTGCACTCGGAAGACCACTGGGAGCCAGTGCAGCTCGCGCAGGAGAGGTGTTACATGGGCGTAATGAGGTGTGCCCATAACCACCCACGCGGCCGCATTCTGGACCAGTTGGAGCCTCCGAGTGCTCTTCAAGGGGAGCCCCATGTAGAGAGCATTACAATAGTCCAGATGGGAGGTGACGAGGGGGTGAATGACCATGCGCAAGGCGTCCCGGCCCAGAAAGGGATGCAATTGGCGGATCAGGCAAACCTGATAAAAAGCCCCCCCTGGCTACGGCCATCATATGCTCTTCTAAAGACAGCCGTGAGTCCAGGAGGACACCCAGATTGCGGGCCCTCTCTGTGGGGGGCAGAGATTCACTCCCAATAGTCAGCGATGGCACCAGCTGACTATACCGGGACGCCGGGAGACACAGCCGCTCAGTCTTGGAAGGGTTGAGTTTGAGCCTATTTCTCCCCATCCAGACCCGCACGGCCTCCAGGCAGTGGGACATCACATCAAGGGCATCATTGGGGTGGTTTGGGGTGGAGATGTACTGCTGGGTGTCATCAGCGTTTATAATCTTTATTTAGTCACTGAAATATTTCCATATTTATTTTATTAATTGAATCCCATACTTTGCATTGTGGGTTTTTTGTTTGTTTGTTTGTTTTTTTGCAGTAATTCTTTTGTTTGTAGTGCTAGGAATGACTCTGGCAGGACATGTACAAGATTCTCTAAGTAGCATTCCTGAGATTTTTGTGGTTTTTGTTTCCTCACCTGGCGATATCTTGAAGCGCTGTCATCAATCTTTTTTTTTTATTGCAAAAGTTTTACAATTACATTTTCACCCCCTTTTTCCCCCCCCACCACCCACCCCAAACTTCCCAACCTCCCTAACCCTCCCTAACCCTCCCCTCCCCCCAGACTTCCACACAATATACTCATATCCGATACAAAACCCCCCTTAGTATAAAACTTGTATAAAACTTGAACCCCTCCCTCCCCCTTATAATTTCTCTTTTTATCTTCATTACATTAAAATATTTCTAATACATTATTTTCAAATAAAAGCTATTTGATACTTCCTAGTTTGATATTTGTTCTGAACATATTCTATCCACTTTTTCCATTCCCATTCATAAGTCTCTTGTGAACAATCTTTTAAGTATGCTGAAATCTTCGCCATCTCTGCAAAACTGGCCATCTTCAAAGTCCATTCCTCAATAGTGGGCAAAGCTTCGTTCTTCCAGTATTTACCTATCAACAATCTTGCTGATGTTATCATATGCAATATCAATTTTGTTTCACCCAAAGTAAAACCCTTAACTATACCCAATAAAAACAATTGTGGAGAGAATTGAATTTTTTTCTTCAAGACATTCTGCATGACCCACCAAATTTTTATCCAAAAAGCCTTAACTTCCCTACAGGTCCACCAAACATGATAATATGTAGCATCCAAGCATTCACATCTCCAACATTTTGGCTGAACATTAGGGTACATACATGATAACTTTTTGGGGTCTAAGTGCCATCTATAAAACATTTTATAGAAATTTTCCCTCAAATTCTGCGACTGTGTAAATTTAACGTTCTGAACCCAAATTTTTTCCCATGTTTCCAACATCACTGGTTCTTCAAAATTTTGAGCCCACTTAATCATACAATCTTTAACTAGTTCGGTTTCTGAATCCCTTTCTAACAAAACATTATAAAGCCTTTTAATATGCATTAGACCTTTCTCTTTTATGTGTCTAACCAATTCTTCCTCATGCAACATAATACCAGTTTTTTGGTCCTCTTTCCATCTCAATTGCAATTGATTATATTGTAGCCAGGTTATATTAATCCCTTCAGCCAACAGTGTCTGTAGTGTCTTCAGCTGCCATCTGCCCACATCTGTAAAAAGAACCTCTTTATATAAACCCCCCCCGAGTGACATTATATTTGTATTCCACAAAGTATGACCAAGATCCAGCCATAGCGCTGTCATCAATCTTGAAAAACTGCCACAATTTTGCTCTATTCTTTCTTATGCTAAAAGGAATCAAGGTGAGTTTATGGTGAATTCCTTTCTCATGTGTTCCACTTTCCAGAACTGAGTTCTTATTTTTCCTTCCCTTAACCATTTCTTAATTATGAATCCATTCCTTCATCAGGGTTATTTTACTCCACACCCCATCTTAATTTTTATCACCCATCTTCCTTGCAGACCCCCCCTCCCCCACCTAAATGGTTTGGAATTAAAATGGTGTCTTCAACTTCAGCACACTCCAAATTCCGCATTGGAATTTCTTTGCTGACTAAAGAGCTCTGGGAAATACAGTTTTAATTTATGGGGAGATTCAGATTTCCTTCAAATTTGATTTCCTTCAAATCCTAAAACATTTCAGAATAGTGCTATAGTGCTATTGTGCACCGCATTTCATTAGTACCATTGAATTAGAGAAAGTGTTAACCCCCAGCATATTTTACAGTCATATAATTTTACCACAAAAACAAGTTAACAGTGGAATTTGTTGCTTATTTATAGCCTTTTGATTCTAATACAATCAAAACTGAAGAAAATTGCATTTGCGGTATATGCTGTTAGTGTTTATTGATGCCGGCCATTGAGGCGGAACCAGTAGAAATTTAAATTGTTATATGGCCTAGAAATCAGTGAAATCAAATTTCTTTACTATCCTAAATACTTTGGATTCCTTTTCTTAAGTATGAGTCATTATGAGCTATTTTGAATAGATGGGTTCTCTAAAGACTGTAAGAGGTGACTGCCTTATCTTAGCACAAAAACATGCCAGGAGACACATTACTCAGAAGCAGTGTTGTTGATTATGCTGCTGTCACTCATTCCACGACCAACTTCCTAAAAGTGGATCTGACTTTTTTCCTTGAAAATTTAATCTGATGCAAATTACAGCTGGGGAAAAAATATACATGTTTTTTGTGGTACAGTATAGTTTGGATGTTTTTGAAATCAATGAAGTTTATCTCCATATATATATTTGGCATGAAACTATCAAAAGTATAGAATTTTATTATCAATGTTATTATTGTCATATTAATAATTACCTTGACATAAATCCAAAGGTTGTCTTCTTTCTGATTGAGGGAGAAAATAGGTTTTTATATTTATACAAGGCTTTGTACAAAGTTCATAAAGGCTTTTGTCAACCTGTGAAGCCCTCAAGGAGTTTGAACATTTGGTGACTTCCTGGTTGTGTGCTTGTACAGTTAGTTTTCAATTAACTCAACAAAGCTTACTTTTGAATTGAAATGTATGGAATTGTTTTGTTAAACTGTATATGCTGCAAGCCATAACTTCTTTATTCCCCTGATTTTGGTACTTTAATCTTTTTTGCATTAATTAAAACAATTTGAAAATCTGGTAACAAGTAACAATCCTATTATAACATAAAGTTTACGCAACTTTATTAATCTGAAAGAGAAGATTTGGTTAAACAATAAATTATATTCAATAAATATGTGCTGCTGGTTATGAAATAGTGCCCTAATGCCTTTTTTCTGCAACAAATTACTAAAAGGATCTAATTTTGAATGTTGAACTTGGAAAAAGGACAGTACACATTACACTGAAAATGAGAAACAAGTATAAACTCGCTTACTTTCCCAGGTCACATTTATTAAAATATGTTAAAGATAGTCATTTTTTAAAGGGAAGTTCAACCCTGATATTTTTGGTTATGGAGTTTGGCTAAACCCAAGTATTTAAAGTTCAGAAAAGACTTGATCTAAAAAAATTGCAGTTTCTAAAAAGCACTTAGAGGGATGTCTTGATACTTCTAATCATTACGCATTCCACAAGATGAACACACTAGTTGATTTGGAATGATCTTATTAAATTGGGAGCAAAGTACAAAATAAGAAGCGAAGATTCTCTAGTGCACTGAGGAAATTCTCGACCAATCCCTCAGGCCTCTTATTGTTAAAAAATCACTGCTAACACTCTAGCGTGCAGTACTATTACTACTACTGTGAAATTTCCAACTCACCTTCCAGAACAGAAAATCCATTGATATTCTTGGGTATCAACCGTGCCATTTCCTTAAGACCATCAAATGAAGCCACCAACCATTTCCTAGATATATGCAGGGTCAGGCAAGAGTTTCTTCTAGGTCCTTTATTATTGGTACTTTGTTGTTTCAATTTTATAATGTTTATTCATATTTATATATTTTGTCTGCTACTCTTGTAATGGAAAAATGTGATTAAAAAGGTATGAAATACACAAATTTCAACTCTTTAATACTACATGTTTAATGAGACAGAGGTGCCTGGTTACTTTTCTAAATGAGCCAATACATTAACTCAAGAGATTTATGAATTATATAGTGATGCTTCAGTCATGAGATAATGAGGTAGGGTTCTAAAGGCAAAAATGGCGATTATAGGTTATGCCTGATAAATACAACTGAGGCTGGGACCATGCCAGTGATGACTTTCAGAATTGGTAGAATTGTTTTGTACAAAGGAATCAATGACCAGATGATGTTGATGATAATCTTTTATAGCATAGGCCATCCTGAGAATTAGAATAAAGGACATTTTTATCCACACACCAGCAATACATCTTGTATATGATTTCATTAATTTGTTAATTTGATTAAATATATGTGTATCTATATCATCAACACCAAAAACAGACCTTATAATTTGTTTGTTTTGTTTTTGTTACTAAGTTTTTAATTCAGTATTGTAAATATAATCTTTAACATTGGGCTAACTCCTAAATCATCAAAACAAAGGAAGGAAATGGAGCCAATTGTGAGCAGGGTAGGAAGGTCACCTTACCTGGTGTTAGATTAATTTTTGCTACATTGCTCCAGCATTCAAATTATTCATTTATAGTGCCTTTTGCAATTAATTATCACATTTATATTGCCTCCCATCTCACACAATGCAACAATTTTCATGTGTTTTAGTTTTAAAGGACTTAAAAATTGGAAGTGGCCCAAATCGACTTTCAAGGAATAAATATTACTCTGAAGTGATAGGAATAACTGTAAGTTTAATTTAACATAAAGTCCTGCCAGCATGGTCAACTGAGATTAAAAAATATAAAATGCTTCAACATAAATTTAAAATTGATAATCTAATGCATATTTGCCCCACATAACCACTTAATATGGTAGGACTTTCTTTCATGTAAATAATACATACTTATTGACTGTGCATCCTTACTCCATCATTTTATGCTCAGAGATTATGTTCACCATTCCAAGAAATGGGAAAAGGATTTGATAATATTATATGCACATAGAATGGAATAAACTCAGATAAATCTTAAGCTTTTTGTGCATCAGGAAATATTACAATCATATCAAATGGGTGGGCTCAGGAATGACTTTAGCTTTCTGTCCATGTAGTAATCAACATCTAGACTGGCTGTATTTTTCTATGTTGTACGACAGAAAATTGGAACTGAATTTATCCTGTGTGGTAGCTATATATGAACCTATTTTTGCCTTGAGTGAATGATTGCAAAAATTTTAAACATGGACAAATTGTATTGATTTTTCTTCTTTGTAATTAAAGAAAAGAATGCCTCTTGCTATACCATTTTTAATGTTTATGATCTCAGGCATGATAACTTTAGATAAGAGAGTGTCACTATTTCACTTGAAATTATTCATCAGTTATGAATAATATGTCTCATTCATTAAAGAGGACAGTTTTCAAAAACTCTACATATTTCAAATGCTTTCCTTATGGATATTTTACAACATATATATCTACAGATTTATTTAACATTTCTGGGATCTCCTTGGCCAATGCAACACTGGCTAATGAAAACATTTATACAAAAAAGTGCACAAAATGTGAATTTTGAACCCATGGAAATGAAATGTGCATTAGTCAGAGAAGGGCAACGATGGTTCTGGATCACTTTCTCTCTCTTGTCCTTTAGTCCTTTTAAATTAACGTCAAGTCAAAAGAATGGCAATCCAACTGAACCTTATCAGGAACACATATTTGGGTCCATTGAGTCGTGCTGAAGAAAAAGGTGCAACAATAAACAAGTCCCTGTGCATTTGCAGTCATAGTTACGGGCAGAAAAGCCCTTGACATTTTTTGCTTTGGTATTAAATAGCAATTATAAAAGCTTTTAGAAATAAAGCAATACATGATGAGGAAAGGGCTGGAAATCCTACAAGGCTTGGATTTCTTGTCCATTGAAATCAGTCTCATTCTTAGTCATAAATAAATAATCTCTTTCCTGGTTTCGCTTCCATGCCAGGATCAATATCTCTTAACATCTTACTTATTTTATTACTGCTCTTGGTTTTCTGGGACTGATTGAAAGTTGCTCAGAGGAAATCTTTGGTTTTGCTTAAGTGTCCGTGACATTTAATCATGACTTTCCTTGCAGTTTAATTCCAACCAGTCAATCAGTTAATCCACTTCAATTGATTCTGTGCTCTCTGTTATTGGCTTGCACTCATTGGGCATCCTCTGGTGTCGACTCAGCTGGGTGGCTTGGGTGAAGCTCCTCTCACACCTCTCGCACCTGGAAAAGGCAAGAGAGAAAATTGAGAGTGGGAAGCTGCTCCTGGGGGGCCACCGGGCTTCGTCTTATCATGCCTAATCAGAAGAGACACTCAAAAGTGGCTTCAGATTTTACTGGCTCAAGAGGTTTAATTGGTGGCTACTTCCAAGGCCTTGATGCCTATGATGGGACAAGGCCTGTCTGATTCAGAACAAGGGAATCTGTCAATAGACAGGGGAAGGTGATTTCTCTAGAGAGGCCTGTCCTACTGTAGCTCTGATCACTGTCAGTTCAAATAGATAAAGAACAAAAAGAGATTTTTAGGAGTGAGCCATCAAAGAAGCAGCTTGTCTGCAGTTTTCTGCTCTGTAATCCCTCGGAGAAATTGATGACAAATAGAATTTCACCTCCTGCTAATTTAAAACCAGGAATCTTACCTATTGGAACAATCATGAAACTGGGAAATAATAATCACTTTCTGTGTTTCTCTGAAATTACTGTTTAGCCAGCATGATACAAAGGAGTGTTATCGTGATTAAAAAGAGACTTTTAAAAATATTATTATAGAATCAGTATATTGCTGAAATGACCATTGCCATCTCCTCATAGATTTAAATGATGTGCCGAAATAATGAATACATTTAGATGCAGGCTTTCTGTGTGAACATCCAAGGGATGTGCATAATTCAAAGAGAAACAACTTCATCTCTTTTAAAAAAGAATTGATTTTCCAAACTTTGGCCCTTCAATAATTTGACTTAATATTCAGCATAGAGTGTTTGAGATCTATGAGATAGAAACATTCTTTTCAATAACTTCCATCTCAGCAATTATCCTGCTACCTAGAGCCCTCTCATTCAACTCTTACAATTTTACCCCCAGGTTTATAGCCAACAACAATAACAAAACAAAAAAAAAACTAGCAAGAAATCTGGTCTAGATCACTTAGTCCAATTAGATGCTCTCCAAATATGTTGAACTACATGTTGGCTGTGGAATTAAGCATAAAATTTAAGCCAGTAAAGCTCTCATAGGTAAACCGTATTGGAATGAATAAAGCCTACATAAGAACTTTTTGAGCACATTAATTTAAATTGAGTTGACAAAGGAGATACTTGCGAATTATAAAATACAGTTTTAACATAATGTTGATGGAATCGTACATAATAATTAATTAACAGTGATTTAAGAAGCCTGTTCATAATCCAATGTAAAAAATATCCAAATGAAATGTAAGGAGACTCTGTTCAGGTACATCTTTCTATTGTAAACATTATATAGATAATGAATTGGTTTATTACGGATACATCAAGAGCCATTTATAAATATATATATATAATTTCAGAATGAGATAAAGTATGTGTCATTTTAAAAAAAAGAAAATTATGGTTTGAGAAACCTATGGCCTGAAAGTTACAAATTCATTCATCTTATCTCCACTCCCAGTCTAACATGTCAAGATCTTTAAGTTATGTTTCTTTGATTGTTTCTCTTAGAATATTTTAGCAGCCTGTTCTACTGTTAAAAACTGCACTGTGATCTTGACAAATGTAAAATGTCAGCTCTAATGTATCAGACCTATCAGCTCAATGAAAATAACTCAGAAGTATTGATCACCTAATGATTTCTAGTGTATTCATTAATGTCTATGTGCAGATCTTCCTCTCTCCAGAGTTCTTGAAATGCTGATGACACATTAGTGTGTTGCTGATTGTTTATTAGAAAACTGATTAGTTACTGGATTAGTGTGTCAAAATCTACTACCTTTCATTGCTTGATAAACTTGCAAATTATGAATTTGTTTTTCATTATGAACACCTTGAAATCAATTCATTTTAGGCTTAGTTTCTATAGCACAATAAAGTGATATCTACTTAGATTTGATTTTTTTTCTTTCTCTTTTCTATACCAACAAAGCTACAGATATGACATACAGTATATTTCATGTGCATATGTCTGTTTGTCTCTCCGTCTCATATATCTATCCTCCAAGTCAGTGTTAATTCTAGTTATTGCCTGGGCAAATCCCTGCAGCTTTCTTAACAAAATTTTTCAACCATAATTTGCTATTGCCTTCTTCTAAGGGCAGAGAGAGTGACTTGCTTAAGGTTTTCCAGCTGGTTTCTTCAGGTTTCTATAGTTTAACTATTATATCAAACTGGTTCTCACCTTCTCACTACTTAATTAATAAGCATATTATAAATCAAAGGCACAAGTGAAAACTGAAAACTTATAAAATGAGCAACAAGTTCTCCTGGATCATAAAGTGAAACTTGCCCCTACATTAGTGTTACAATACCAAACCTATTTCAAGTAATTTCCATGTGGCATTCATAAAATATCCAAATTTAAAAAGCATGACCATCATTAATCTAAGTCTATTAACTGAAACAAGATAAGTTAACACTTGGAGATTTAGGATTATTCATGATGCAACAAATAAATAAATCCTCCATACAGTTAATATTTATAGTGACCATTCTATACCTGTAGAGGGGGCGTGCATATGTGCACTAACATGCCTATCGCCCCTGTCATTGTATTTTTATTCTCTTTTTCTTGTTCTCATTTTTTGTTTGACAAATTCAAATAAATAGATAATAAATAAATAAATAAATAGTATAGCCAACAGTTGAATCATTTTTTCTTCTTTCCAAATGTATGTTTTCATTTGTATGTTTTATGATAAAATATATAATGTATATTTATACTTATATATGTAAGCACATATACTGGAAATACAGAACTTGTGGGAAGGTACAGTAACATACTATTGAACTAAATTATTCTAGTGCATTACTTTGTACATTATAAACTCTTACATACGCTATTCCGTAAATTTTAATGCAATATATCTGTTGAGTAAAGATATTGGTCTTACACAAAGCACTATTATCATTTCAATATCCATTAAAAATGGATTTCGCAGTTGCTATTTCATTACATAAATGTTTTAATTTAACTGAAATACATATATCAAATATTGGCAATTTTTTTACGTAAAAATCTTGCATTCAAATACAGCCATAGAACATATAAAATTAATGTGATTCACGTCTATCTAATGGAATAGGTCCCTAAGCAGTTTATTTCATGGATGGAACTAAACTGAAACCACTCTGTATTAATTCAAATATTTTAGGAAACAAAAAAAAAAGAGAAAGAAAATATAAAGCAAAAAAATGTAGCATTGGCTCTTAGTGGTTCAAATAGTAGATTTATTGGAAACATGACAAAAACAGAATGTTATGGGGGTGGAAATTAAATGGAGTCAACAAGGTTACATATAAGTAACATCTTAACATTAAAAGAAATCTATTTTCCATTTTGACCCGGAAGCCTGTACAATTAATTACTAAAATCTATTTACACAGCAACTACATAAAATCAATCTGAACTGCTAGTTTTTGGCTTCCTTTTCCATTGGCTGTATTAATCCAATGTAATGGTTCAGTAGCCGCCATTTGTTGACACGGCACTCTTGTGTCATTCTAGACTGAAGCTGAACACTGATTGAGTTGGATTTTGGAAAACATGGCACTCGCCTTCTTCTCTTCATACTCTGGGCATTCCAATGAGATGGCCAATCATGATTTTTATGAAGCTTAACTAACTTGGCATTTAAATGGTTACATTTTTGTATGGTTTACATGCCAGAGCAACCAAAGCAAGTGGTTATTATAATACAATATCAGCGAACACATGGTTTTAGCATTATTTGGGCCGCAAGTTAAAAAAAAGAAACTAATGGAATATTGCTAGTATTTCACCTGAATATGACAATGGCTGTCAAAAGTTGTTCAAGGAAACTATTCCACAAACAGAATCTGAAACAGTATCTCCTCTGTCTGATATGGTTTCTCAAATAATACTTTGCTGTTACTATCAATATAAAAATATTTTAGTGGCTACTGGCCTCTGCAATTAGTGTGTATGTCTGTATGCACACCTTTGAGTCAGTTTATTATTATTATTATTATTTCTAGCAACTACCAGGATTGGTTCCTGCAGTTTTCTTGGCAAGGCTTTTCAGTTGTTTGCCATTTTCTCCTTCCTAGAGCTGAGAGAAAGCTGTGACTAGCTCAAGGTCCACCTTTGTGCCTAAGGCAGAGCTAGAACTCTCATGGTTTCCTGGTTTCTAGCCTGATGCTTTAACTACTGCACCAACTAGCTATCCCACAATTAGTAGCAGAATCAATTGCAAGCTTATTGACACTTTTAAAAATATGTTCTTTCAAACTTATTTGATTTAGCTGAACTTCTTAAAACATAGACAATCGATAACAAACCTTGTTTTCCTATGTACCCCAAACCTAAGGTGTCTGTCTCAACCACATCTTCCAAAGCAACCAAATCTCAGCATGGAATTCAATTCAGCTATAGTAATGATAAAATAGAGAAGGACAGACTCTCTAACCCCTTTCTGCTGCTTTTAATTTTTTTTCATATTGATAGCTGCTCTGTTTTGACTAGTTTTGGGAATTAACATACTAAAGGTTCATGAACACCTGAACCAGAACTGATTGGTCTGTGAATATTGTTGGATTATAACTCTTATCAATCCTGGTGAGCATCACTGTAGGCCAAAACAAACATAATTTGTAGTTCAGTATCCACAACCATGTTTCCCACTCCCAAATTCCACTCTAAAATATTACTTATACTAAACCTTAGCCTTCTCTGTGGCTGCCCCAGCTCTCTGGAACCAGTTACCTCCTGAGATCCGGACCATCCCCACCCTATTGGCCTTCCGAAAAGCGGTGAAGACCTGGCTTTTCCGGCAGGCCTGGGGCCATTGATCTCACTCTTGTGATCTGGTGAGATCCAGCCATGAATGGCGTGAATGAGTTTTTAATGGTTTTAATGTTTTTAATTTTTAAATGTTTTTTTATAATGATTTTTTAAAATGTATTGTGAGCTGCCCTGAGTCTTCGAAGAGGGGCGGCATATAAATTGAATTAATTAAATTAAATTAAATTAAAATTCCTACAGATTACAACAATATAAAACGATATAATCATACACTTGTGTAATTTGTTTTTCCTATTTAAAATACTTCTGTCTTAAAAGTTTGCAATCACTGTTGCTTGATGTTCCTCAATATACCGTACATGGCATATGCCTGAAAAATTATTTATTTTGGCATTCTTAGATACTATTACTGGAGAGATTGTTACGGAAAATTTTTAAAAAACCAACCACCATTTTCTGGTGAAATTACAAGATTATGTAACGAGAGACAAAGGATGCAGAGGTAAAATAAAGATAGAGGAAGAAATAAAAATATGTAAATATATGAATAATATCATAATCCTTAAGGACTCAACTAGCAAGTTGACTCCTGTCCACATATTTTTCTCCTAAATAGGTGCCACTGAAATAAAGAAGAAACAGGGCCAGGTTCACACGTCGGTTTAGTATTTGGAACTGAATTCAAAAAGGAAATCTCAGAAAGGGTGAATTCTAAATCTGGATTATCCTAGTGTTCCCTTCCTGCTCAACTGAGTCTTTGATTACTTACTTAAATGGTTTCTCCCCTGTATGTGTCCGGATATGATTGTTGAGTGTAGTAGCACCAGCAAAGGCACGACCGCAATAGCCACACTTGAAAGGTCTGTCACTGGAGTGAGTGACTACGTGGTTCCGGAGCTCTGAAGGTTGGGAGAAGGATTGGGAGCAGTGTCCACACTGATAGGGCCTGCAGAAAATAAGAAACACCCAATGTGATCACTACTTGTTTTGTTTTTTAACTGCAGCACATGGAAAATCATTTGGGTGGTGCCGCCAAGCTTTGATTGCTTACTTCAAAAGGGAATTTAATAGTGAACTTTCTTAAAATTTGAAATGTTCTCCTTCTCATCTTCCCTAATGATGTCCTCCACATGTGATAAATATCATATCCTATAAGCACTAGCAGGCATTGTTATGCTTGCTAGATTTTGCAAAGTCCAATACATTTGGGGATGTGTTTCTGTAGTCTTTTTGTTTTAAATAGTAGGGAACCTCAGTTTCATATAAGGATCTCATGCGAAAACATTTTTCCTCCTTTCCTCACAACAAAATATTGAGTGTATTACCAACTACAAACAATAGTATCTTTGATTCTTCTGAGAATGTGCAGTATAGTTGTTACATATACTCAACAAGATTGCTCCAATCATTTTTCTGTTTGAAATCTCTAAGGCAGGTCATCTTTAATAAATCAGGGACTTGGAGGATGGTCAGAGCCTGGAATTCAATCTTTCATTTGAAAGCTTATAGTGCTGAATATAATGACCCTTCTACACTAAACATTATCAATGCCTATGGAATCTAAATACAGGCTTTACTCATTAATTCTAGAAGACTCTTAGAAAAGCTTGGAGTTATTTAATACAGTGAAAGCTAGACTGGGCATTGTTTGACTTTATTGTGCTACATGTGTGTTCCTTATTCAGTAGTGCCACTGTCACACAAAGGACTCATGTATATGGCTTGGATGTGTCATCAATAATACCAATGAATGTATACAAGCAACCCCCACCCCCAGCCCTGTACTCAGTAGGTTAAAAATACCATTAGAACAAGGATAAAAATGAATGGACTAAGTCTGTTACTTCTAATATTAACACATTAAAAATGTATTGGTGGTGTAGAGACCTTTCTGGATAGAGAAACATCTCAACAGTATAAAGGATGAAGCATTTGTGGTTTGTTTTGCATGTGATTATGCCAACTGAAGGGAGGGGAGATATATAAGAGCATCATGTTTACTTAAAATGCTATTAATATCCAAAAGCAATGCAATGAAAATATAAATATTTTTACTTAAGTCTTCTGCAGACTGTAGTCTTAAAGGCAGAAATTCAGTTCAAGGTAATAATTAATATTTATGAAGACCTTCATGAATTGAAACCAACATTCCTTATATGTTCCTGTCATCTGTAATCATGTGACTATCACAAAAAGATTTGCTTGGCAGCAAGAGAAAAACATGATACCTTGGTTCTAGAAATCCCTTCCACAGGGAGCTCAATGGGCCCATTCTTTCAGAGTTTGCTATTAGAATGAAATCAATTAGTGGTGCTTAGATTTATTTTTCAATCTACATTCTTTTAAAATCTCTTTGTTTTAAAAGAACTTCAGGTTTAGAAAGAAAACATTGCCATGAAAATAGTTCCTATTATGACAAACACCCATACCAAACTTTAGACTCTTAGATCGAAGATATTTTGTGCAAATGGAAAAGTGTGTTAATGAGAAACAACACTACTCTTCCCAGAATGGGATTGCAGCTAAAGCCCTGGTTGAAGGAATAGAATAGGCTAAAATATACTGATATTTTCCTCAAAAGAAAATAAGCATCAAACCAATTTCTAGTTAAAACAGTTCACTTTTGTTGTATAACTGTCATGGATGAAATACTAACAATTAGTAAAATCGATAGGAAAAACTACAGCTCTCTGTCCCCAAATCTCTTAACTGATTCCCAAAATGCTCAGATTAAGAAAGTCAAGAGTGAAATGATCATAAGAGTCACTCTTATTTGGAGTACCCCACTGAATTTAATCCTCTTTCTTCTCCTTCCCACCATAGTATTTTGTCCAATGCAGTTATGGCTTCTTTGTTGATGTAGCTCCATCAGGATGAGTGAAGTTTAAGATTATAATATAGGTTATACTGATCTACTGCCCCAAATTATCCCATATATCTGAGAGTTCAGTCTTCATCTCAGTGTGATGCAACACTCTAGTTAACAATTGTAAAGGACTTAAAGCAAGGTATTTAAAGAAAATTAAATACTTTGGACACGGTTGGGACCCCATAATGTTGGGATTTTAATATTATGTATACAATACATAAAATTATGATGTGCCCTTCCTAGAGCAGATTTGGGATGTTCTAACTCAGAGTTATACTTTATCCTGGTGCTGCAGTAAAGAAAATAATTTGTTCTGCAACAGCATTCAGGTAGTTCTTGATATCCATAACAGCTCCTCACTAACCTCTGCTGCCATCCCCAGTTTTCCACCATTATGTCCGCCTTAAATGCTAGAGTTCCTTGAACACTCCAGTACTTATTTGTTACCTATTTTAAATATCAGAGTGTGTAATTGAAATAGATACATATTCTATTTTTTGCACTGCCGTCCCCATGTCACATTTCAGAATGAACTGTACATGTATATGGATAGTGCTGTAGAAATCTAGATCATATTAAAGATCCAATATCATTTAGACCAGTGATGGAGAACCTTTTTGGCACCAAGCGGAAATGTCAGGGCCGTGCTCTGGAAAAGCCGAGCTTCCAGATTCTAGCATGCATGCGCACCCAACGATCAGCTGGCTGGTGCACATGCACAGTTTTCACCACTGCTGTGCGTGCGAAGGGATCGCGGTTCAGAAAATCTGAACTTCAGAGGTCTGACGCGCATACACACCCAACAATCAGCTGACTGGCACACATGCGCACACTGGTTTTGGCACTGCCGCATGCATGAAAGACAGCTGATCATCGCACATGCATGTGTGCCAGAAACCCAGAAGACAAAAAGGCAAGGCCGCACATGCCAGGCAACATGGCTTCATGTGCCACTTTGGGCATGCATGCCATAGGTTCGCCATCACGGATTTAGACCTTTCAGGAGAGAATATGAATTATAAGAAAGTTCATTGGAGAAGATGATGCATGACAACACCTTTCAAGTATCTGAAGGACTATCATATAAATCTATTACCCTAGACCTGAAGTCAGATATAAATAATTTAAGTTACAGGTTGGTTTTCCACTGAACATTACAAATCTTTTCTTCAGTGATAAGAACTATACAGCAAAAGAATTAAACTTTTAGAAAGAGATAAGTTCTTCCCTGATGCAGATGACCAAGGACAAATTGGGCCTGATCTAGCAGTATGACGTGGGGGATTGGCTTAGAAAGCCAATTTAAAGGGATTATACAAATTTTGCACACCTCTTCAATGCAAATAATCTGTTTCACCTCAAAGCAGGCTCAAATAGCCATATTGCTATTTCAAACCTAGAAGAAATATTACTTTATAGTTGTAGAAAAACTTGGGCTGTGTCGTCCTGTACGCATCTTACAAGTCCTATTTCATATTTACAATTTTTTAATTTTGCTTTCCAAAATTAGAAAAAAAGAATTCATTTTACCTTTAGCTAGACAACTCCAAATTGTAGCTTCCTTTGGTTGAAAATGCTTTATGTTGCCAATGGAAACTTCAAAGCTTTAAGCATATTTACTCAACTGGCTGTTTTATTTATTTATATTTAGCTCTACCAACCTCTTTTATTTTTTTAAAAAAATAAGGATATGTCTTTAGGTGCCTCAGTAATTTTAGACCTGAGGAACAAGCAGCTTAAGCTACAATTCGTAAAACCTGTAATGTTAATGTACACTGTCTTACCAGCGTTTTGTTCTGAACAAATATGTATTGCTGAAGAGCTAAAACAAAAGAGCAAAGGAAAGAGACAATGGTGACCAGGCATACAGAACAATTCAATTAAGTGTACAATAAAATGTTATCCCTCATTCGTCAGCTGGACTGCTTAATTGTGACTACTTGCATCACTGATCACCAATACTATTATTTTACAGTGCTTCAGAGCACTGATCACAGAATTTTTCTGCTTGATTAATGACCTAGCTTTGGTCAATAGTTCAATACTATATTATTTTAATTACATTATAAAATCTGTGATGAGTGTTCCACAACAAGTTTCAAATGTAAAGTTCTATAGCTATAAGATACCAGTTGAACTGAGATTATTTAGGGATTTAAATTTTCTTTACATTAATAATAATCAGATTTCCAAACATTATTTGATCATTTCTTATGTAAATGCTTGTAGGAAAGGGGAAAAAGAATTCTTTTCTTTTCTGCTGAACTACCATAAAGAACTTTCAGTAAACCCTAAGGGTAATGATACTGATTAAAGGATTTATGCATGCATATATTAGATAGACATAGACAGACAGACAGATAATAAACAGACAGATTCATGCCAGTAAATGAAAAAGAATTGTCATGCAGAAGCCAGAACTATATACTGAGAAGGATGATGCAGTATCCTCCAAGCTGATACTGTATCTTTAATGTCCTAAATTTATTTAGTACTCTGGTATTAAATTTGGTTTATTATTGGATCATTTTCATACTAATGATAGAGAGATAGATAGAGAGAGAGATAGATAGATAGATAGATAGATAGATAGATAGATAGATAGATAGATAGATAGAGATAGACAGATAGATGATTGATAGATGATATAGACAGACAGACAGATAGACGATGATAGAGATAGATAGATGATAGATAGATAGATAGATAGATAGATAGATAGATAGATGGATGGATGGATGGATGGATGGATGGACAGGCAGACAGACAGACAGACAGACAAATAGATAGATGATTGATATATAATAGATAGACAGACAGATGATGATAGATAGATAATAGATAGATGATAGATAGATGATAGATAGATAGATAGATAGATAGATAGATACATAGATAGATAGATAGATAGATAGATAGATAGATAGATAGATAGATAGATAGATAGATAGACAGATGATTGATAGATGATATAGACAGGCAGACAGACAGACAGACAATGATAAGATAGATAGATAGATAGATAGATAGATAGATAGATAGATAGATAGATAGATAGATAGATGGACAGATATATGATTGATATATAATAGACAGACAGACAATGATAGATAGATAGAAAATATAGATAGATAGATACAGATGATAGACAAACAGACACACACACACACACACACACACACAGATGATAGGTAGATAGATAATTGATAGATGATATACATAGACAGACAGAGACAGAGACAGAGACAGAGACAGAGACAGAGACAGAGACAGAGATAGGGAAAAGGAAAGGGAAAGAAACAGAGACAGAGACAGAGACAGAGACAGAGACAGAGACAGAGACAGAGACAGAGACAGAGACAGAGACAGAGACAGAGACAGAGATGGAAAGATGATATAGATAGATATGATTTCTCAATTCCTTTTTCTAGTATCTATTTACAGGACATTATTGCCCTTTGAAGTGGAAGGCTTTTGGTCTGAGGGCACTTCATTAGGACATACTATTTCTGAGCTCTGGAAATCCTATGGCTTTTAGCACACTCACTTCTTTTATTCTTTCTTTTACATAATTAATAATGGAACCTTTATATATGCTTCTTTCTTCATTTCCCCCCTTGTCCTGCTATTCAACTTCATGTAGAAAATGTGCAATGTATACAACATTTTTGGATGTTGAAGTTTTGGAAGTGGCTGCCTTTCATACAAAGCTCAATGTAAATAGATTTCAGGCTTCCAAAAAAATCAGATATTTTACATTGCATTAATACTACATATTAAACGTTATATTCTAATGCTTACTCTTATGATCAGAAAGCAATTTCAGTTTTTGTTCAAAGGAACTATTCATTTTTATATAGAAAGTGAAGCTAATAAGTCAAACATACAAAAATATACCAAGGATTAAATATTTCACTATAGTGTATTCTTTTTTCTTGGAGCACTTAATAATAATAATGTGCTGTAATAAGATATTTTTAGTATTAGATTCTTTTAGTAAAAAGATAAACCAAGATGTGCTGTAATCATCATGAATTGATTTTCTGAGAATGAGTGGGATCATTAACATTTATTAGCCCCTGGTTATCTATTTTTTAACTGGTACCACAATAAACAAATAAGTCACTAAATAAAATCAATTAATTCCTTATTTCAAGGTGATTAATTTTTTTCTGCAAAATCAAATCATTCTTTGTTTATAAACAACAATGTCTCTGAAACAATTGCAACTGAATAAGAGCTATACTAAGCCCTTAACATTTGTCAGAAAACCTGCAGATACTATACTTTCAAAACTATCATTTTCCATAAAAGAAATGTATAGTGATTGCTCAGTAATTTACTTAATAAATAGTAATAATTTTCTGTAATAGAGGCTCTATTATGATGAAATCATTTCATGAGATGAAGGGGAAAAGATTTTTTTTCAAAGAAAGTCCCTTCCAGGTATTGTGCTCATATTTATTAAATCTAAGCTTTCATGTAAAATAAAAAAGATTATTGGCATAAGGAAATAATATTCAGTTGTATCATAGTGATATTAGACAGAAATACCTCACATATCTAGAATATTAAACTACAAACATGTAACTCTACAAGCTTTTTAGAAGCAATTATGCAAGAAAAATTGAATGTTAAATTTAGTCTATTGTCAGTTCTTTGATTCTATAGTCAATGTATGCTCAGAAGAACAAATTCTTGTAAGATGTCCATCATTATTTTACATTCTCTGCAAAAATGTGATGGGAACACAGAAGTGTCTAAAACTACTGTCATGGCTAATGCAGAATTGGGGTAGGGGATTGGGTAACAATGCTTTTAGTGATAACATATGTAACTTGCAACATTTTAGACATATTTTTCTAAACCTCTAAATATAATGGGAAATATGAACAGGAGGATGCTGCTTGTGAGAGACAGGTAGATTTCTGGATAGCAATAGCAATAGCAATAGCACTTAGACTTATATACCGCTTCACAATGCTTTACAGCCCTGTCTAAGCAGTTTATTGAGTCAGTATATTGTCCCCAACAATTTGGGTCCTCATTTTACCCACCTCGGAAGGATGGAAGGCTGAGTCAACCTTGACAAGCCTGGTGAGATTTGAACTGCCAAATTGCAGGCAACCAGCAGTCAGCAGAAGCAACCTGCAGTACTGCACTCTAACCACTGCGCCACCATGGCTCATAGTTACTATCAAACAGAAATGATGGACAAGATTGCATTGTTCTTAAAATCAAACAAGATACTCCAAAGAATATACCTGAAGAAAATTTCACATATCATCACACTAAAAACACAAGCCTACAAGACACTGTTTTTCAACCACTGCACTATGGCCCCTTTGTGCGCTGTAAAAAATCCAAATCAGTGAACCAAAATAAATGATAGGAAGTACTGCACAGCCAGAATCCAGCCTCTGTGGCATCACCAATGGTTAGCTGCCTCCATTTCTCCTTCCAAGTCCCAGTAACTTGTGGCATCATGATAGGACACACACCACCTCAGATGTGTGATGAAACATATTTGATCTCAATATGTATGAGGGACGACTCACACCCTGGGCAACACTTCTTTATTCTCCTCCCATTGGGAAGGAGATATAGAAGCTTAGGCAGCTGCAGAAATAGAAGAACAGTTTTTTTTCCATGGGCTGTCAGGCTTCTGAATAGAAAATAACTTTACAACAACATAGTATGATTGACTTGCAGGGCCAGTGCAATGCTCAATAAATTCACACAGTGCAGTAGGATTATGTGTTTCTTTGTATGACTCACTGGGTTAGGGATTTCTTTTTCTTTTACTGTCTTTCACTGTGAGTTGCATTGGGTTTTGGAGGGGTGCACAAAGGGAGGCTCAGCCAATCTCATTGTACACATGTTGTACTCTGACAATAAGGGTTTGAATTGAATTGAATCTGATGTGCTCATCAGTAGATGACAGGAAGTGCTGCACATTCAGATGGTCCTCAACTTACGACCACAATTGAGCTCATAACTTCGGTTGCTAAGCGAAACATTTGTTAAGAGAGTCTTGCCCCATTTTGCAACTTCTCTTGCCACAATTGTTAAATGGATCCCTGCAGTTCTTAAGCTTAACAGTGTTGTTAAATGAACCTGGCTTCCCTGTTGACTTTGCTTGTCAGAAGGTCGCAAAAAAGGATTATGGTTGCCAAGCATCCGAATTTGGATCACATGACCAAGGGGATGCTGCAATGGCCAGATGCGTGAAATAGTCATAGGTCACTTTTTTCAGTGCCATTGTAACTTCAAACGATCATTAAATGAATTGTAAATCAAGGGCTACCTGTATTAGCACATATCTCATGATATAAGCTTGAACATACTGTATTTATTACTCCATCAATATATGATACATGTAACATTTAATTTATCAAATTGAAATTTGCTACAAATGTTTTTTTAATTATATAAGAAACTGTCAGGAACAATATCAATATATATATATATATATATATATATATATATATATATATATATATATATATATATATATATATATATATATATATATGTTTTCTCAGGTTTTCGCGGGTGTTTGTATGTAGGTCTTTGGTTATTCGGGTCTTCTCCCACGTAAAATTGGAAGCCAAGACACTTCCAATTTTACGTGGGAGAAGACCCGAATAACCAAAGACCTACATATATATATATATATATATATATATATATATATATATATATATATATATATATATATATATATATATATAAACATGTATTTATCATTGAAAATGCATGGTAGACTGCATGACATTAAAAAAATAATGATGTGTATTGTAAGAACTGCTTTTTAATTAAATTGCATTATGAAAAAGTTATTTTTTTAAAAAATCACTTTGATTGAAGGCTTCTGCTTACCCCTTTCTGGAGCCCCCCAAATGGGATTGTTGGGAATTTCTGCAGCAGAAAAACAGAAGAGAAAAGGGATTTCTAATCCTGGTTCATGGAATAATGGGTAAGATTGTCGAGAACCAGGCAAAACAAGCAAACAAGCAAACCAAATATTGGAAACCGCTTCGCCAATTACTTCTAGAGGTGCTTCTAAATTTTAGACTTTAAGTTGATTTCAGGAGAAGCGTTAAATTAATTAGCAATTTAAAAATGCATTCTAATGCAAGAGGAACAGCATCTAGGGAGAGAAGGAGGTGTAAAAAAATGAAGATGGCAGCCTGAATGGCTTTCTAAGTTCTACCCCATTTTTATATGAGACAGAACCTCTTTTGTTCCCTTTTTTTTATTATTCTTCCTCTCCAACACCTGGTAAGAGACTATGTAACCAAAATGGGGAAAACTGTTTTCAGAAATCTAATTACTATAAAACTCAACATTTCTTGAACATACTTTTTCGGCCCTGGGAATATTACTGTCTACCATACATTTTTAAAAGCTGAAGCTGCTGCTTTTAAAATAATATAACATATATTATATCATATAATTAATCAATTATTAATTAATATAAATAAACATTATACATTGTTCTCATATCATTACACTGAAAAAATAATGCCATTAATTTTTCACTTATAATACATTTTCCACAATTCAAACCATATCATAAAGAATGTAAGACCCTTTTACTGCATTATTATTAAAGGGGATTGGCTTCAGATTTCTGGAGAGTTAAGGAAGGCTGTTGTGAGTATCCTATAGAAGAGCTATTAGAAAGAGCAGAAGATGTGTAATTATCTCCTGGGAGTAACTGGACATAATAAGTCATAGTAAACCACCTCAGATGATTTCTTAATATTTTTTTTCTAATTAAAAAAATATTAGGTTTAAATTAAAATAGATACTTATTGTCTAGAATGGGAATAGAAAATCCAAATGAAAATATTCATGTAATATATATTGTAAATAAGACAGTTAACAGTTACTACTATACTAATGCTGTACTATACTGTGCTACTACTTTTACTACTGAAAAAAGGCAAAAACACTGCGCTTTGTGATATACTTCTTCTCTTTTAGTGGAAATAAAAGGTACCTGCAAAACAACTCTCCCCCCCCCTTTTGAAATGCCACATATTCTCTATGCAGAAAAGCACTTACACTCTGCCACTATAATCATGCTACAGGCACTGAATGTCTCTATCCTTGTCACAAATCACTCACAGTTATTTTACTGTCAAATCTACTTGAGCAACCAGCCATAATATCCACAAACCAATTCAAGTTAGTGAATTACACAGGTGAAAAATAACCAAGCATGACTTAGGCAAGAACTGACTTTGGACCTGCAAACCTATCTCTGCTACTGTTGAGAAGTAGGGAAAGGTCTATCATACTCCTCTTCAGAAACAATGGCAAAAAGGATGGGTCAAAGCACTGGCAAGTCAAAGGTGTTACTATCAAAGCAGGTGGATTTTTAATCTGTTCTGGTGTTTGACACTCTGCCTAGGGGAACATGACTAGACAGTCCTTTTATTGGCAATTTAAGAACAGTTACATAAGGTTCATATTCCATTCTTTAGTAATAATTCCAACAGTGACTATCCTTTGAGTGATTTGAACAATGGTTTCTATGAGGCATTTTGCTTCAATACAAGTTGGAACAAAGCATGAGCTCCTACTGTTTTGCAAACCAAAGTCATTGCGTCTATAAGAGCAAAGTGACAGTAGTGCTTGACTTCACTCTGCTCTGGAACCTCTTTCAGACTTTTTTCTGCAGATCTCAGTTGATGTGCTTCCATACTAGATTAGGTTTGACAATGTAAAAATCCACAATGCAAGCCAGGGGTTTCAACCCTACCAACATGGGCTGAAGGTCTTTCAGGCTAGGTATGATGCAAGGATTCTGAAAACTTCCTATTTCCTAAGCACTTTTACAGTGTTGGGTCAGAAGTCTGAGACAAGCATTCTCTCGCATTATTAGCCCAGTGCTGAAGGCTGCACAAATGGCTTTATTAAGATGAAGAAGGTGTCCTTTTTATCTCCATACAGTGAATCATTTTGCTAGAAGGTGTACGCTTTGTATAAGCCTAATAATTATGTAGTATTAAGTGCTAATTAAATTATTAATTATATATAACAACAGTATTAACATGCATATTATTATCAAGAACTACAAGTATTCCCCTAGAATTGTAAATATAAGCACTGGGGAAATTTCTTGATTGTCCCCAAATCTTGCTCCAACATTCTCCACCGCATTACAGCTATAACCTTGACACGAAAATCTTATTCATTTCATCTATTACAAGATATTTTACAGTGAGACCACAAATAATTTTCCAGAAAATCCATAAACTAGTTATTGATTAATCCAGACCAAAAAAATGTTTAGAATATATATACAGGAAATGAAATTCTTATCATATATTTCAAATAGAGGAATAGTTGACCAAAGGCCATTGTTTCTTAAGGAAGATTTAAGGATAGTCTCTCTATTCTTTTGATACAGAATTGTGAAAATCTCAATTTCCAAGTTGTCCTTATTCCCCTAGCTGTCTCTACTCTCAACAGACAAACACTACTTTTGTAAAATAATTTTAATATTGCAATCAGTTTTTGTGTCCAGGAAGCAAACCCAGAAAGCTGCTTATAATGAAATTTTATCCAGCTCTGTCTTGTGTAGGTTAAATATTTAAAGAAGAGTTTTTTCCCCAAATCGCATGAATTGCTGCTAGAGTTGACCTACTACTGAGCTGACCCTTTCCCCAAGCAGTTGGGAGCACATAAGATGAGGCAAAACAAACCTTCACCTCCAAGAGCAATGTGATAACCTTATATTAGCTCAGTGTGGATCTGTTGGCAGTGAAAAGTTTCAAGATCTGTATTCCAACCTAAATATTCTCAGATGAACAATGACACTATAATGATATTGACTAAGTCACACTTTATATAATTGCTTTACTCAACTACAAAAATATTGAGAAAAAGTGCAAGCACAATATTCTCACACATACAATTATATTCTTTATTTGGTGAGAAAAATTTAGCTTGCTAACATTAATCTACATCATTGGAAAACTAAAAAAAAATCTAGTAATCACTGCTAGATGTTTTGATTGAAAGATGTACTTTCTACTACCATGCTTTGGACTATTCATAGCTTACATTTCCTAACCAGTTTCTTATTTCTAGTTTCTGAAAACGGCCCCAGAATATATAAGTTGCTTCAGTACTAAAAGTAAAAATAACTGGTGTAGATTTCCATTACTAAATAATTCAAACATTGTTCTTTTGTAAAATGTGATGAAAAATGTCCTCCTTCACCTCACTTCAGACTATGCCCAATCTTATAGCCAAACAACCTAATGGCTGCTATTTGAAGACTGTTTTGTGAGCTTCAGCAATGATACAGGGTTACAGTTAAGATTCAGTGATAGGTTGGGCCATGCTTAGGAACATTATTATAATTGAGTATGATTAAGTGTGCAAATAAATTAATTGTGCAAGGCAATGGACATTTGAATTTTTAAAAATGGCATGCTATCTTACTTTTTTAATCCTCAAAATTGTTATTGTGGCTGCTTTTATTATGGCTCAATGTTTTGCACATTTTAATGCAATGAGGATAATGACATGAATTTGACTTTAATCCAAAAATCTAATTTCTTACAGGCGAAGAATATTTGCTGTATACTACAGTACATGCATAAATATTTTGGAAAATTAGCTAATTTACTTCAGTGGAGAAATTACCATTAAATACATATATCTCATCATACAATCTATTCACTTTATTGAAATGAACAAAAAAATTGAGATACCTATGCATTCATTCAAACATATTTAGATCTCTGGTTGAATAGCTTAAATTCCTTCGGAAATTTTCAAGCAATATTGAAAAGGCCTTTTTTCCCCCTTTTGGAAATGATCATCTATTAATTCAACACATTTATTAATTTGTTCTAATGCAAAACCCACATAGAAGATTTACTGAAAAAACCCCTGAGGTTCTATAGTAGTAAATATGATTAATGTATTTTGATGAGATTCCTATAAAACATAAAAGATTTATACTCAGCAATGAAAACATATTAAATGTTTAATAAAATGGCACATCCGCTTTCAAAACTTCTCTCTAATCTGCTAAGGCTCCTTTTCATCACTGAAGTAGCGTAAGAACAATAGTTGTGGATTGTTTCTCAAATGATTGTTCCAGGACATTCAATCATTTTTGTTAAAGCACCTCTTTGTCACTAAAGGAACAACAAAATCCCAAACAATATTTTTATTGGGTTAATTTGATTTTTGCCTTTTGTGCTGCCAGCTATCACGATTGTCAAATAAGCCAGATTTGATTCATAAATAATAGTTCCATTATCTCTACCGGGCCACCGGTCAGGATACCTGAAATTTTAATTCACTTGTTCAGCTAAATTTCATCCTCAGTTCATGGCCATAAAATTCTGTATTGACAAACTTTCAACCAACTTTGACTCTGAGGTATCTAGTCAACATTTTTCTTCGGTGTGGATATTAGTTTATTGAATAAATGGCATCTGTTTTCCTCCACATCACTAGTGGAGTAGGTATTTCCTTTTGACAGCTTTGCACGATTTATGGCTTTGCATGCTCTGAAGAAAAATAGTGCTAAGCAAAAAATTCCAATTCATTACCCCTTAGTACTTAATTAAGTTCATACACATTGCACACTATAGGTGAACCCTGAAATGGCTATGACAGCTGCTGAGCCACAAGTTATATTATCTCTCAAAGATAAAATGACTTTTAATTATCTTGACCTGTTTTTCCCCATCTGGTATATCCATATATTTTCCTTCTATTTCGTCCCCCTCCTCCACTTTCCAAGAGATGTACCAAACTAAGATTATATTCTTAGCCATTTTCTCTTATCTGTGTCTTTAGGTGCCCAATATTTTTACAAATAATAACACTAACCTACAGCCATTATCTGTATGTTTCATACAGCTGCAGATGAATTGCCCTGCACAGGTTCCTCCTAATAACGCTCCGTTGCTGAAAAGAGTGTCAGCCTGATAAAGCAAAAGCAATGTTGTCTATATCAGCAGATAGAGAAGTAAAGAGTGCCCATGTTTTTACCTGTCAGGGTTCTGTGTACAAACATGCATTTGCAAGAGGATCCGCTGGGTGAAAGTCTTAAAACATTGCCCACATTTCCAAAGATGCCAGTCACTAAACTCAGAATTTAATTGACTTGTTGATGTCGGACTTGCGAGGACTCGTTGGTTTTTTACATTGATCTGGTTAAATCCTGATTCGAGAGAACCTGATTTATCCAGAAGAGAGAAATTCCTGTTACATGGAGTCTGTGGAAAGACTATGGATCGCTGTGGAGGGGCAGAGGGCGGTTTGCTACTTTTGCTGAATGGCTGGAGAGTGTCTTGTCTTGACATGGCTTCCATAACAGTTGAAGGAACGTTCACTGGGGGAAGGGGAAATAGAAAATTCCTGTCATTATAACACACCCTTCAGAAATATGAAAAAAACATTAGCATAAACACACACCATAATCTACTTATCTTTCATTGTATTTACAATAAAGCGCTGAATTCTAATAGTGGAGATAAACAGATAAGCATTGCAATGAATTTTTTCCTGGTCTACACAAGCAGTCCTGTATATGGTGGTCAGGAAGTGGTAAAAAAAGAACTCCAAAGGCAAATTTGAGATTTTATTTCTGGGTGTTTCCTCATGCCACAAACTTTATGTTAAGTGGAAGAACAGCACTGCAAGAAAAGACTATTTTAGCCATTGTGATTGTTTTCTTTTGCAAAGGCATTAGAAAAGTGGAAAATCTTATTTACAACCCATGATAACCAATTGTTTTCAGAATGTTATCACCATTTTCATAACAATGGCAACAAAGTTAGTTTAATTCACTATAAGAATATGAAATAGTCTCGGACATACCTATCTAACATTTATACATGATTTTTTTTTTCATTATTTCTCTTTTGCAAATTTTAAAACTCATTATGAAAAATTGATATACAATTAGTACCAAACAAACAATTTACACAAACATATATGAAAAAAAAAATTTATTAGGCAGTCAATTCAATGCAGATGAATAGATGAATAAATCTGGATGCTTTGTATATTTTCTCCAAGCTTTTCAAAGCAGGTAGGATGGGCATAATTCACATCTCTTCACTTAAATTATTCTTTGTTTTTAATTTGATTTTTATACTTTTTAATTGTATGCCACCCAGAATCATTGTTCGTGAGATGGAATTTATGTCTAGGTAGACAAGAATAAGAGCAATATACAAAATTGTATAGAGAACATGAGTAAATGAAATTCAATTTTTCAGGTGTAACAGATACCTAAAATAATTACAGTTGTTTGCAATTATGATATGTGTGTGTGTAATTGACATATTTCAGAAACCATAAAATTAATTATTTATCCAGCAACCAATAATACCAATGAGTCCTCACACTTCATTTCATGCACTTCCTCGTCTGGAACAGAGATGGCAATCCATTCTATCCCCATTTAAATGCCCTTGTGCTTTATCATAATATCTATACCTCTCAGAAAATTAAAATTTGAAACTATCACGGTCTAATTATTACATTTTTTAAAAATCATGGTTGTTTTTTCGTTTACAATGTGTCATTGATATCTATTGAAATTTCCATAGAACAAGAGGATAAGTTTGTTGACTTTCTAAGGAATTTATCATGTAAAATTTGACACATTGCAAAACAGGAAGAGGGGAGTGAAATGGATGCAGGATAAATAAAAACAATTTAAAACAATTTAAAAAAACAGGCTGTGTTCTGCCTTAAATGCTTAGGTTTCATGACAGGTTGAGTTACGTACAGATCATGGGAACAAATAAATTATATTAAATGTTTCACTGAGAAGGTAGACATATTGTTGCGTTAGTTTTTACTCTGTCTCCCCATTATATATCTGTGGATGTTTGATCTAGCATCTGGCACTAACAATGATGCAGTGGCTTAAACATGTTACAACTGATGCAGAAATGTATTTGGACAAGGTCCCTCCCTTTTAAATGCAAACCATTCCTATTCAGATTAAACGTAAGAGAATATATTTCTTTATGTACAACAACTAGCACCAAGGTCAGTTTCACTTCACTTTTTTTTAACTTAAAAGGATACAGACTTGGTGTTTATCAAGCAAAATATCTGTGCCAAGTGTCTTGATGTCAAGACACACTAGCTTTTGTGATGGACCAAGTGATAAATTTCATTGCTGGTCTCATAGTTCACAGTATCTATAAGTTTAATATTGGTCCATAATGCTCACTACATTGATGGGTTTTCCAGATCCTAACTCACATCTTAATGGAAAGAAAGGGTCTAGCCTGTCTATTCATAAAACTCTTTTTGGTAATCAGCTGCTTCTCGCTGATTAATGTTGCTTTAAATTAAATAAGGGACACAGTGGCTCAGTGGCTAAGACACTGAGCTTGTTCATCGAAAGGTCGGTAGTTCAGCAGTTTGAATCCCTAGTGCCGCATAATGGGGTGAGCTCCTGTTACTTGTCCCAGCTTCTGCCAACCTAGCAGTTCAAAGGCATGTAAAAAATGCAAGTAGAAAAATAGGGACCACCTTTGGTGGGAAAGTAACAGAGTTCCATGCGCCTTTGGCGCTTAGTCATGCCGACCACATGATCACAGAGATGTCTTCGGACAGCGCTGGCTCTTCAGCTTTGAAACAAATATGAGCACCGCCCCCTAGAGTTGGGAATGACTAGCACATATGTGCTAGGGGAACCTTTACCTTTACTTTACTTAAGTTAATAGTCTTGCAAACCCTCAAGTTAATAGGCTTCAAATATAACAAATATTTATTATAATCATAAGTAATAATACTAAATCTTGTACTATCATACTACTAGTTTCCATAATTAGCACCTTCAAAACAGTTTTCATATCTAAGGTGTAAAATTTATGTTTGTTTGTTGACATGATTCAGTTCATAGGATAGAGATCTATTTTAATCTAAATAGCAATAGCACTTAGACTTATATACCGCTTTACAGTGCTTTACAGCCCTCTCTAAGCGGTTTACAGAATCAGCATATTGCCCCCAACAATTTGGGTCCTCATTTTACCCACCTCAGAAAGATGGAAGGCTGAGTCAGTCTTGAGCCTGGTGAGATTTGAACTGCCAAATTGCAGGCAGCTGGCAGGCAGCAGAAGTAGCCTGCAGTACTGCACTCTAACTAGTGCACCATCATGGTTCATACACGGTACAAATCAGTGGTGGAATTCAAATTTTTTACTGTGGGCATGGCGTGGCTTGGTGGGCGTGGCAGGGGAAGGATACTGCAAAATCCCCATTTCCACCCCACTCCAGGGGAAGGATATTGCAAAATCTCCATTCCCACCCCACTCTGGGGCCATCCAGAAGTGGTATTTGCTGGTTCTCCGAACTACTCAAAATTTCTGCTACCGGTTCTCCAGAACCTGTCAGAACCTGCTGAATTTCACCCCTGGTACAAATACAAATACAAAACATAAAATACTATTTTTTGATAATGTGCCACTTACAGTTCTCATCCTGTGCAATGCACTGCAAAGGGATTCCAAAGAAAGATGTGTAGCTGTCATTATACCACACCAACAACTCAGTGCCTCTGGGAATATCCATGCAAGCTCGGTAGAATATATTTGACCTGGTCATAGGACAAAAGACAAAGAAATAATGAAGGAAAACCCCAGGATAGTTTTATTAAACTGTATCCTCCTGACCTCCTGATTGAAAACTTTGCCTATCAAAAGCTATACATTCTGGCAATCCCACATATCGCACGTCTAGCTGACCTGGTTCCTCTTCATTGAAACAGCAATCTCAGGACATACACATTACTATCTTAAGATGAAGATAAATACAGAAATGATGGGGGAATGCTAATAGATGATGGGTGACAGCTATTAGACTGTGATAAAGCGGCTACCATAAAGGGCATTTTGAAGTTTAATACCACGTGTAGGTCTTAGCAAGTGGCTGCATGTTGCTAACCACTTGTTTGTAGAACAAGTCAGGTTCTGATTTGGCTAATATTAGAATGGAACACCATTAGGATATCAAAGTCTGTAGGCTAAATAGGGAAGCAAAATCCCAGAAGGCAGCAACTGCAAAACAGTTTGGTTTGGCTAACAAAGAAGCTGTAGGGATGTGTCTGTATAGTCACCAGAAATCAAATTCATTGTGAAGAAGCTTCATCTTTTCTACTCTGCAGAGTCAAAGCGTCATATGTACTTTTAAAAATTCAGTATTGTTTCGCTTTTTTTAATTTACAGAAGTTGAGTTATAAATAAAGAACTAAATTCTAGCTAGTATCCCTCAAAAAGATTAAAAACAAAGACGAAAGTTATGTAAAATCTAAGATTATTTAAAGGTGCCTGATACTAAATAGTGCCCAACTTCTTTTTAAGACAGTTTTTAAAAATATTTTTAAAACCCATAGATTTCAAATATTTTTTCCAGCTTGCAGCGTTTTGCTTATGAATATATTTTAAATATATCATGCCTAACTAGCATACTTGTACAGCTTTTGAATGTAATCCTAACCTCCTGAAAATGTCTAATGGAGCAAAATATCATCATGGAAACTCCCAGCTTGCCTGCTGATAGCTTGGCAGATAAAGAGCTACCACCAGCTGGTGATAGTTGATGTGACATTTCAAAATGAGATATTCTGGGCATAAAAAGGCACCTATTTTGTTTCTTAGCATTCAGTGGCTTAAAACAGATATAAAGATAATAAACAAGTTACATGTCTTCTTTGACCAAAAATCCAGAATAATCAGAATAATAAGGTTTTAAAGTCACTAATATAGTCAAAACTGAACAATAGATCCATAATTTCTCAACAACTTTATTTGTCTGACATGTCAGAATGTTCCAAGTGTATTTTCACGAAACTAACAAAATCAGTAATAGTAATACACTGGGAGGCTGAATATTTTTGAACATTTTGAAAATTAGCTTTAATGTAATGTAATGTAAAAGCTTCAATAGAATTCTTTTTTTTCTCCAATTTTTATTTATAAGTATAAACTAAACAGAACAATGAAACGTACAAAACATAAAAACATATAAACATCCATTTCAATACATGTCCAGTTTGTCGCAACTATAATATACATTTCTCTTTGTATTTTGACTCTTCCTTATTTGGTCATTCCCTTTTATCTATCTAATATTGATCTTTGTTAACCTATGTTTGTTCTTTGTTTCCATCATACTATATTTGGTCATTTTGTTTACTTCCTATTGCTTCATCTCTTTCCTATCTTTCAACCAACTATACCACTTTTCCCATACTAAGTAAAAGTCATGTTCTTCCCTATTTTGTAATTCCTTTGTGAGTCTATCTAATTCCGCACATTCCATAATTTTATTGATTACTTTATCTGGTGTTGGTATATCACTACTCTTCCAGTGTTGCGCGTATAGTATTCATGCTGCTGTTATCATATGTATAATTAAATAAGTTGTTTCTTTTTCATAGTATCCATTCACTATGCCTAATAAGAAGCTTTCTGGTCTTAGTTCTATCTTTTGGTGTGTTATTTCCTCTATTTGTATTTTGATCCTTTGCCAATATTGTTTCGCCATTGGGCAGGTCCACCACATATGGTAATAGGTGCCTTTGTGGTGGTTGCATTTCCAACATGTTGATGGCATGCCGGGGAACATTCTTGCCAATCTGGCTGGTGGCAAGTACCACCTATAAAACATTTTATAGAGATTTTCTTTATAGGATACAGACATTGTCATTTTATAATTTATTTTCCATAGTTTTTCCCATTTGTCTAATTGAATACTATAACCGAAATTTTTTGCCCAGATTATCATATTTTCTTTCACTACCTCTTCTTCTAATTTATATCCTCGTAAGTAATTGTAAATTGTAAACTCAATTTTTCTTTGTCTTCTTCATAGCCTGAACAAAGTTGAACTGTTTTAAACAATAGCAAGGAGATGCTGTGTGTATTATAGGTTGAAATTATTCAGATTCATTTCTGCCTTGCTCCGTGTGTGTGCATACATACACACAAACATACCTACGTAAAGGAAATCCATCTGCTTGCACCAAGGCATGCTACCACTTCATTGTGCTTAGCACAGCCTGAGATCTATACAAGTCAGATAGAGGAATGGCCACTAAACTAGAGCTGTACAAAGCAGGCCTCTAGTGGTAATCCATTTCTTTATTCATTCATACTTCCCTTTATGTATCATTTTATAATGTAGTTAATATAATATTTTCTTAGAAGGAAGCATGCAATCTGAAACAATAACAGTGGAGCTACAAACAGTGGTAAAACTAACCTGAAAGTAGTCATATAGGAGCCAAAAGAGAAATTATTATCTTGACACTGTAGTTTGTCACTTAAACCAGTTATAGTAACATAAAACATCCTTATACGTGATAGATCGCAATTCAATAAATACAAGATGAGCATTCCTTTCTACCTGGAATAGCACCCTGCAGAATGATATAGCCATAGAAGTAAGGAAAGGCCATTTATAACACCACCTCATGTGAAGCATAGATATAAATGGAGTTTTGAAAAAGTTGAATCGGAACTGGTTCCTGCAGTGAAGAATTGCTAAAAGCCTGAAGTATGAGATAAAAGCTTGCAGGGATGGTAAGCCTTAAATTTAGTCCCTTTGTAAAAAATCGGCCAGAGTGGTGCAATTTGTTTCTTGTGTAACACTGCCGACATAAGGAGAATCTTTAACCACATTTTTCATGGCAGTGAGATATGCACTTGTCAACATATTTTGTCACCGCAAAGTGGCTCTTGGCAACAGGATCATAAAGATCAATAAAAAAGTGCAGATTCTCAATATTTTACGAGCAGCTGCAAAAATTTCATTTATCTTGTTATTTTCCTCGCTTACTGCCACCCTGTCTCAGGAGGGCACTGCTGGCTAAGCAGAATGCTTTTTTCCAACCTTCTATGAATATCTGACAAAAACTCAAGTCTTGCTCTCTCTCCTGCCCTCATGCTCTACCCCTCCCACTATTTTCACCCAAGCTGCACATTTTATTAATTCTTTCCACCATTACATAAAAATCAAATTGGGGCAGAGTTATAAATCACCCACATCTCCTGACTTCAGAAAAAAAAATACAGTCTACTTTGTACTTCACCCTTGTAACTTTTCGTCTCTCTGTTTGGCTTCACCTAACATAAACACAGCAGCCCAGCAAATGAATGTGCTAAAACCCAATGACACACTTTGGTGCTGAAAGAACTGAACTGTTTTCGAGCAATGGGTGGTCTCTGAGGAGTAGGCCAAAAAAAGAGGGGAAAAAAGTGTAAGCATACACCATTCCTTACAAGCTCACAGAGCTTCCAAAACTTGCAGAAATCTCTGCATGTTGAAGTACATCAAAGGGATTTTTCCTCTTTCGGATAATATTTCCTTTGCTGACATGTATTTAGTATTGTGGTTGGATGACTCATAAAGATAGCTTCGTGGCGTCCCAACGCAGTTGAAGCAGAACACATGCCAACAAACATTATTGTCAGCTTCAAAATAAAAACAAAACGTTCAGCTAAGGGTCAATCAATCAAGAGCTCTTTGAAGAAAATTCCATTTAGATATTACAAATCATAACAGAATGAATTTAAACCATCTGACTTTCAGTGAGGAGGACGTCCATGTACAATAAAAATTAGATCTATTTTCAGGGTCCAACGGATTTTTTAAAATTTCTTTACACTTGGCTGTAGTCCCTGGTGATAGATGCCAGGTTTTTTTTTAAACTGTTTTTTAAAAGCAATGGAAAACAGATCAAGAGAGAAAACTCTAAGCAACAATTACAGAATGAACAGGGAGTTATAAGATCTGTTTAATATTGACAGATGTTTAATGGTTTTCCATGGCTGGATTTTGATTGCGAATTTGTATTTTTGCTTGCAAATATGCTCAGTTTAAGCCAGTGAATTTTGGGGGAACAATGTTCCTATGCAATCAACTCTGTCTGCTGACTAGAAGGAGCCTCCTACACTCTTCTTGGAAAGAGCAAGCAGAAGTATGACATCATTCATCTCTCTCTCTTTCTCTCTTTCCTCTAAGAGTATATCAGATGTGACACAGCACTCTGCATAAGGGCAACATATGTTCACAACTGTCTTAGTAGATCAGAAAATACCTCGATTACAAACACACCATCCACACTCTTGTTTAGGCAACTTGAGTGACAGACATGAAGAGACACATTAGCACCATACCTGATGTGGCACATGGTAGACTGTCATGTGCCACAACCGCCCCATTGTGCTTCAACAATTGTAAATAGTACTCTTTATGACAACAATATATTAATTTCCATTTTAGTTTTGCTATGGAAAAATGTATTAATTTTTTATGGAAAATGTATTAATTTCCATTTTAGTATTGCTATTTCCATTTTAGTTTTGTAATCTATCAAAGCAGGGGTCTGAACTCAGTGACCAAAAGAAAAAGAACAAACCATGTTAATAGAAGAGCTTAAAACCTCAGAGAAACAACCCCCAAGAACTAAAAGAATCCAGCCACAGGATAAAACTGTTCGACCTCACTTCCCTACGGAAGTAACTACTCACAGACAACTTCATGTTTCTATCAACATGCAGGATGAACTCTTCATGAAGGGGCCCACAACCTACTTTTACTAATAATATTATACTGAAACCTTTCTTCTTATAGAAAATGTTTAGTGGCCCAAACTGGGGAGTTCTTTTCCTTTAATTTCCAATTATTTACTTTCATGTTTGAGTTGTAAAAAATAAAGGCACAATGACCATTGCATTCATGAAAGTTTTCTGGATTGTGAAGTTACTTTTATTCATCTTATTGTCTTACTCAGCTGTAAAAATGATTTTCGTCAATTTAAAAGTGTATGCATTTTTATCAAAACAAAACAAAGACACTAATATAACAATTGCCACATTAGCTGTGCAGTATTGCCATAATGCCTAGTTGTGCTAAATCATTGTTTCTGAATTTAAAAGGGAAATCAATCAATCTTTATTACGGTCACAAACCAGCAAATAAAAGCATTAAGGTAATAATAATAATAGTAAAAAATAAAGATAAAAGACAGAATAATATATCGCGATTAGTGGTGGTTTAACACCACTAGTGGTGGTTTAACCATCACTGTAAAATGGTGGTTTAACAGTGAACAGTTAAAATTTGCCTAATTTGACATACAGCATAGCAGAATTTGGCCACATTCAGAGAAACTACTTCATACTGATGTGATAACAGTAGCTACACGTAAAAAAGATCAGTATTTCGCAGAAATTTTATTAGGTAAGGTGTTATAAATTGAGCCCATGAGTCCTTACAGAAGATGCAGTACAGCAGGACGTGAGCTACATGTTGTACAGAGGGGCAAAATCTCAGCTCACATGATAGTTTTTTGTATCAGCCCTCCAAAACTGCTGTGGGAAGTGCATTGCAGCATGCTAAGATTAATGCCCTTTGGATTTTCAGAACTGTTATTTGATATAAATATCTTGCTACTTTAAAAGAGGGAGTTTAAAAGGGAAATATTGTTGACTGAAAGTTCATATAGCTATGTAGCACATTTACTAGGTTATTTTGTTTGCAAATATGAGTTCTACATCCAGATACAACTTCTCACATTTGTCCTTTATTTCTTAGATAATTATAGCTAATGGACAGGTGCCAGCAGAAAGTGTGTCTGCAAAGCTTTCTGGTTTTTCCACAGAGGAACTGATATTTTTTATTGTGAGTAAAGTGTAGGAAGTTAGCACCCACCCCTTTCCTATAGGAATGAAATATTTTGGGAAATATTAAAAAGGCAGAATATTATGTTTCCCTGTATGAGAAATGGAGAAGCATGTTTTAAAGACAAAGCAGCTCCCACCTTCCTGCCCCCAACCTTTGTCAATGGGCCAGAGGCAGAAACTCAATCTTTCAATCTTTGAAACTCATCTGCAATACAATAGAGCCATCTAGCAACAGAAACTAACACAATGGGACCCATCTAGGACAGAAACTCACCACATGGCAGCTGGGAAGATTACATCAGCCAGCAAGGCTAGCTAAGACCCCCCACCCCCTGGGAGTCTGACAACCAATCAGGATACTCTTTCTGGGCCCCAGGAAGTTCAAAGCCAGAGAGAGCATAAAATCCAGGGACTCACTGTATCTTGCCCCTTTTCTGTTCAGGAACTCAAACCATGTGATCCTGTCCACCATTAAACCATCTTTCCAAGCAGTCTCCATGTTTCCAGTGTCTTTTTCCCCACTTGGAGCAGAACC
Organism: Pituophis catenifer annectens; assembly: GCF_029215685.1. Taxonomy (NCBI): domain Eukaryota; kingdom Metazoa; phylum Chordata; class Lepidosauria; order Squamata; family Colubridae; genus Pituophis; species Pituophis catenifer. The sequence goes on from NW_027256882.1 coordinate 241,907,826, forward strand.
CAGAAGGATATTTCTTCCTACAAAAGGCAACTAAGTTCCAAACCTTTCAAGCCTACATGCCATTTCAACGATACATAAAGAACATGTGCTGTACTATGCAAAGCAATGTTCCCAAGCCTTTCCGTCCAAAAATGGATTAGGCCCACACAACTGCACAGAAGAGATACACCCAGAAGTATTGTCTGATAAACAAGCCACAAACTTGAATAAGCACAGTGGGACTTTCCCTCCTCTTCCATTCTCTTTATTTTGATTTTGTTCAGTGCTCAGTGAAGACACTGGGAAACTTCAAGGAATTGTTTTGTTTATCCCATGACCCAAGTGTGGTGTCCCTTGCAGATAAGAAAACTCAGACATAAATACATTATAGACTTATATTTCTCATAATTAACACATACATTTTTCTAGCTGTTTTTCTACAATCATTCTGGAAAATGCAAGCTAAGTATAATTAGCAGCTGGAGCTCAACTGGCAGATGACCTTAAAAGGGAATTAGACAATTTTCCAATCTTTAGGTGGACAATACAGCTAAATTCAGAGCTGCTGCTGAGGGACAAAGAGTAGGTTATGGGAAATAAGTTAAACTGAATCTAATAGGGATTACTTTCAATCAATATGCATACAGTATGTATATTATAAATAAACGAAGCTTCAGTCTAATCTAACATGGTTCATAGTCTGTTTTTAAATCTGAACTCCTCTGCCAAAAGGAAAGCAGGACAGTTCAATTATTTGGATCAAATCATATTTTTGCACTGGCCTTGTTTTCTAAACAATGGCAAAAGAGCTATCAGGAATTTTTTGCAGGACACAGCTTGATTGCAAGCATGAGTGCGCTACAGCACCGTTTAACACTTTCTGAAGTTCCTTATGCTGGCTGATATTATGTATCTCCAGTTCAGGTAACTGATTGTTTTTCTACTAACAGAAAATCATCACATAATTTTAGTGCAATTTTTTGCTCACACTCATTTAAGAAAAGCACTTACCTCTAGATACAACCTGGTAAGCACAGCTTCTCACCGTAAGAGAATTTACAAAGCCAATTATTATTATTATTTTGCTGCAGTGAAATATGCTATTCACATGGCATTTTTGTTGTTGTTGTTGTTTTCTGATACACATTTGTTTGACAAAATACTGTTGAAATAAATTGAAATGTTTGTCAGATAAACTGAAGTAGAACTTACCTGTATTGGACTACAGTTAAATTTTGTTCCCCACAGTGCCGTGCACATCGAATATATCTCATCCAACTTGACTTACTGGGTTCCCCACCATCAATAAAGTGCTGTAGTGTCCCATCTTGGTCATATATCTGTAAAGAGGTCAGAAGTCAAGTCATTAGAATGAATCATCCGCAGTCATATTTGCTGTTGCTATGTGCCACTCTGAGAAATTTATTGCAGTGTGATTTCACAGCTTATTAATGCTCTCAGAAATCAGAGGAAACAAATGACAAAATATTTTTTTGTGGTAGCGGTCTATCATGCTTTTCTTATCAGGTTAGTCTTTCCTATATTTAGCATGCTTTTCATGCATCAAAGATGTAACCATAGTTCCCAAAGAATATTTAACCTATTTTGACAGAGTAAACTTAAATAATGAACTGTCATATAAACACACACGCATACACATATGGAATCTGAATGGAAAAGGCTGAACAAGGGTCAGTGCTCGCTGAACATTTTGTTGCTGCTGCTTTACCAAAATCTTTCCCATATTTCCCAAAGCAAGTTACAAAATGTTAAAGAATTAGGCGGAAAATGAGAAGAAGCCATCCTGGGAGAAATGTATGACATTCCTTCACACCATCCAACTGAAAAATAATATCAATAATCGAAACACTGAGAAATCAGATTTAAACAAGACACAGAAAAAAAATCTATAGCCTTACACTGAATGTTCATAATCATTAATTCCTGAAGATGAATTTAGCAAAAATATTTACAGCTTCAATGATAGAAAGGAGTCATTGAGAAAATGGATGTAATCTAGAATTACCTATATTGTTGCTAAAATTTTATTGTGTTACATATAAGTATACATGAAATACAATATAGGTATGCTTTTGTGGGCTTTTTTGTGGGTTTCCCTCTCTCTCTTTGTGTGTGTGTATTTGAGAGAGAGATATGAAAAAATGACTGATGAAAATTCCTGAGTCTTATTTTACATAGATACACATATTGTATACACATAATCAAGTTTACAGAAAATGTGTAATTTTAAAGGAGAAATGTCATTTTATATGTTACAAACATCTTCAATATTACTTGAACTACGATAATTAAATGAACTAGATCAGAAGCAAGGCCAATTTTAGGCATCAGTTAAGCAATAGAACAAAAGAAAAGGCAATTATTTAGTACCCATACGTTGAAGAACAATTTTTCTTGCTGAAGGCTAACAGTATTACAAATATTCTTACATTTATGTCAATTTTAGCAGCTTAGAAATTCAGAAATTCTGTAGCAACTTTTCAAATGTTCAAATATATATCATAGTCCTGTTGGGAAAAAAATTGAGTTCCCTTTGTTTTAATTAATATATGTTGAATTTTCTTCCTGTATGTATTCTAGCCATACTAGATAAATGTATGGCTTTGGCCCCTGTCATTTCTTTCCAGGTGGTATGCTTCATATGAAGATATTGCCTGAGAACTCAGTCTGATGAAAAATCCTTCCTTCCAACGATTTTAACTTATGTAGTTAAAACCTTCTATATAGTACTTACACAGCAAACTCACACTGTAGCAATCAGACAGTATAAGATAGATACTCCTCGTTTATGACCGCAATTGGGATTGGCAACTTGGTCATTATAGTAAATAAAGTAATCACTAAGTACAATGATTTTATGATCTTATTTCAGTTTTCTTTTGCTTTAAAGATTTGTGATGTCGTGATACTTTTTCATCACCACCATAACTGCAAGCATTCACACTTTTTTAGGTGATTAGATTTCTCTCCTACCCAGTAGCTAATCTTTCTTGTGGTTCTTAGTAAAACTGAGCACTTAATAGCAAAAAAAAATGTTTAATGTATCTGTTCCTCATCCTTGTTGCCAAAAAGTACTTCTGGTTGCAGACAGTGGTGTGTAAGAACAGCTTCCCATCAATCACAGCTTTGGTGTGACTAATTTTTCCCCAAAGTAACACAAAAATGATGGACTAATTTGTCTTGACTGTGTGTATTTCATTTTCTCTCACTCATCCATCCCAACTCCTTATTTCATTTTGGAGACAAGGAGAAGCTGAGATGTTCAAGTCTGGACAATGCCAATTTCATTCCCAGTTTCTCCAGACCAAGCAAAAGTGGATATGATAGATGTATTACCAAACAAGAATGTCAAGAACAATCCCAGAGCCTAATGACCAATCAGCTAATCAAAAGTCACCTGAAAAGAAGTTGAATCAATTCTCTGTCTAAGCTATTAACCAATCCTGAAGCCACAAACTATTCACTCCTTCCATAACTATATAAAGAGAATTGAAATAATGGATATATCTCACTCCCTAGTCTCAATTTGCACTAAAGACCTTTGTTTATTCACTTGCAGAATAAAACAAATCCCCACCCCAAGCACTTATATTGGGATGAACTTGCCAGGCTATTAAGCCATAATACCTTCTGTACTAAAAAAAAAAAAATACTGCAACAAAGCCTGAAAGAGATGAAGGTGGCAAGATATCATATCATCAGTTTTGCAACCAGACACTCTTCCTAAAATGTCTAATCATGGTTAAAGTTCTGTATCTGACCTAGAATAGTGGGGCAACATGTTCTAAATAAAGTTCAATCATTTTGAGGTGGAAAGACTGGTACTCACTGCAAGGCACCTACAGTCCATAAAATTTTCACTCCATAGTGGTAAACTAATCCCTTTCCTGCAACCCACCCTTTACACAAAAGAGAAAAAAGTAAGCAAAAGCTCCGAGCTGTCCTGAAGAGAAAAGGAAAGAAGACCCTCCTTTCCTTCTCCTTGTCAATTTCATTCTTGCTAAGAATAAGCATCATCTCTCATCCCTCTCAAACTGCAAAGACTATTGGTAGCAGACAGTGCTGATCAGGAACCACTTAAAGGACCCATTAGGATGGCTGAAACTCAAAAACTGACAGGTGGCAAGCAATTCCTCCAATGAAACAGAATAGCTTTATCATTGCAAAATGAAATGTTGCTTTGCACGAATGGCATTCCAGGTTACTGATAAACCCTTCCCCCCTATAAATTTCAATCAGTTGCTGAATTCAGCAAATCATCTCATCTCAATTAATTTGAAGCTAATTTTGAACTGGCATAGTCTTCCACACTAAATTGCTGAAGTATCTTTGGTTTACATGAGATATAAAGTTTCACAAAATTTAGTGCACAATGCTTTTTTCTAAATTCTCAAACACACTCAGTATTAAGTATCAACTTCCTAACATCAAAGCAGCAGCATTATCTCCATGGAATGGGGTGCCAACTAAGAAAAGATAAAGCTGTGCCAGAGTTAGGGCTGGTGAAAGTGTTTGGGTATCCCACTGGAGCTCCCTGCCGAAAACTCACTAAAAATTGTGAAAAATTGGAACTGCTTGCCAAAAACTGACTAAAAATTTCAACAGAGAAGCCTTTTTCTCATGGGTGTCAAACTTGCTGCGTCACGTTGTTGTCATGTGATGCTTTGTGATGTTTTTCCCATTCATAGAGCTGGGATGAGCATGGCCTGCGCATGACACATCCGGCCCGCAGGCCGCTAGTTTGACATCCCTTCTGTATCTCATCCTTTATATTCATTATAACTGCAACTCAAGATTTTATTGTGTGTACTAACATCAGCTTTGGAGCTATATATGAAACTGTAAAAACGCTTATTTAAAGCCTTATTTCTAATTTAATTAGAATTGTAAATTTTACTACAGAATAATTTGTCACTATAGAGAAGCCCTTTCTCTGGTCCATCCACTTCATCTCGTTGTTTCACTTTGTGGACAGAAAGAAACTAAGAGGCTGAATACCATTTTCACTGTAGGGTATCTGACGATCTGACTTTCGCATATTCTGATGATGACATATCTAGCACTTTGCTGCACCTACTGATCATGTAGATTTTTGCAGAAGAGATCTATCTAGTAGATCTACTTTGATGAAAGTGTAGATTTCAAACTAAAATAATTTCAAAAGACTTAGACCTACAAAAAGACCTACATATATAATAGTTATTATTTTAAGTTCTTTTGCAAAGATTCCAAAATGAAAACACTGTAAAATTTTGTGTATATTTTTAAACAGATGAACTGTCAAGTTTCCAGGATGATGTTTAAAGTCCAAGTAATAAAATATATGCTAAACTATGTCTGAAATTCCCCCATAAAATAAATGAGCAATGGTTGTAAAAGCTGGAGTCATATTTTAATGCTGATAAAAGCCCATCATTCTGCCATTCTTCACATTCATTAGATGGGAGCTAGAAAATCAGCACGTTCCCTTGCACAACTAATCCTGAAACTTGCATTCAGCTGGCATTTTAGAAATTAGCAAAAAAAAGCCTATGTTCGCATTGTGTAGTGAAATCAGTGGCCCTCCCCTCAGTGTGGATTTTGTTCAGTATTGTTCCACACTGTTTTTGTAGAGATTAGAATGTTTACATCAGAACATGTTCCCTTCCCAAGAGCCCTTCTGGGCTACTCGACATTTTCCCTGTCCTACTTATCTCTAAGAGTAGCAGAGGCCACAGTACAAAGTGGACCATCAATCAATCTGGGGTCTTCTTCAGGCATCTCTTGTCAGCTGAATCAGAGGAAAACGTTGGGGAATGAGCTTTCCATTATCAGAGTTTGGCCTATAATGTAGAATATACCATAGAAACTTCTTTACTTCTTACTTGGCAAAGCTTTATATACTAGAAAAAAAGGCATGACAGTTCATTCATTTTGCTCCACCATGGAGCCAGATGATGTTTGATCGAACAGACCCACCCTCTTTGATCTCGCAGTCTATTGAGACTGCCCTACTGTGGGGAAAAAAAATGATCCTTCCAAATTAAAGAGAAATATTTCTGCATCCAGCTGTTAAAATGTGGCATATTTGCCATTCTTCAGTGTCCTGGCAAAGTGCCACATTTCAGGCTGTGTTTCAAGCCTATCTTTTTTCTCCTTTTCTCAGCCATCATAGCCACAAATATGCTCAACATCACTATATAACCTCAATACTAAATGGGGAAATAAAAGTACTACTTTATATCTCTGTGAACTTTATTACAAATATTTATACATATTTCTCTTATATGAATGTACATATTTGGTTTTCTAAGAACCATCTAAATCAGAAATTGTTTTGAGTATTATATATTACATATGAAATATCAAGATTTAAAATATCTTTTACCTAAGAAAAATGATTTTTAGTTTAGTTCTGATTATAATAACCAAACCATGAAGTCAACCTTGTAGAGGTTTCGTTTACAAATGAAATGTGTTTGGATGTTTCTCATGTGCATTTGAACCCACATCAAAAAAGTGGCTCGGGTACAGCAGGACCTAGTTCTGTTTAAATTAAGACAAACTTCTCATGAAAGCTTGAATAAACATTTAGATTTAAGTAATCAAGAAAATCTGTATCTTCTCATATTTATTAAGTGCAATTTTTGGAGTTATAAAAACTTCTGTCACAAATTGTGTATACTGTAAATTAAGTATAGACTACATCATTGCAGTACTTCCCCATCTACTGAGGTGAAATGAGACACAATAGGTCCTAAATTCACTTTTACTCTCTTCCTTTTCACTTTTAGGTTTATTCATATGAATAAAAATCACATTTAACTAGGCACTGGCACATTCATAGGCTCCGGAACCTCTAGCCTACTATTTATTTTACAGAATAAATGATTTGTACTCAGTACACTAATCAAAAACTAAAGTTTTAAAAAGAAATCAAAACATATATGAGTCCAAAAGGAAGCACTAATTTATTTCAACTATTCAAATTAAATTAACATTTTATCAATTTCAAAACCAAAGTTGATTCTTAACAGAACTAAAAAGAAAAGAATAGGAATCCTCCTCCTCCTCCTTCTCGTCATCATCATCATCATCATGCTGATGCTTTCACAGATGTAATTTCAATAGGACAATAATAATTATAGTAGTCCTTGGTTAAGGAACACTCTTCAGCAACTGTTTAAAGTTGTGACCAGTGAATGAGTAGTACGTAGTTCTCTAATTTCTAGCCCTCACAGCACCCCCACAGTCACATGATTGTTATCTGGGCACTTGACAACTGGCTTATATTTATCATAGTTTCAGCATGCCAAAATCACATGGTTGCCATCAGTGGTGGGTTTCAAAATTTTTTATTACTGGTTCTGTGAGTGTAGCTTGGTGGGCATGGCATGACTTGGTGGGCATGGCTTGGTGGGCATGGCAGGGGAAGCATACTGTAAAATCTTCATTCCCTCCCCAATCCAGGGGAAGGTTACTGCAAAATCCCCATTTCCTCCCAATCAGCTGGGACTTGGGAGGTAGAGAATAGATGGGGGCGGGGTCAGTCAGAATTTTTACTACTGATTCTCCAAACTACTCAACATTTCTGCTACCGGTTCTCCAAAACTGGTCAGAACCTGCTGAAACCCACCTCTGGTCGCCATTTGCGACCTTTTCTGCCAGCTTCTCACAATCAAAGTCAATGGGGAAGCCAGCAAGGAAGATTCCAAGACTCTTCCACTGTGTTTTCTCCTGAAGAGCCCCCACTGGACTATGAGATCGCAGGAATCCTGCATTCTGTGGTGCTTTCATGCTGCAGCACTCAATTCCCAGCCTGCACACTCGCCACAACAACTCCCCCTCCCCCCCGCCTCACTCTGTAGTACTCACCCACCTAGAGAAAAACTCTGTTTTTCTTGAAAAGGAGAACTGCTAAATATCTGCTTACGGTATTATGATACAACAATCCTGTCATAACTACCCTCTTTAAGCAATGGTTTACATACAGGTAGAAACTGTTATTATTCAATCTAGAATTGGGGATTATTTTTGTCATGATTGAATAATGCTGTAAAACCAGCTTTAATAATTTGCATGAGAATACATTCCAACTCAATGTTGCTCTCCGTATAAGATATAACTCAGGTCTTTTTCAAGGCTGCAGTACAGATATTCTTTAATTTTAAGATTTATGTTCCATATTTGCAAGAAGACCAAAATATATTCTTTTTTTAAAAGAATATTTTAAAAATATCCAAGTATTTGTAGTCATTTTGTGATCATAATTAAGCAGATGCCTTTGGTTCTTAAGTTATATTTAACAACTTTCAAAATGAAATGCTCCAGAGAATTTTCCTCCATTATTTTTTTAAATAAGAAAATGGTTCTTTTTTCTTTCTTTTTTTTACTAAAAATGTTAGCCACAATGATTTCCAAGGTTCTCCTCTGTACTACCAACAGCTTTATTTACTTGTTGCAAAGTGTCACTTTTTAACATTATGGTGTTTACCTAATTCTACTACATTCTGATGCTTACCACTTACTAAGGCACTAAGCAATCACACTTCCAATAAATCTGAGTCATTCTGGTAACACTTGTAACGTGAGTTTTTTTGTTTTTGTTTTTGTTTTTTTTACAATATCCTCATTTTTTTCAATATATTCAATCCAGTAAAAGTAAACTGAGTTTAAAGACATCTGTCAGGGCAAGAAGATACTGTGAAGACACAACAGCCCCAGGGAATCTCTGATTATTACAAGAGTCACAGCCAGCTTAGATAAGATACTGCTGTGATACAGAAACTACTGTGACCATCATTTCTAGACTTATCATTTTAGACAGCTAAGATTTGTTTAATGACAGCCTAAGAGACTTAGGTGCTAGTATAAAAACAGAGAGATCAAGGTGCCATGGTTTTCCCCTATATGGTCTAAAGATTAGTTCTTTTCAAAATGATTGTCAAGTGGAGTACATTTGCTTCCTTTTCTTGAAAGGTTTATCGTTGTTTGAATCAAATGCATCAAACAATTTTTATCAAATGCATCAAGCATTTGATCAAATGCATCAAGCAAAATGAATCAAATGCATCAAATGCATGAAGCAATTTTTAGTATTTTATTGCTTTTAATAATTTCTAGTATTAATTTCTCATTTTAATATTCAGTTTTCAAAGTCCAATAAAGTATTCTACTATTAGCACACAATTATATAGAAAAATGACCTACTCTGGGGAAAACAATCCAGAAGAATTATATACTTATAATTCTCAATAAGCAGACAAAAAGAAATGCCTTTCTCACTGTATCTCTTTGCATAGCATGTGAACGGGATAAAAATCAACACAATAATAAATAGTCTGATGTTCTTCAATAAAAGGCAGCAAAGGAAACAGTTAAAGTTCTCTTAAGAATTATTGCGTATGCCATAAAAGGAAGCTGTGGTGAATGTCACTGGAGAACAAGACAAGCAAGGAATAGATTTTTTTTTTAATTGAATTATAAAATAGTTAAGAAATTTGTAAAAGAAGACATATTTCAATGCTTTTACATAGCCAGTTGTTTAGCCAGAATAAATAAATAGACCACAGTAAAAGTTAGCTAGAAATATTTTAATCTCTTCCTAAAATGAATATTAGAAATCAATATAGTTAGTTCCTGCAATGGTTTCTTGTGGACAATGAATTTTACAGGCTACAGAATTAATTTTCAATTTAATTTCTGCTGGTGATTTCTACTAACGTATCTTGCTATAGCAACCAAAATCTTCTGATGAGTAGCTAGAGAAGAAAAGATCATCAGTCAGATTTGGCTTCCCTGCTTTTTCCAGTACGAACATTTTGAATGGCATTTGTTTAGGGAATTCTACCACTGGCTGAATGAAATGCAGAATCCAAACTAGTTTGCCTAATTTTTATTTCATTCAGCTGCATATCTGTAGCATTTATTTTCTATCTTTCTGGTCATTTAAGAAATGTTAAAAAAACATAAAGCAGTAAAATATTAAAAATAAAGACAATTAAAATAACTCAAGTTACAAAGGCCTGTCTAAAGAGATTGAACATAATTCATTTCCTTTTATTATACGAATTAGATGTTCTGTATGTTTCTGTTCTTATTAGTGTAATTAGCCATGTATTATTTCTGAACACACTTTGAAACAAAATCCTAAGTATTAACAATAACTACATATCAAACAATCTGAAACAATCACCATTGATTTTATTCATATTTAGTCATAAAAATCACCAATGAGACCAATGGGGCTTATTTTTGAATGGTCTAATTCTAAAACATAGTTAAAGTCAGCTTGATTGAACTGAATGGGATTTACATCAGATGATATTGCTGTAAATAAATGATCATAAAATTACTTGTCCAAGGTTTATGAAGCATATAAAAAATAAATTAATTACTCTTTTGGCAAAAGGTAGATTTAAAATCAGTTTGCACTTCATAAACATTTACATATAATATAAATTAACATTTAAAATATTTTTTTTTTTAATTTTTTTTTTTTAATTTGATTTATATGCCGCCCTTCTCCGGAGACTCAGGGCGGCTTACAGTGCGTTAAGCAATAGCCTTCATACTTTTGTATATTTATACAAAGTCAGCTTATTGCCCCCACAAACTGGGTCCTCATTTAACCTACCTTAGAAAGGATGGAAGGCTGAGTCAACCTTGAGCCTTGGAGAGATTCGAACCAGCAGTAAATTGCAGGCAGCTGTGTTAATAACAGGGTGCTTTAAACCACTGTAGTACCAAGGCTCTATAATTGAATAGATTTCTTTGAAATGCATTGTTTTGTCACAGATACCATAACATATATCTAAATGTACATTTAAAGATTTAACCACGACCTACCTATAAAAGCTATTAACTTGGTTTATCAGTATTTCAACTCATATTCAACTTCTGGAGGTCAAACTATGAATATGCACAAGTAAAAGACAATAATAGAAACCTGTTCCTGTTAAGATGTTACCAATGTTAACATATAAAGATGAGTGATTGCTCTTGACTATGTGAGGGATTCAGTAGCTTTAGTAAAGCAATGGCAATGCTGTCAGAAACATAACCAGTGAGTAAGACATCTGATCACTAATGGTACAGTTTTGAAAGAGGATATATTCCATTCACAAGAATATTTACAATTATTTATTTATTTATTTATTTATTTATTTATTTATTTATTTATTTAAATTTCTATACCGCCCTTCTCCAAATAGGACTCAGGGCGGTGCACAGCCTAAGTAAAAACAAAGCATACAAAATTTAAAAAACAGTATTAAAATAATTAAATATTCTGGCCGTAAATTAAAACAACCCAATTTAAAATCAATTTAAAATTTAGCTCAAGCCAGCCCAGCTAGTTGAAATAAATAGGTTTTCAGGGCCCGACGAAAAATCCGGAGGTCTGTTATTATACGTAACTCTGGGGGAAGGTTATTCCAGAGGGTGGGCGCCGTCACAGAGAATGTAGAAGCATGAAAACTTGACATTCAAGAATGAAGTGTTGCAAAACTGGCATTTTTTGAATATGTGAACAGACAGATATAGTGTTTCGCTATAATGCTACACACACACACACAAAAAAAAACACACAAGCACACATATAGTATGTGTGTCTGTGTGGGTATACACTGTTGACAATAAATTCACAACATTGTCAATTGAAAAAACAACTACAGAGAAATCAAAGGAAAATTTATATTTAAACTAGGAATACCCCATATTGTAGTAATCATGGAATATATTTCATAGATGCAAATAAGGATAAGGAAAGATGGCAATATTATACCCAAACTCTTTACAGATGGGATTACAGAATACAGAAATGTTTGGAGAAAGAGATTATGTTCAGGAACTGACTCCACTAGAAACTGAGATTCAACAGACAATAAATCAGCTGTCAAATTGGAAGCACCAGACACAGATTAAATATCCACTGAACTGTTTAAACCTTCATCAGAACAAGCAGTAAAAGTGATAACAGCTCTGTGTCAACAAATTTGGAACAATATGTGGCCAAGAGACTGGAAAATATTGTTGAATAATCCTACAGTAGAGTTAGGAGATGCAAGAAAAATGAACAATAATTGAATGATTTCACTCATTCTTCACATGCATGGGTTGCATAAGATCTTCCAAAAAACCAAGGAGGTGGAAGGAGGAATGACTAACAAATAGGCAGAAGCAGCCAAGGTTGAATGACTGATATGAGGTGGACAATGGACAGAGTAATAGAATATAATAAGTAATTTGGGTTTGCTTCATTGATTAGAGCAATGTTTCTCAACCTTGGAAGCTTGAAGATGGGTGGACTTCAACTCCCAGAATCCCCCAGCCAACGCTGCTGGCTGGGGGATTCTGGGAGTTGAAGTCCACCCATCTTCAAGCTTCCAAGGTTGAGAAACACTGGATTAGAGCAACATCTTAGATTGTATAAATAATGCCAGAATGTAGAACGTGTTAAGATAACAAAAAGAAGACCTGATTATTCTGAGAAATACTTGCAAGAACAGGGAGCTACTGCAAATACAGAATCACATTAGCTCAGAGAGAAAAGTATAAATAATGCCAGAATGTAGAACGTGGTAAGATAACAAAAAGAAGACCTGATTATTCTGAGAAATACTTGCAAGAAGAGGGAGCTACTGCAAATACAGAATCACATTAGCTCAGAGAGAAAAGAAATGAACAAGGTTTCCCATTAACCCATGTCTAGTACTCTACGCAACACATTTAAGACTAAAGAATTGGAAAAACTTACCTATGGAATCAAATTAGGAGACCTAACAGCTTGAAATATTAGGACAAAGCAATGAACAGCTGCAAAAGTTACATATTGAGAAAGAATGAAAAAATATATATAATGTAGAACTTTGTCCAAATCACCTTTTCCAAAACAAATTCAAACCTCTGTCCAGGAATAATTTCAAGAATTATATATCATCTAACAGGTCAAGGAATGATCCATCATCTTTTCCCCAAGCAGCTATGTTATTATTACCATCACTTTAAGAATCTATTTATTACACTGATGTACATTTTAAAATAAGTGCTCAAATGACCTCAGTTTAGCACTTCCTTTCTATCCATTAAATAAGGATGAATTTGTTTTCAGGCTTCTGAGTCAGCCTGAAAACAAGATGTGTATTACCTTTAATGAGGCAATTCCTTAAAGCAGCCACATCATTATTCAGGCTTGTATAGAATGCAGGGGGGAAATGGGATATATATATTTATATATATATATATTTGATAAATAGTGCAGAGGTACTCTGCTCAGTGTGAGCTTCAATGCGTTTCATCCAAATCATTTTTTTAAAAAAAATATTCACAGACTATTTATTGCTCTAGATTTCAAGAGTGCTAAAATGTTAAACTGTAAACATGGACCTTGTAGTTCAGCGTTCTATGGATACTTAAGAATATTATTGATATTAAATTGCTACAGACTATTTTTACTATATTGCTAGATCAACTTTCCCAAGCAGATAGGTATTTGCCATGCCATAAACTTGTTTTGAACTTGTTCTGACCATATTGAATAAGAAAATATTAAGAACAAATGTTGTTTAAGAAAAAAACATTTGTCTTTAAATTTGCAAGCATTTAAAGTAAACAAATTTAGTGAATATTTTGTATATATAATCAAAGGTAAATATCGGATCATATACTATCCTTGCATATGCTGCTATAAAATCAATGCTAAATGTTGCTTTATAATTTTATATTTTTATTCTGAATTTACCCAAATATAAAATGAAAGCTGAATGAAGTTTACATTGAGAATAGTACTATAACTCAGAAAATATGTTTAGTAAACCATAATTTAGTTCTAGGTCTGAGTAAGCACTTGAACTGGAACAGTGAATATCGCATTCACTGATGATTTTTATAAAAGACAAAAATATGTTAATCTAAAAACTGCCCTTTGTTCCTTCTATTTAGCAGCTGTACCCACAGAGGAAACAGAGTATAACATGAACCTAAGAATGTGCAATAGTAATGGAAAATGCATAATGCAAGTAGATCAATAAATGATATGAAGTTGCTAATAGTAAATTAAGACCAAGGTCTGTTTAGTCTAACAATGTCTGTGTTGACAGATTTCACCCAGACATCAAAACTTCATCCTGTTGTGACATACTACAATTAAAGGACCAAACCTGGAGATTTATGCGGGTCATTTATTATAGAACTATGGTGGTTTCTTCAGTGTTTGTAAGAGGTCATGAGCATTGTTTTAATATATATTTGCTTCATTAGGTGACAGGACAGAAAACATGATTCTTAACTCCAGCCTACCCAAAATGTAGGATACATTAAACTGACATGGACCATACCACACACATTCCATAATGATCCTCTTACTAAAAAGCAGAATTCACCATCACATTCATTATCAAATATTGCAGAAGTGAATCTAGATGTGTTTATTCCACACAATGCACTAAATGAAAACACGATTTCTTTTTTTTTAAAGATTAAATTATAGTATTTAACCATTAAGTTGATGAGACTCCTGTCAGGAGACTCACCTGGATATTTTTTTTATTTAATTGTATTTATTTAATTTAATAGTCAAGTGACTCTGGATGGTGAATAATACTATTAACTGCAGGATCTAATCTGGCTTGGTCACCAAGACCAGAGGTTTTGCCTTCTGAGCTTTTGAACTCATGCTGGAACCCATCCTCAGGGAACTTCTCTCTACAGAAAGAATCTCTGGTCCTGGTGATCAACCCCCATTGGATCCTGCAACATTATCCTGGGACAATATATTTACCTTCATTCATGAATACTACTAACAGTTTTCTATAGTGAAACAGATGTACAGCTGTAAAAGTTGCACACTGAGAAAGAATTTAAAAAATATAACATAGAACACCCTTTCATTGATGACAGTAAAACTTGAAATTTTTCATCCAAATTACATTACATGTATCATTAAATTACATGTATCATTAAATTACATCTGAATTAAATTAGATGTATCATTTTATTTCAGAATCGTGTAATGCTGCATAGCCCTTGCCAAAAAAGTATACTCATAGTCTTGGTCATAGCACTATATTATCATTCTTTCTAACCAAGCACTGGATACCAAGTCCCCAAAAAATAGACAAAGTATGAGAAAATTTGGATGTATGTGAATATAATTTATAAAATTTAATAAGTAATCTCTATTATAAGATTTTTTTCTTGGCTCAGGATTTAGATTTCTTCCACAATTTATGGTAGTTTTCTGTTTTAAAGGTAATTTCCATATACATAGATTTTAAACACATTCCTTTTAATAATTACATGGTATTAAAAATACTGTTCTGGGCTTCTCTTTTAGCCCCGGGTAACCTTATATCAATAGAAAAAGAAGAAACTATGAAGTTGAGTTAAATGATTTAGTGTACATACCACCAAGAGTCAAAAAAATGATTCCTGGTGGTTTACATCATTAAAAAAAACATAATAAAAACCAATAAACCAATAAAAGCACAAACCTACCATAGTGCAATGAGACAACGATGATCATTCACTTCTCAAAGTTCCTCCGGAATATTTTTCTCTTTAACAGTTTCTTGAAGGCCAACAAGGAGGGTGTCTCCTTAATCTCTATACAGGAATTAATATGGGGCTACAAGTGAAAACTTTGCCTGAAAACCCCACCCTTGTTCATTTTGCATGTTAATCTAAAAAAAATCCTCAAATGCCAATTAGACCCTCATTGAACTGCTTCTTAATACATGCGTATCACAGCTTTTGAAAATGTTTCTTGGTTTGTAAAGGCAACTAATGAAAATAAACGTGGGGATATACTGATAGAAATACATTTGATAAGCTGTTAAAATGCCTTCGAGTTAGACTGTGCTATTTCAAACTAATCTTTAGCTTTGTCTAGAGCTATTTAAACTCAACTGATAAAGAGAAGGTATGCAAGTGACAAGACAGAATGGAAAGTTCTCTGTGATGCTGAGGAAACCACCCAAGTAGTTAAATCAATTGCCTTCTGTTTAATTTTGCGGTTTACTTTCACTCTCAGAACTGTCTATTGTCAAGCATATTACAAAAGTCTTTAGATTGATGACTATCACTTTGTCTTTTTTCTTCTTCTTTTCCACTTTAGGTGAATCAATCCCATAAAGGTATTTCTTTTATAAACAAGAATCTGGTAGGCTGCTGTTATGCTGTTTTGCTAACTATTGTCCAAAAACCAATTCAAATACATATATATATATATATATATGAAGGATGCCTTGACAAGCATGCCATAACAATTCACCTCACCCTTGACCTGCAGTGTGTACATCATCTTGTCAACATATAAATAAACACATGATGGGTCATATTTTAATAGATTTTGTAAATATCAGGATCCAATTTATCAAGTGGCTCACTAAAGTGACAGCTATGGCAGCTACTGAATAATAACTGCAGAATTTATTCACAGTTATTTCAATAGAATTATCTATTGAAAGAAATAATTAACTGTTGCTCCACAATGTGCATAAGGTTTAAAATTCTGGTTCTAATGCCAAAGGTCAACAATTACAAGCATATATAAAAAACACACATAAACCCTATGAAGAAGTAAGAATATATATATCTTCATATATATATATATATATATATATATATATATATATATATATATATATATATATATATATATGTATGTATGTATGTATGTAATAAATAAAGTTTAACTCCTAGATGGAGCTATTGAACTCTAATAGTTTAATTTTTCATTCCATAATTACCACCTAACCTAAGCTTGACTTAAATGAAGTAAAGCTAAAATAAACAAGTCTGAAATAAGTGTCAAGATCCACTCTAACTTTTCAGAACTCCCTGATCCCCTTTTAGATCGCATCAACAGATGACTGAGAGAACTAATTACTCATGATTGTGCTTGCAATAAATATCAATATTACTTTCGTTTAGAACTCCAGAATCTATTTTACTTAGAACAATACTTTGTGTTTAAGAAGTAAAACTATTATTTTAGAATAATACATCTTAGTCATGCTCAGAAATGTCTGTTCCTCTAATAATCAGCATTATCTATAGGGTATGAACACATCATAGCCATGGATTTTTTTATATTGCAGCTAAAGTATAATCTTCTTAGCTGATAGTGACAGCACTATCTTATCTTTCCTGGAGTCTAAGCCACTGAAAGTATGACACAAACACAAAAAACAAAGTTCACATTTACAATTTCATCGTCATTTGTGCATTATCCCTTTTTTAAAACGCTTTAACTATCCAAAAGAAATAGGCTGGTATCCAAAAGTTTCAGAAAATAATATAAACGTTTATATAAAAATTTAAACTTTGGCGTATATCTTACTGCAACAAGCAATAGGTACGATGAGAAAGATTTCAAAAATTTACCATGTTTGTACAGGTAAAACTATGTGATCCCTGCATTTACTTATTTCAGACATCTGTAACCCATTCCCATTCCCTTGAATGTAATGCATTCACAAGATATGGATCAGGATTTGCTGGATATCATTATTACATGAACGAAGTAAGGCAACTGAGGTCTTTTTCTAGGACGCAAGGAGAAACTGCAAAGAAGAGCTGAGGAAAGCAAAGAGAATTTTAGTTAGGCAAACTATATGAGAAGCAAGTATCTCATTGAAAGTGAACCATTTCTTCCCGATCTCTAGATTATTTAAATCATCCCAGTGTAAACGTTCAGGGTTCTGCCTTTTGGTTGCTGTTATTTCACTGCTACCTTTGTAATAGAAATTACCTCAGTTATTTGCTTAGGCCTGATTCAAGCATTGTAGTTAATGGCTTTCAAGCAAGCCAGAATTCAGAAACAAACTTTAAACTATGATTCAAACACAGATTAAATATAATTTAAGTGTGAAAGATTTATAGAAGGGGAGATTATTAGTATATTGTACCGTATGTCTAGGAATAATTAATAAATATTTAATTCCAGTAGAAACATTAAGCATCTATTTAAGCTGTGAGACATATATTAATGTTGCTACAAATATTTCAGTCTTGGTTATATCCCACTACACCTATATTAAGTCGACACTTAAACAATACTTCTCATTTTAATTTAAATGATTATATTAATGATTTAATGATTATAAATATTTGTATTTATAATATTATGTTCAATTATTAAAAGTGCCAATTATAACATGTTACCTAATCCTTTAAAAACCCAAAGGAAAATAAATCATCAACACATTTCATGAAAGCAACCAAATTGTTTCTAACCAATAATTTTCTGGTTCAAGTGCATCTCTATTTTCCACAAAATTCAGTAAGGATTCAATACGTAAACAAAAGAAAAATATTAAAACAAGAAATAGATTTCAGGTTTAACACAACTGCGATCTTACTCAGATTAGACTACATCAGTGGTGAAATCCTCCGCAGTTTGCCACCGGTTTGCTGCCCGTGCATGCATGGTACGTGCCAAACGCACGCTGCATGTGCACGCATGCACAGTATGTGCCAGACACATAGTGCACACACATGTGTAGTGTGCACCAAACGCACACTAGGTGCGCATGCATGCACAGTGCACACTAAACATGTACTTTGCATAGAAAAAGGAGCCTTTTGAAGGTAAGTAGAACAGAGGGGGGGGGAACAGCTGTGCCGTGCGATTTAGATTCGCTAATATAAATTGTGTGGCACAGCTGATCATTGGAAATACTGGTTCAGGCAAACTAGTAGCTTTTATTACTACTGGTTCACCCTTGGACTACATTACAATGAACTTTTTCACATCTTAAAATAAATTGCATCTGTATAAACTAATACATTTTCTCTTTATTAGACACAGTACTAGATTACCAGAAGAAAATGAAATATAGACAAATCATATATCCATCTATATCTGAGTATGCTATCAGTTGAATATATATATTAAACAGCTTTAATTCCTTTAATTTAATATCTATCACTCCCTAAAGATGTATGGGACTACATCCTTCAGAGCTGTAGCCATTTTAACCTTGTTGCTTATGGAATTCTACCAAATGTAATCTTGTAATGTTTGGAGAGTCTATGGCTAGAGAAAGCTGCGTTAGAATATAGCAATATATTATAAGAATATCATAGAGAGTGAAATATTTTATACGCCTACTCAGAAATAAATTCTGTGATATCATTTATAGGAAAGTACAGTGCAAGAAGGCAATCCACAGAAAGCATATTACCAGAGTGTTTTGTTTTAATCCATTTTCTCCCAATGGTATTATAAAGTATTGTGAAGCATGACATTTTGAGTTACAATTCATATAAGCTACTACAGTACTAAACTCACATTAAGTCAAAAGAATTAAAAAGCTAAAGGTGCAGCACAAGGAAAAAGGCACTGATTCCATATAATACTAGGTCATGTTTCTATTCTATTTATAACTCACATACAGTGAGAGAACGGAATCCTATTGATCATAAGTTGATACTGTCATTGGTTATTTTAAAATAGAATAGTTAATAGTTAACTTTTGACACTAGTTACTGGACACCCTATCGGTCTATCCAATTTTCATCTTTTATTAATCCTACTGAATTACCGGTAAAATATTTAAAGAGCAATCTTGTATCGCCTGAATTTAAGCATTTGTGCCTATTTCAAAGGTGCTTTTTCAAAAGCCAACCAAACTGTTTTTTTCTTGTGGAAGAAGAAGAAAATGTTCCACTTCTCATCCAAGAAGCTTCATCAGTTCTGATGAATGAGAAACAATACCTTTTCTTCTTCTTCCTCAAGAAAAAAGCAATCCAGTTGCCTTTTGAAAAAGCACCTATGACCTGAATGACTGAGAATCTTCACAGGCATTTGTGCCTATGCACAAGGATCATTCTCATTAGGAAATGTACAAAACTGTGCAATGGCTAAATCTGGTTTTCCTGGGGCTAGGATAATTGATAACTGTATGCTAAAATTTCTATTGATGTTGATACATTTGCCATGCAGCCAATGTGATTCACCCTGGCCTGATGTTATACTGCATCTTTTATAACCGTAGACGGAAAAGAGCTACTGTATGTAGGTAAATGAAAAACCATTGCAGGCCTCCAAGGAATACCTGGCATGTCAATTAGCTATTTGGTTGCTTGTAGAGCAGTGGATGTGCTGATGTCCGCAATCAATTGGAGGTGCTTGGCAACGTGTCTTTAGAAGGGGTTGAAGATAATTTCTCGACTTTAAAAAAAAATAAATCAGTGGGATTCACAAGCCTTTCTGGAAGATCATGTGTTGTTAAGGCCTGCTCCGCTGCATTTCAGTATTTTTCAAACATTGCAACTTTGACACAAGTTATTTCAATGACCACAGCAGTTTGCATTCAAAACAAATAATATCAAGGTCTGCTAAATTAAATTTTCACCATTCTTTGTTACAGATGCAGCAAGATGTGGCCAAGATACAAAAGGATCCTTCTGTTTTGGAAACTTTTTATCATATCAGAATTATCCATATATATCCATATAATTATCCATAATTATCCTTAGTATATACCAAGGCAAATGAAATTAAAAATCCAAGATAAAAGCAAATACAGTTAACTCATTTCTACCATCCCTATTCACTATACTTCTCCACTGCTTTCTAGCATTGCAAACTGTTCTTGCTTCAACTATAAACAAGGTGGGTTGTTGTTTTTTTTCAGTTTTTGCCTACCTTCTCAACTTATCCTCTCTTCTGTCCTTATTTGTTTTGCAATTCAGCTCTCTTTCACAGTAATAAGTTGTGACTAAAAGGGATGGAAAGAGTTTTCTGCATATTCAAAAAGGAACTTCTTTCTTTGGCCAGTTTTTCTCATGGGTTTTCATACAGGTATTAACCACATGCCTTAGGTTTCCAACTTTAGCTAGCCAACTCTGTTTTGATGTAGCACCAATTTACCAAAGAATAACTAAGGTTTTCATATCAGTAGCCTTTAAAGATGATGGGGAACAGAATTTGACTTAAATAGATGTAATATTTGTAGGCCAGTTTCACATGTTGTTGAAAAGTGGTTCTTAATGTTAGAGGTATGCTCTCACTGAATGCTATAGTTAGTATATATACAGCACTTAGTACCATTTATCTTAAGTTTGTTTCCTAGAATCCCATTTTCTTAGCCTGGTTGTAAAATGTATTGGAAGGACTGAAGTGGTTTAATCCAGACAAGTTTACTGAAATGAAAATATGTATGTGTGTGTGTTTGTGTGAATGTGTGCATATGTTTGTATATGTGTGTGTGTAATTATTATTTTTATTATAATACATACACACAATAAACAAAACCAAATTACATACACTGCAAGTGAACTGTTTAAAAATATTATGCAATCTAAGTCATAACTCAGATACATCTTATTTATACAGTAGCTATTATTTAAGTGATTCATATCATGTAAGTTGAGAATAAGTCTTTTTGCTGTTGTGCACTACATCACAACATTATAAAATATGATTAATTGGGACTATAAAAATAATGCAGGCATTATTAAGAGTTCAGTATCATGCTGCCAATTCCTTTATTTTTAAATATGTGTAGGCTAGAGTCTAATGCATTTTTTCCAAACATAAATTACCAAGACTAGCAAAAACTAGGTTTGTGTTTTATATAATAGTGTTATGATCAATTTTATTTTTGTAATTCCATAACTGAAAATAAAATTATTAGAAAAAGATATAAGCATACACCAAACTCTTCAAGATGGCAAACTCAGAAAATAAGAACCACTTGGCTTTCTAGAAATATGTATATTGGTATATTGAAAGATTGTTAAAACAGTTTTCCTGCTTAACTTATATCTACAATAATATAATTAAAGCACAGTCAGTCACTCCCCTCTTCCTGGTGATTCTTTTTCAATAATCCTATATTCTTGTATTTCCAGGGCTGGCTAGAAATTCCATCACACTATGCCTTTCAGATACATTCCTAATTTGATTTAAAAAATTGTATGGCACTTTCTCTTTAGCTAAGGCAAGCATTTTCATAAACTCTAATAAGAACATTGAAAAATGATGCAGAGTAAGATACTGAATAAAAAATAGAGCCTAAATAAAGGTTAATGTAAATGCACACCTAACTACAGTATATAAGAAGCTACTTAATCTTGATTATTTGTCTATGTAGCCAATATTATTTTTTCTGACAGCCAATGTTTGTCGGCCACGTGGGTAAACCATATAGGAATCACAACCAGATGAGCTAATTCTTCTTTATTGTAATCTTGTAGATTACAGAATCTTGTAATGCTAAAGTACATTTCTCCCTCCTGTCTACTTTACTGCTGAAAAAACTAGAGAGGATCTCTTCCATGCCTTTTACCCCTGTCACTGTCCAGTTGCAGGCTATGCTCTCTCTTATCTGATGGTTCCCAAGGCAGCATCTCCTCTTGCTCCATCTTCCGTCTTTTCCACATATCATCATATAACCCTCTCCTTCAGGTGCATCCTCCCCTCCTGAGTTCACAGGAGACAATGATTGTGGGTTGTGAGAAGGAAATGTAGCTGTGTCATTCCCCTTATTAATTCCCAGAGATCACATGAAATGTCCTGTAACTCAGCTATGCTTATTGCTGCCATTAGGAATCTGATGCTCTCTCTCCCCATGTGGCCGTATGCCTGATGTGGAAGGAGCTGGGTCATTTTCCATGCCCACTATCTGATCTCTTGTTATATTCAAGGTGCCCTCTACCCCGTAGAAGTAGTCTTCATGCTCATTTTGACCAGGACCAAACTCCTGAAAGACCCATAGTTATTGAGGATTGGATTTGTTAGGCGTTGGTCATGAAAGCTGTGCCACAATTGTAGTGCATGCACACCCAATTTCTGCCTCCCATATCCTCTCTGGGTAGCTTTTCCAATGTATTAAGTATTCAACCTGCTTCCACCTCATCATTTTCCTCCCATCTATTGGAGGAGGGGTACTGTTTGTGAATACAGATTGCAACTGTTTGTGAACTTGCCCTGCTGTAAATGATGCTGGTGCCATTTAGAAGAAGGGAATGAGAATGTCCCCTTTGCTCAACTTACATCTGGATCATGCAGCCGATTCACAAGATGATGGGCACTTGTGAGGAGGTAGTTACATTGAGAATTACAAACTCTGTGTGACTTTGGTTACCTGAAAAGGAGCCAAGCAGTGCAAAATTGATCCTGCTGTTACTGCCTGTCCATCACTCATCTTGGATATCAAAGGGTGTTCTAGAGCTTGAATAGGCAACTTCAGTTTCTGTATTGCTTCTATATCTATGAAATTAGTAGTTGCCCTGAGTATACAAAAGCAGAAAATTTCACCTTCTGCCTGGAATCTAAAGTAACTATAATAAAAGTAATTAAATATGCTTGCCTAAAGTTGGTTGTCTGAGCTTTCCTTAAAAGGTGGTGTACCCCCCTTCAGAGCTCCTGGGAGCTGGGCCAACAAAGTTTCCCTGCTGTGCTTCTTTGAAGTAAACTGGGCACTTGCTGGATACATGCTCTGTTGATTTACAAGTTCTGCATCTCATTGTGTCAGATGGTGCTTTTACTAGGCATGATCTGGCCATGTGGCCATGGGCCCTGCAGTATAAATGCTGCTCCGCTACCTTCTTCATTGCTTCTCTCCTGATGATAGGGATTTCTTGGTTGTTCTGATTTATATGAGTTCTCCTGCACTGGCATCCAAGATGCCATTATTATGGAACAGACTGCCTTGGAAGTTGGTGGATAACTATTTTTAAAGTATTCTGTGGTAACAGTTTTCGGCACTATGCAAAGGGTTGAACCAGATGATCTCCAAGGTGAATTCTAGCTTTTACATTCTATGGTGTTTTGTTCATCATGGTGACAAAAACAAAATTCAGCCAATATACATTCATCAAAATATGTTGACCAATCACACACACAGAGCTCTCTTTTTAAGAAGGCAACTGCTGGATGATGAAATTGCCACCATGATGATACTGTTACTGGTCTAAGCATAAAACCCCTTTCCCATCCCTCACGTAGAAGAGAGACAAGCCATTAAAAACAAACCAAAAACTTGGCACTTTGTTTTATTTTATTTTTAATCCTCCAAAGTAACCAGCAATTAGTCAACCCACAGAAGATTCTGCAGAGACTAAAGATCCCAATGACACCACTTCCTTTGAAATACAGGAGGATAAAGTGGATAAACAAGTGGACAACCCTTCAGCTGACTGTGTTGAGGGATACAGACAGTCCCAGGAAGGACGGAGTCCAAGCCCATCTCAATCAAATTACTTGCCTATCTTCCTGCCTTGGACCTGACTGAAGAGAGATGTTGCAATCAATTTACTAAGTTTGCACTTTAGATTTCAGTTCAAATAAGTATTTGGACTATATCAGCTTGCGTTGATCGGAATAAGCAATTGCATTTATTTAGAATACTTCCTCAGCATGAGATGCTGGTGATGACATGGCTCAATCCCTTTCTGAACACTGCACACTATAAACCTGTTATTGCTGACTTCATAGGTTGCTGTTTAATGTCTGACTTTTGTGAGCTTGTGCATTTATAAAAAGAAAAGGTTTGTATCTTAGGCCTTTTCCTAATTGCATCTAACCATAGTACAAACATGCCCTGACAACATCATTTTTCAGCTGTGTCCCCAGGATGTTGCCTTCATCTTGTTCCAAGCCCAAGAGTGAAACAGACGTAAGTTGTCCTTAGCATTTTCCCCCTCATTCTAACGCCAACCAAGCACAGCCTCAATATATACAAAAATTGTTAGGCTTTGTCAGCTATTACTTTGAAAAGAAATCAAGTGATGGGTTTCAGTACAGACAAGAAAGGCAGAGAAGGGGCGGGGAGAACTTTAGTTTCAATGATTCAAGGGTGGCTGGAGAACATTTTACCTCAACAGTGTGAAAAAACCAAAATCCTATGGTGTATTTCAATGTCATCCTTCCCTCAAATTTTTAAGATGTGCTTTGCAGTTCCAAGAACTGAGTTATACACTGCAAAATTGCACATCTAACGTCATGCCCTAATGTGCCCTAGCTCAATGACCATTTTTGTCTGAGGCACCTAGAACAATTTGTTATTTTCAGGTAGAAAAATAAGAAAAATAATGAAAAGGCAAATGGGCTTCGTGGAAGAAGAAAAACCATAAGCATTCAGAAGCAAGTGACTCTGACTTTTCAAAAGTTTTGATATATTTGGCAAGGGATGTGTAATTATTCCTATAAATACAGCATTCAAAAATGCATACCGTGAGAAGTCTTAATTTCTAATTTGGAGGTACACAATTAGCTTTGCCTAGAAATCATTCTTAGATCCTTTTCCATAGAAGACCACCCACAGCACCTAAGTGGGCAAAACTAACTGATGCATTTCAATGAAAAATAATCACATACTATGAATGTTTAATTACATATTTTCAGAATATTATATCAGTCCTAGTGTTAAAAAAACCAACAGTTCAAATAATTGTTAGCAACCGCTGGTTATATAACCAGTTGCTTATAGTTTATAATATTAGCCTACCCACCAGATAATGGGACTGCCAAATGAAGGATTAGTAGATACATAAACTTTGCCAAAACCACAATTACACCAATGGTCCATATAATCACTATAAACAATATGTAACTTGGCATACATTTTGCAATAAAAACATTTGTTATGTCTAATATATTCTTTTTTAAAAATCAAGAATTCCAGAAAATATATGTACTTTTATATTTGTTGATAATATCTAGGTAGTTAGAGGTACCTAGGTACCGGTAATTATTGCTTCGGGAATGAAAAACTTAACCGAAGCTATTATTTTATATTTTAGATTTTTCAGAGTGTAAAGTTTCCATACCATATGCTTTCCATGCTGCAGCTCAAAGGAGAATGTTTAAGGAAACCTGAAACAATTGCAGCAGTCTAGCATGTTATATGGAAAATACTTTTGCAATCCTAAAACTATCACAGAGGCAGGTTGATTATCTTCCTTAGCCTGCCTCCTTTCTTTCTTTCCTTCCTTCTGCTTTCTAGTCAGTATTAATTCCTGGTGACTGCTTGTATAAGTCTCTGCAGTTTTTTCGATAAAATTTCTCAGCCTGGTTTGCTTCCTTAGGACTGAGAAGGATTATCTGACACAAGGTCAACCAGTTGAATTTATGTCTAAAACAGGACTAGAACTCACCCTGTCCAGGTTTCTACCCTGATACCTTACCACTACACCTAACTGGTTCTTTTGCCTAATGTGGCCACCTCTAGATGTCAACCTCCAGGCCTAGCAGTGTTGACTGGGAATCCTAAAGCTTGTAGTCCCAACACAAATGATGGATAAGCAGGTAAATGTTTACTGCCGCAATGAATTGTAAAAATTATTTATCTCTCAATAGAAGATCACAAAGAGAATATGCTGTATAGAGCACAGTAAATGTCTAAGACTATCAGGTCTTAAAAATAAAAGGCAAAGAAAAAAAGAGCTTCTGGTTATCATGACTAGTCTATAATTAGCATATGAGTCTTCTTTAAAGATAAGCCATCTCTTACATTAAGACACTTGGGTGCATGATTGACCTTGAGTGGACAGAAGCATCTTATTTTAGTGAACAAAGAATATAGATATTCAAGTGCAGGCCTCTTGTCAATTATCATTGTTAGAATCTGCCTATGCCACACTTGGACAATCAATTTTGTAAATGGTTGCAATAATCAAGGAAATTGCCTAATTTATAAATCCTCCCATACAGCATTTTAATGGATTCTTACATTTTCATGCTGATGCCTTCAAAGTTAAATGAATTGTTGTCCAAACTGTCATTGCACAAAATGATAGAAACATTCAGTCTTGTAAGTTACTGTATCTCATGGATATTCAAACCCTCAAAACATAATCACTCATTAGTGAATTACACGATAGCCTTCCATTACAGAACTGCAGCGTGACTAAAGAACTTGTTTCCTTCCAAACAAAGTTTTGATAAAACTAGAGGAGCAACAGCATTGATGGTTGGAAAGTATTAAACTTTATTGAAGTGGAATAAAAAATCAGATGACGACATTGCTAAAATATTATTTTTTATTTCCTTCTTCCTAAGCCTCAAATTGAATGAAAGCATGAATGGTAGCTTTTTTCCACCATTAGCCTAACAGATGATTTTGTTATCATAAAGCAAATGTTGCTTTCTAGATAATAAAATAAAATTAAAAGAGACACTTTGGATATTGTATATGGTAAAATATTGGTGTAGAGAGTTTTCCTTTAAATAAAGGGAATCCTCAAATTAAATCACAACTGGTACCCCTTTCTCTTACTGATCATTAAATCTGCACATTCTACATATTTAGACATGGTTATACACAGATTGCTATTCTTCGTTAAATCTTAAGCAATTGATTTGAGTCAATGTTGGGCTGTCAGTGTTTTACTTACTGCTCAATCTCACTAACCTGACATTTATGGTTTACTGATTGGCCTCTGTCAGTGATGGTGGCTGTAAATTCACTTTGAAAAGCTTTGTGTTAACAGCCTTCAGCCAGGCTCCGAGAAGGGTACGAGCAGGCAGCTGACAATTGCTCGACCTTCTGCCCTTATTACAGTGAGTAAATCAGGCTTTGAGCTATTAAGCTGGAGCCTGAGGCCTACACAAAAAGGATTGACATGACTAAAGGTCAACCTCTGTCACACATGTGTAACAATTTGGATAATGGAATTCTCTAAGTTATTGGGGAGGGGGAGGGAGAAAGATGGCCATGACTTAGAAATGGAGCAAATGCTGGCTGTAATTCCATGCTTCTTTGCAGGAGAGGGAGACTGGTGTAATAGTTATTCCAAAGCAGCCATATTTAAATTCAAGTGGGAAAAAATCCTCAGGACCCGAAACAACACTGGGTGAGAATGAGCAGTGGATTTGCAAGGCAACTCTACAATATTTCTAGCACGACAGATTCTATATGACAACCCAGCACAGGAATAGGAATTTTTAATCTGCTCATACTATCATTATCATGCCAATATCAGATATATAATCAGCTTTGGCTACATTAATACTAATATCACAGAATGTAACTATGTTGTGTTTGGTGTGGAAAAAAGCACTATGGCTTTAATAAGATCTGCTTCTAAATCAAGTCTTAGGTTTTTCAGTCAAAACAGTTCACAAATTACAGATCAGTGAAGTGGAGGAGTAGAAATAAACTAGAGAGCTGTTGACTTTACATATTTAAAAACTACTGTATTAGATTACACTAGACTAGACTAGACTACATCAGATTGATAGATGATGGATGGATGGATGGATGGATGGATGGATGGATGGATGGATAGACAGAAAGATAGACAGACAGACAGACAGACAGACAGATAGATATTATAACCTTTAAAAAAATTCATTAGTACCCGTGTTTCCCTGAAAATAAGCACCAGGTCTTATTTTGGAGGGATGTCTTACACACCGCAAGCGGTGGCACCAGTGCAATGCGCCATGTGGCATCCGACCGCAAGCAGACACAGAAGAAGTCAGACAGCAACATGACAGGTGTAGGGGCATGGGAGGCCTATCTAAGATAAGCAGGTGAGGGGAGCATGGGGTAGCTCCACACTGTAGCTTGATCTTTACTCATGTGCCTCACCCCATCTCGTACAACCAGATGGTGGGATGGAGTGGCAAGGTCTTAACTAGGGCTTATTTTAGGGGTAGAGCTTAAGCGCACACATAAAAATCAAGCTAGGGCTTATTTTTAATAGGTCGTATTTCAGGGAAATATGGTATGTATAACAATATTGATGCAACTAAAATATGATCCAAGCTGAGATGCAGCTGAGATGCAGAGATATAACAGGCCAATCCTAAAAATCTGTAATCAGAAGTGCAATTGTGTGGAAAGATTTTTATTTCCAAATAATTGTATGCATGGGAGGGACAAACATTCTAACTGGATGACTATTTTTGTAACCTGTTCTGACACAATACATATGATGCAATTGCCATAGCCACACCATACAAAAGAAAGCTTATGTGTAACGTATCATTTTAACACTTAAAAACGTACTTCTTTTGATTCATATGAAACAAATGTAAATAAGTTATATCTTATTAATAAGATATAAGAAGTAGTGCTTTTATTCCTTGTTTTGCCTGCTTCTAGTGATAAATGACTCTAAAGTCTTTTTTTTTCCTGATCACAAAAGTAAAAAAAGACATTCAAGGATATATTGGTGATTGTTATACTGACAGCAGATTAAATTTCTATCACCATGTTCTATGAATTTGTATGAATCAACAACTCATACACAATATTGCAGACAGATACATATAGAATGCATTCTAAGAAATCTTTGTTGTGATTTGGTGTTGGTACATAAGTGCCTGTAATTGATTAGGGCACAAAAGTCACTTTCTGGGAGATAAGAATGCAACAGGAGGCAGAAATATTTCCTCTCTGATATTAATGTTATTATTTTGTATGTAAATTTGCTGTTTTAAGTCTGGCTTACTCCTGATTATAAAGGTTTGCTTATTTCTGTAGTCATTATGTATGTTATTCAATTAAATATTTAGGAATTGAATAGAAACTTGTGATGATGGTGATGGTAATGATGATTTTATCTATTAAATTTATTTGCTGCTCATCTCATTTCAAAGTGATTCATCAAAGATACAAATAATGTTGGAAATCAGTCAATTATCTAACATGTTTATCCTAAGAAAGTTAATGCACCCTTCCAAGCAAGGTGAACATAGAATAGACATATATGAACTGAATATATGAAATTTATTTTATCAAAACTTATTTTGTTGGCTTGAGGTAAGTAGTATATGGTCCCCAACTCTTCCAAAACTAGTGATGAATTTCAGTGAATCTGACAGCGTTAAGGATTAAAAAACAAACTGACAGTCTGTTTGATCTAGAGGTAAAGGCTAGAAGTCAGGCTAGACTATGAATTATAGTCCTTCCTTAGGTATGAAAATCAGCTGGGTTGTTGCTTGAGTTATATATAAAAATAATATAGGTGGAATAAAAAATATTTTAAAAATACACACTTCATTACTGAATGCATGTACTGTATCTGGACTGGCACTTTCTAAATACATTTTAACAATGGTCATCTATTTGTGTACACACACATACACACACACACACACACACACGTGCACAAGAATTATAGCTGCAGTTTTGCTGACATTTATTTGGAACAAACCCTAGTGAAAACAATTGCCAACCAAAACAATGGAGGAATAACTTAGGACTCTTGCCAAGAAGACTTTTCTAAGTAAATACGCTTTGTAAGTCAGATGTGTTCCATTACATTTCACATAAGCAAGAGAATTAAGATGTTGAGATAGGGGTTTAATATCCTAATCCAATCCCTAAACTAGTTGAGAAGCAAATAGCTGTATATTATTCTGGTTTACTGCTAATTTCATATAGTAACACCAATCGTTTTAGTATTCCTTGTGTATTTTAATTATTTTTTTCCATTCTATCATATTCAAATGAAAGATTGAATCACATATCTCCTTTAGCAAGATTAACTAAAGGTGCAAAATATTCATAATTTAATTTAGCATAATTTATAAACAGCCTATCAAAACTACTTTTCCTAAGCGTCCTAACAGCTACTAAAAAGGTATCTATGGAATTTAAAAAGAAGGCACATTCTTCTGGCACATTCTGAACTTGCATTCAGTACCAGAATTTTGCAGAAACTATTCCACTTCTGGTTACCTTCTAACTTTCATATCATTCTAGGTATGGTAAATCATATAAACACAACTGTAAAACAATTGAAATTTTCTGTTCTACAATGAATCACTAGATCTATCTTCGGCCCATCCTACAAGCTCCTTTTCACTTGATATTGCAGGCTGAGATCCAACATTATTTCGAAGGCAAAATTATCCAGATTTCATCAACCATGATATATTTGAAACAGAGGTGACAAGCAATCAAGAAATACAGAAGGATTATTGAGTAATATAATATTCACCTTAATATAGTTTGAATTGATTAATTCAAAGTATAACTTTATTATATCTTATTTATAATATTTATAAATATTTATTAGTTATACATTAATTTATGCCATCCTTTCCTGCGTCTAAAACATAGACTAAAAGGCAGTTCAAGTGTATCTATCTTTACATTTGTAACTTAGTCTATAATGCAGGGAGATAGAGGATAGGGATTCTATCTTTCCATGGTTTTCACAATTTTAAAAAACTACTTGTGAGATTCCAAGTATAATTAAACTATCTTGGAATTCCTGAAATATGCTGATTGCAGATTTCATAAGATTTAAAAATAATCTCTTCTATTAGTGCAAGACACTTCAAAACCTGGGCAGAGCCCGACAACTAAGACCAGGGTAAAACTAATTTTGCATTAAACTAAATTAAATATAGCTAAATAGCTTTTCCCATTTGTCATATTAAAGATTATAATTTGATGCAAGACCCAATTCAGATAATGGTTTTAAGTGTAGTGGAAGAAATGTGAAGACACATTTATTTTCAGATTAGCAAATGAGTGTCTGGACTATTTCCTTCCAGCATACTTAAAATGTTCTCTTTATCTTCAATTTACCTTTGTTGCATTTTAGTTTCCTTTGACATCAAAGGAATTTAGCATAGTTCTAGCAGACAAGTACATTGATCTTAATAGTATTTAAGCACAAATAACTTTCTAAGAACTGAGAACATCCTTTCAAAGTTGTGATGTTAAACTTATATCCTAGAAATTTAACTGCTATTAAATCTAAATGACAAAAATGTTATATCATTGCAGTAGAAGGATCTTGTTGGCTGTCAAATCATACATATATTTAAACAAAAATAAAACCTATTGATGTTAATGAATCTCCTTCCCAGATAAGTATGAATGGGATTGCAAATTCAATCTATTTCTAAAAAATAAATACATTACTTTTTTCAGTCATGTTTTCAACGATCCTAAATAGCATAAGCATACCTTATATTTCTGATAATTAAACAAAACTTCAAAAACAATTTAGGTATTGGAAATCTTTCAATCTAATAGTAATCCTCAGTAAATCAGTAAAGTCATAGTCATAGAGAAGGAAACATTCATTTGTTATTTGTATGTAAAATCTGAGAAGAATTTGCAGACAGAACATGTAGGAATTAATCCTTTGATAGATCAGTTAAAGAGAAGTAGCATTTATTTCAGTTCTATGTCCCACATAGCTATACAGTTTCCACTACATGAAGAAGGGAGAGAAGGCGGATAGGGGCATAATTTGCCATTCACAGGTCTTCAGATCTTAAAGTTTGAAAAACTTCAGTAATGAGACTTTGCAAACCTTTTAAATGTCTATATTATATTCCCATGGAATTTAAAGTGCGCCTTCTATGCATTCCTTGAGTCTGGTCTTATTACAATTTGATGTTAAACAGAAAGTAGAAACCTTGTGCAACTAGATTAATTTATCTCTGGGGAACAAAAACATTAATAACTTAGATAATGTTTTCATACATGTTGGAAGTTAGTGCAGATTCCTTTTTTACTAGAAACACTAAGAAAAATATCTCATCCTCATCTATAACATCTAATTTTTGGAAAAGTTTATTTGCAAGAATACTAAGAAAGAATTGGTTCCATTAACTTAAAACAAACACATTAGAAATAATAACTGACTTTCAAAGGATTCAATCCCTGTATGAAGATTTCCTTGCGAACTTCAGGGCAATTTTTTCTGTTAAATAAATAAATCAGAGCTTATTGTCTTTGCGTAAAATGTATCAATTCTTTTTCCCAGCTAAAAATGGGCCAATGGAAAATTAAAAGAATCACAACAGAAATGAATCATATTCTTGGCTTCCTAAAGAAATTGTCTTTTCCCTGTGCTATAAAAAAAAAATCACTTGGCTGATTGATAAAAGACTGTACAATTTCCCAATGAACACCCATAGGTGTCAGGCCATCTTGTGAGGTAATGGAATGGTGTTTAATTTACTTCAAACTGCCATATATTGAACTGTATGGATTACACACAAAGCAAACATTAAATGTGTGGCAGGAACTCTTGCCCAGACAAGCCAAAAAATGTGTCTACAGCGTCCAACTATACATCAAATGCAATAATCCTGATATTTGCCAAAGTAAAACAAATAAAAGAGTCCTACATCTGCACTAGGGCTTAAGTGCCTCTGCACTAATCCTTCATTGGTTTTCTAATCATGTTAAAAATTATTTGAAGACCATTAAGAATCAGACGTTTCAGGACAAGTGAAAAGAAGGAAGGGTAAGAAACTGGATTCTTCATTTGCAAAACATTTTGCTGGTTTTTAAGTAGATGTTACTGTAAATTTAATTGATATGGGCTAAGTATAATTGACCATTTTTATGATGGCTATAAGTCGAATCATGCAATTGTAAATCAAGTCACATAGTTGAATGTGCCAATCCAGGTAAATCAATGTTGACTTCTGCTAGACTCTGCCATAAAAGTCTCAAATTGCAATCACATGACCACAAGATAATGCAATCTGTCATAAATGTGAGCCAACTGTCAAGCACCTAAATTGCAATCATGTAACCATGGAGTGGGACAATGTTTGTAAGTCGAATTTGAGTCATAACTGACTTTTTCCTGAGGCCATCATTAATTAATTCATTATTAATTAATTCATTAATTCATTCATCATCCAGGCCCCATGCGGGCCTGGATGGGGAGAAATAGGCTCCGACTCAACCCTTCCAAGACCGAGTGGCTGTGGCTTCCAGCGTCCCGATATAGCCAGCTGGTGCCATCGCTGGTTATTGGGGGAGAATCATTGGCCCCCACGGAAAGGACTCGCAGCTTGGGTGTCCTCCTGGATACACGGCTGTCTTTAGAAGAGCATATGACAGCCGTGGCCAGGGGGGCTTTTTATCAGGTTCACCTGATTCACCAGTTGTGTCCCTTTCTAGATCGGGACTCCCTACGCACGGTCACTCAAGCATTCGTCACTTCCTGTCTGGACTACTGCAATGCTCTCTACATGGGGCTCCCCTTGGGGTGCACCCGGAGGCTCCAGTTGGTCCAGAATGTGGCCGCGCAGGGGATTATGGGAGCGACGGGGCGTTCCCATGTGACACCTCTCCTGCGCGAGCTGCACTGGCTTCCTGTGGTCTTCAGGGTGCGCTTCAAGGTGTTGGTGACCACCTTTAAAGCGCTCCATGGCTTAGGACCGGGGTATTTACGAGACCGCCTTCTGCCGCCAATAGCCTTCCACCAGCCAGTACGCTCCCACAGAGAGGGCCTCCTCAGGGTGCCGTCGGCCAGACAATGTCGGCTGGTGACCCCCAGGGGGAGAGCCTTCTCTGTGGCGGCACCTGCCCTCTGGAACGACCTACCCCCAGAGATACGCACGATACCAGACCTCCGGACTTTTCGTCGGGCCCTGAAAACACATCTTTTTCACCTAGCCGGGCTGGCTTGATCCCATCCCTTCGATTTTAATTTGTAATTGGTTTTAATCTGGGTTGTTTTAAATGAATAGCCAAAATTATTTAATGTTTTTAAACTGCTTTTAAATTTTATATGTTATGTTTTACCATAGCTGTTCACCGCCCTGAATCCTATTGGAGAAGGGCGGTATACAAATTAAATAAATAAATAAATAAATAAATAAATAAATAAATAAATAAATAAATAAATAAATAAATAAATTTGAACCATTGTTAAGCAATGGTTATAGGTCGAGGACTACCTGTATTAATTGCAAGAAATTACAATTATTTTGTCATCAATTTCATGTATACTATATGCCTGTAGACTACTTTCACATTCCCATTATTTACCTGTCTTTTCTCCAAATCCTCTTTAGACCCATTACAATTCAATGTTCAGTGTCTGCAATTCACAAAGTGTAGCCTTGAGCATTCTTGATACTATATTATTTTCTTTCTAAATATGTTAAAATGGCAAATATCCTGGCTCAATAATACTTCAATACGGATGTTATCTAGTTTTATCAATCCAAACTTCATACATGCATGCATACAGACATACATACCCTGTTTCCCCCAAAATAAGACATCCCCTGATAATAAGCCCAATTGAGCTTTTGAATGCATGGCAATAAGGCCAAGCGCTTATTTCAGAGTTCAAAAAAAATATAAGACAGGGTCTTAATTTTGGGGAAACACGGTACATACATACATACATACATATATTATTTAAAACAAGAATACTAAATATAAAGTAAGGAAGAAAAAACAAAAAGAAATAAAGCAAGAAAAAAGCAAAAAGTGCAAGAAAAAAAAGTTGAAAAAGAAAAAAGATATACCAAGTGGCTTCAAATATTCCTCACAGCAATTACAAGTATAAATATATTTTAATCTCCCTAAATCATGTTAATCTTCCTTCTCTAATCTATCCTATCTCATCATCAAAACCATAAGTCACAAGTTCATTTTTTCATGTTTACCCAAAAAAATCTATAGAAGGCAACAGTCACCAATAAATGTAAATAATGTCTTTTCTCTAACCAAAGAAGTCAATTTATCCATTTCAGTAAGAGCTCTCAACTTCACCAACCATTCTCTCAGTGCGTAGTCTCAAATCCAAGCTTCTTTTCCGCCATCCAATACTACACTGCCTGGTTGTTTGACTGATTTTTTTCTTGAATGTTATATTGCCATAACAAATTAAGACAACCAAGCCTTAACCCTTTACATTTCCTTCTAAGCCTTTATATTCAATTACTGCATTATATTGTATCCTACTAACTGTATGTATAGCCTTAAATGTACCCATTTCCCCCCTCTCTTTAGTTTATTTACGGTAAATCTATATTTAAGATATGGATTTCTTTCTACAGAGTGTAGCAAATGCAGTACTTTTTCTCATTCTCTCCCCACAATTCTGATTCACTCATTGACCATCTCCCATATCATTACCATGTTCTCTCTCTTTGATTGTCACACCTTATGTCTTTCATTTTTATTAACTTCAAAAGACACTCAACTTTAATACTTGCACTAGCTTTTTCCTCTTCTAACCCAAATTTTTATTGCATACAATGTGTATGCCAATGAATGAATAGCAAAACAGTTAACCCATAAGCTTCTTTGTTCCTTCCGTCAATTAATGAGCATTGATGATATTCTGAAAAAAACCACCTCCAATTGAAATTCCCACAGGGCTTTTTGGAGAATATGCCTAGAAAGTATATTAGCACTTTCCTTTGCTTTCAGTGATATGTAGTTTTGGTATGCTTTTATTGAATTTATCCCAACCTTCACAATGATATTATCATCATATGGAAAAGCTAAAATGTTCAGCTAGGAACACAGAGATTTTATTTTCATTATACTAGAAGCAGTGTTGTGATTATGCTCCCAGGGCTGCATGAAATTTAGTCACAATCTAAAACAAAACTATGATCTAATTTTAATGAATTCCAATGAATTAACAGAGTCACACATTCCCTTGCACCTTTTGAAGCCTTCCTTCATATGACATTTGTGGCTGCCTTGCTTCTTTAGACATTTTGTCTAGCAGGAAGATTTAATGTTGGTTTACTAGTCAGAATCAAAATATGGTTTAACCTAGGATACAAAACTGTGGTTTAAAGTCCCCGCACTAAAATTCCAGAATGCTACATCAAAATGCTACATGAAGGCAAGAGGAAGAATTTACAGCTTCCTAAAACACAGTTTAAGAATTTGAAACTATCATCTGGAAAAAAAAAAGCTTTTAAAAATCACAGTGCATGTAAACCAAATCAACATGCTTTGTCAACCAGTAAAACATTGTACTTAACAGTATGCGTAACAGCTAACAGAGAAATTGCTTAAATAAACGTAGCTTTTATAGGACACCAGATTTGGCTCAAAATCCAGATGACTGCCAAATGGCACAGTGTTTTCTAGTACCTGTCTGCTGCCATCTAGTGGTTGTCCAGATTTTGTAGGACTTGCTTTCAAATATTTTTCACTTTTAGAAAAGACCATAAAAAGGCCTGATTTCTTCTCCCTGCTCAAAAGCTTTACACAAAGTGTTGTTTTTTAAAACTATGACAACTGTCAGAAGCTCACTTGTTTCAGAATTGTATTAACTTTACATTTTCATTGGTTCCATGTGACTGCTAACAATATGAAAGATTGGACAGAAATGCCACATTGAGGCTAAAAAAGCTTAGATGTTCTATGCTACTACTGTTAGTGCACATACTGAAATCCACCAAGGATGGACAGTGAAGACAAATAAAACCAACACGAAACTCATGATACGAAACCCAAACTCCCATTTGGATTTTAAACTGTGACTTACTTCCCAGAGGTGCTGAGTATTTCTGGCTCCTCCTGTTTGTACCTTTTCTGGCAGAAGGAGAACTCCCTGGAAAGGCCCAATCCAAGTGCCTTGTTGAATCCTCTGGGCTGCGCAGATGCCATAGGCCAAGCCAGGAACAGTGCTCGTGCACAGACATACTTCTCGTGGCAGATCCCGAAGCCACTCCGGGATCTCAGGGGGAGGAGCTGCCGCTGCTGCACTACTAGTTCCCACTAGGCGGCGCAAAGAGTGCAGAGGTCCATGCATGGGACATTCTCCATTTCGGTTATCGGCACACATATCACACCCTGTGGAGAAAAAGAGAATGGCAAATGCTAAAGGGCGGTTTGGCCAATAAGAATTCATCCACTACATTTTAGACCCATTATCGTAGGGAATACATAGTAATAGATTTGTTGTGCACTCTTGCTTGGAGAACTGATAAATAAAGCACATTAAAAGAGTTTGCCCAAACATCTTATCCCAAAATGTGATAGCGACCACTGTTCAAAACGGGCCTGGACTGAGCAGAGAGAAAGGCAGGGATGAAATCCAGCAGGTTTTGACAGGTTCTGGAGAACCAGTAGCAAAAATTTTGAGCAGTTTGAAGAACCAGTAGCAGAAATTTTGAGTAGTTCGGAGAACCGGCAAATACCACCTCTGGCTGGCCCAAGAGTAGGGAGGGAATGGGGATTTTGCAGTATCCTTCCCCTGCCATGCCCAACAAGCCACACCCACCAAGCCATGCCCACAGAATCGGTAGTAAAAAAAATTGGATTTCACCACTGGAGAAATGCAACCAAGTCCACAGCATGCATTCCCACACATAGCGGAGCATTTATCTATTGAGGCATGGACAAGTAGTATAGAAAGCTGTTCAAGGTCAGGAGCCTGCTGTGCTTAGATATGATACAAAATATGGCTGTCACTTGCAGTGACAGAGGGGCCAATTGCCCCTCCTTTACTCAAAGAGTAAAAATATTGGACTAACTTTGCATCTAAACCAATTTATATGAAAGGTAGTTCTATTGACTGGAATGAGATTTATTTTCTAGGAAGCATACACTGGACAGCACTGCATCTTACTATCTTCCAACTGATTTGTGGATTAAAACTGAAGAGGTTTATTTTAACGAAGCATTCAACATCAAGGCCTGGTTGGCACGTGTAAATCAAGATTTATTATGTCCATCATAATACACAAACCATGATTTATATGGGACAAAGAATCACCCAAATTAAAGCTTTCCACACCCTGGGTTGCTTTAACAATTTTTGTATTATGTTTGACTCTGAAATGTTGCATTACTAATTTGCATGTACCCAAAAGTATGAAATTACATTTCTCCCCATTACTATTTCAGTTATGTTGGATTACAGTTAATATCTAATAAAGGATAGATATTATGCCACAAAACAAAGACTTTTTAATATTGAGGTGGTCTTCAAAATGACTGCCCTAAAAGGCTACTGTTAAATGTTTTTTTAAAACCATATGAAACCCTTTTATAATTATCTCAGGCACTATATCCTCCAAAGCTGGTAGAACTATAGTTTTGCTAATTTATTATATTATGATTTTACTGTATGTGCTGTCATTATTATTCCTATTATTGATTTTGTATTGGCTTTTCTAGAATAGATTTCTATTAATTTGCAAGCTACACAAAGAGCTACGGTTATTGGATGTCTTGGAAAGCAACAAATTAATAATTTTATTAATACAAAACACTGCTGAAACAAATGGGCAACATCTTTATGTTGCATTAAATTTTTAACTGATAATCTTGAATAAAGAGGGCTTTATAAGGTTTTTTTTCTATTTCAAATAAATAGTTTCCATGTTCTTTATATATTTTAAGTTCTGGACTTCCAAGAACATTGCTTATTCATAGAAATATATTTTGCAAATAAATAAAAATCAACTTCTTTGAATTAACTACTGTCCCTAGCATATTTGGGACATTGAAACACAATGAAAGGTTTCAAATGCTGTTCCAGAAATATATTCAAAAAGTAATGCCTGTTTTTTATTATTTACACAGCAATTCCTTTCACTCCAATAATTTTGCATCATATACATCTAGCAGCTAAAAATAAAACAAAAATATTCACCAGTTGGTTGGGGATTTGGTGGTCTAAACCATAAATTTGGAATAAGAATGCATCCTGGAACCACAAGTAATAAACCTAGTAGAATTGACACAGTTTTCTTTCCTCCTGTGTCAAATAAATTTTAGTCAAGTTTAATGTTTCAGAGAGCACAAAAATCCTTTCTATCCAACACGGTTATCAATTATACAACTAAAATCTACCCTCTATTCTGCTGTTGCTAAACTAGCAGCTACTATTTAGTTTCAAAATCATTTTCCAATAAATTGCTCAAAAGGTGAATATAAATTTCATTTTCTTTACATTATCTACAACCTTGCATCTTCAAATCTGTCATATTACAATTCCATCATTCCCAGCCAACCTTAAGTAACTTAAGGGTGGTTGGGAATAAACTTGCACATTTGCAAAGACCCAGGTTAAGAAGCATATTATAGATCTAGAAAAACATATACATTATACATTGCAATTTGAATAATCCTATAAAAATAGGTTGTTTGAAAACAGTAATAAGCTCTTGGGTTTTTTATGTCATTTTAGTTTCACATCCCTAAAATCCTGGTGGTCTCAAGTTGAAAAGTACGAACGCAGAACCTTCTTAGGTACACAAAAATAGGTGTGGAATGCTATGGATCCCAACAGAAAATTCATTTGAAGAGGTTCATGTTTTTCAATCAGTATATTTATTATCCAAATACTCAGTCAGATCAATTTCAAGTGCAACATTCATGACCCCCAAGCTCTGAAACCCTTGCAACATTTTTTTCCCATCATGTCCTCATCAATGCTATCATCATGTTCCATTCTAAGAGGGAGACAGGTTTGATTCATCCTCACCTGACAGCATTGAAGAAGTATTTTCGTCCTTCATTTGACATGGTCAAGGGCAAGCTCAAAGTGTGTAAAACTTGTTAGTCTTTGGAAGGAATTCAGGTATTGGACAGATAGGGAAAGGACAGGATCCAACAGTGGAGACAACTACTTCATTTTGGTACAGTTTTCTGCTGACTCAAGGATAAGTAGATAGCAGCAGTGTGGGATTCTGCCGGTTATACTCAGTTAACTAGTAGCTGTGGCTGTGGGAGGCTCCGCCCACCCGCCCGGATGTCATCACATCCTATTTTTGACACTCCGCGCATGCGCAGAAGGTCCTGTGCATGTGCGGAGGTGGCGCGCGCACTCACATTTGCGAACCAGTAGCTAAGGTAAGTGAGTACCACCCCTGGATAGCAGTATAAGTTGGTGGTAAGGAAAGACCCATAAACCAGAGTGCTTACAAAAGATGGATTCTTAATTCTAGAACTCAAAATATATTTTCTTGGCCATTCTGTCCTTTCCCGCTTAATAGAATTATTCAAACAGTGAAGTGATGGGCTTTCATAAATTTCCATAACTGGGGCCCATGACTTCACAAAAAAAGCCTTGTTAAGCATTTAAACTACAGCTTGGTGGGTCTGACAATTTACATATCCTGTAGCCAACTGGAGGATGGGAGGAACAGGGAAAGATTAAACAGTCAAGGTTGTAGATTGTACCCATTCCAACCTAACTCATTACATTTATATGTAATGTAGGAAAATTTATATAGGAAAAAAAATATGATTATACAAGCATTTAACTTTGCTATACCTAATAATTATCATTCCTCTTCACAAATAAGTTTCATGTATAACCCTCTTTACATGTTGAACTACTTGAAGTTAGTTTAATTGTTGGCTTTGATGAACTTTAAATCTATTTAAATTCCAGACCAAGAAAAAAGACTTCTATCCTCAAGGCCTCGTACCACTGATTCTTTAGGACAATTTTCAATCCACATCGATCAAGACTGTTCAATCTTAACTACTCTCCCTGAATGGAATATGAACAGGCAAAATAAATCCTGAAGCAAATGATACACAGAACAGCAAGCAGAGCTATGGAAGGTCCCAACCTTCTTTTCACTAGTACACAACAGGTATATTGTCACTGCTGCCTGCTACCTTACATAGGTAAAAACACTTAGCCATCGGAAAGCCTTCTCTCTTGCTGGATGCCATGTTCTCTTCTCTCACTGTATTGGATGATAAATAAAGAAAAGTACCCTTGGGTTTGCACTTGTGATTCTGGAAAGGAGAAAGCTACAGAACTTGTTCTATTTATTGCTCTTTTTTCGGAAACATTTGAACCAGATTCATACTACCCTTGGTCAGTAGATATTCCAATTACCCAGATTCAGCCTATGTCCAGTGGCTGCTCATAGACAAACTACCTTTTGTGCATGTAACCAGGTTTTATGCAGCAGCATGGAAAATCCGTCAAACCCTGATGGGACAATCTTCCCGCCTGCAATTTAATTATAGATGTAATTATAATTTACATATATTTTAGAT
Source organism: Pituophis catenifer annectens (assembly GCF_029215685.1). Taxonomy (NCBI): domain Eukaryota; kingdom Metazoa; phylum Chordata; class Lepidosauria; order Squamata; family Colubridae; genus Pituophis; species Pituophis catenifer. Next base: position 241,949,486 of record NW_027256882.1, read on the forward strand.
ATTTTCACTTGTAATTATAAGCGTTCTTGTATCTAATGTTAGTTACAATTTATATTAAATATTATAGATGTTAGATAGTTTTATAAATGTATTCTAACTTTGTCTTAAACAACTTCATTATCTACTAAGATAAATATAACTGACCAAGATAATAATTGCAGTATATGCAAGTAAATACGTTCCCGAATGCAACAGAATCTATACATCTATTCAGAAACAGAATTGCAGGTTTGATTTTTTTAAAGAAAAAGAGCTAACAACCTTTTAAAGGCTTTATTCTCATTATTCAGTAATAAGTCAGATAATTCAGCTAGCTAACATTTCTCCTTATTATATTCATAGAACTGTTCATTCAAATATGACCCGCCCCATGTGTTTTGTAATAATTTTACAAAAGATGTGACTTGGATTGAATTAGATTTTTTATACAATTAAAAAATTGTATAATTTTTTATACAATTATAAAAATTGTATAAATTTTTATTTATTTATACATTTTAAATAAAATGACCAAAACGTTAAAATGACCAAAAACAGGATAGAAACTTGGTATGTCTCAAGATATAGAATACGTATGGTCAAGATTTCAGTAACATTTCAGTGCAGACCCTTGATTCTAGAATAATTTGTTCCCTGCTGACAATCTTTTAGATGTGTAACCTCCTCCCAGCTTCCTGATTATTAATGGCTCTCTTGGAGACACCATGTCTACCAAGCAGCTTCAATTAAACGAAGCCAAAGCATCTTTTTGTTTTTTACTCTAACCATACAGTTTCAGGATCAAACTCTTATATTTAACATATAGTATCGCTCACATTTATGCACATGTGGTCTTCAAAACATCATATAAACATACAGTTCTGAGATGGTTATACATACTCGTTCTAAACACAGTTTTGGGAACTTTTTTCTGAAGTGCTGCCCAAAAAGTAAAGATCAGCATTACAAATTAGGGAGAACAAATTGTAGACTACATGCCAAGAAGTATTTTCCATTGCTAGGAATAGATTTTACCTGGACAATTATGGAATTGAACTGTTCTGTTTTATATTTAAAAAATTATCTGCTTAACTACTCAGTACCATTCTTTCTTTATGTTTTCCACTATTCATAATAAGGTACCATAAACAGAAAGACATTATTGTTGTGGCCATATTTAATATTCTATTATAAATTATTACAAATGTTTTGATCATTTGCATTGAATTCTATCTACCGCTACTGCTCTTGCGTAAAATTTATACAAGTGCAGCTTGATCGCTTGCTATATGTATTATATTCCAAAAAGTTTCTGAAACCAACTAACTCAATTATTGTCTGGGTACATTTGATTTAGGAATAGATCTATTAACATTTCAGAACTGTTTCATGTTTTACATCTGTTTTTTGGGACACTTAAATGTCCCGATTTAAATGACCTTTAAATGAACATAATGCACGAATTACTTTTTCACCTTTTAAAGTTTAGCTGCAATCCTAACATTATTGGATTAAATTCATACATATAATAGATCTAATGAAATCAATAAGCTGCATGTTAGCAACTTGTCCCATTTATTTTAACAATACTCTAAGTAACACAGTTTACATTTAATCATTGTTTACAGCTAAATCTCATTCAGATAAATGGATTATATTTCTACTGAAAAGATTAGGAGTCAAGATTTAAGATACACTCAAATCAATTTACATTCAAATCAGAGGCTCTGGATTCCTTTGGCATCAACAGAACTTCAACCAGAGGATAAGTAGATGAAAAGTCTATGAATTGTATGCTTAGAAGCAATAAGCTTTCTAACATATTCCACAAGAAATATGGTTAAAAACAATGCAGCTTTATATATTACTCTTAAATACTTTAGTCACAAAACTGTTTCATTAAAATAAGTATACCTGATAAAACCACGAATTCAATAACTTGTTTTCTCTAATGTGGATATTTATTCCATTTCAGGATAAATAATGTTCATGGTTTTCTTTTTTTCCCTTTTGCTAATATTACACACATATAAAGCATTATCAGCTTTTGGATCCATTTACCTGAATTAAAGTGTTTACATATTAATTAATATATGTTCTGTCAATACAAAAACTAATTTTTCCACTGCAAAGGAAAGAAAAGTAATCGTATTTTTTTTAGGAAATAAAGAAAACATCAATTTTAAAGAAGCAAACAGCTAAGCTATTTACGTCTTATTGAATATAAGAAACATCAGGAGAAAAAGGAAATATAGCTTGCCGTTTAACTAGTCATATTTTTCAAGAAGAAAAATAAGAGAGCAACCCCAAAATCTTGAAAATATTTATATTGAGTTTCATTCTGGTGCGTATGGAAGAAGTACCATTATTAACAGAGCAAGTCTTTTAGAACATTGTTAATAAGGGTATCAAAATATCCATATATAAGACTGTGTCTCATCTTCCTCTCAGAATTTATTGTGAAACTAAGTTTACTTCAAGTCCATCTAGTTTCATTCAGACCTCTATTCATCAGTTTCTGAAAAGTGATTTAATACTCATCATCAGTCTGAAAAAAATTGTCACAACAAATTAGATATTAATAAAATAACCAAAATATGTATGCAAATACAGGAAAAATAAAACACAATTCAAATTGTTTAATAAGTGCATGTAGAACATACAAAAGTTTCTTTCCCTGAGTTACAAACATCAGGCAATGTATTTCATGTAAAAATCCTTATATGTGAATTGGCTGTCTCTAATGTAAGCTTTCTAACAATTTGAGATTTTGTATAAGATTATTGGAAAGAAATACCTGAAAATATTTTAAAATAATTCATATTACTTTTCTTTGACTCTTTTCCATCAGGTGAAATTTTATCTTTCTGACTATAGGGAAATTATTAATAATAATTTTTATTGTTATTAATTTCTACTTATAAAGGGAAAAATGAAAAGCACAATATAGTGGATTGGAGATATTAGTGAAGTTGAGGTTTTTTGTTGGTCAAATGTTATGGTTGGTTTTCCCACTCTCACCATTAATCAATTAATTTCTTGGGTATAACAAGCTTTCTCAATTGAGTTGCGGTTGGTGAAGGCAACCATTTTTAAAAATGCATACCGCTATCCTAAGTGTTATTCTTCAAAAGTAATAATGAACTCAACAAAAAGTGTATATTTAAGTATTCAGGCTTTTTTTTTCCTGCAGTCCTAAAGACACATAGCTGGAACTTTTACTGAACTCAGTTAAAACTGTTTCTAGTAACTTTTCCCATAGCTTTACACGTATAATACATACATTATTCTTCCTATAATAGAACAGATGTCACAACAACAGTTTTGTAATAAGAATGTTCCCTCAGTACTGGAAAACCTACACACGACAGTGTGTGTATATTCAATTCTAAATGCTCACTTAGAATTTGATTTTAATAGAAAGCTTAGTTCTGTGTACCATTTCTATTTAACAGTATCTATTCCTCTTCTTCCTTGTCTCAAATACAGTAATTGGTGTTGTTTGAACATTCAGCCTTCCCCTCCTATAAATCTAAGTATATTGGTGCCAAAAGATTAAAAGTGGAAAAACTCTCTAAAAGTCTTAATCTCTCCGTCTTTAACAGTAGATATATTACAGCCCAACAACCATCTAAAAAAAAAAGATCTATGTTGTTGCTATGCCAGGTGCATACAGCTCAGTAAATCTGAAAGAGTTTGACATTCAACCTTCTATCTTACAGCTGAACTACGGTGACAACCATACACTGATTTCACACGTGACACTAAAAACCAAGCCAGAGATTTTTCCATGTTGTAATTGCTGTTAAAATCTTGCTAACACTAAATAGCAACTGCAAGTCAATAAGTTTTAAATCATTACATTTTTAAACCTAACGTATATTGTAGTCAGCGTAAATGTTACGTCTATCGCACAAAACTAATATAGTCCTAATCCAAAATTTAACATCCAACATATTTATTTCATTTTAAGTACATTTAATGAGGTAGAAAGATTTAACATCGTCATAAATAAAAGTTATTCAAGGATGAAGCAACATTTTTAGTTACTTAGGTGAATTTCTATCTCACCCAATCTTTCAAAATGACACAACTTTGAAGCATCTAACAGGATGTTAACAAAAGATAAGTTTTTAAAGGTAGGAGATATATGTAACTCGGGGTTAGCTATATCTTACTTATACAAGAAGACACTAATGAAACAATCTCACATTGTTCGAAGTACTTAATATAAATTAGCTTTATAACATGTCTCCCAAATATTCAGTAAGATTATTTATTTGTGAGGAGGAAATGTTATTAAAACTGAGGATCTGCCATTCAGAATCCCTTTTGAAATTCCCAGTATTTTTAGGTAGAGCAACATTACAATATAGAACATGACTTTTTATGACTGTGTATGATACTTTACATTATACAAAGCAATATGTGGGCCATCCCAGAAAATGAGTTTGTTGTGGATCTGTTCTCTGGATCAGCTCACTCCACCCTGGAACTCTTCAGATGTTTAAGCTGAAGTTCTTAACGGTGTCTTACTCAGCATATAATGGATGGTATTGGGGAAGTTTAACTGGATTTAAGAATGGTGTGTATGAATCAAAGGGAGGGGAAGGGAAGGGAAGGGAAGGGAGGAGAGAGAAAAAAGAGAAAGAGAAAGAGAAAGAGAAAGAGAAAGAGAAAGAGAAAGAGAAAGAGAAAGAGAAAGAGGGAAGGACGGAAGGAAGGAAGGACGGAAGGAAGAAAGGAAGGAAGGAAGGAAGGAAGAAAGGAAGGAAGGAAGGAAGGAAAAAAATTGGGGCATAGGTGCGGTAACTTAATCGCTAAGAACTACACTTTGGCCAAAAGTACTTAGCTGTAGTGTAGTATCTCATCTTCCAGGCAATGTTAATCCCCATCAGTAGTGTTGTTCCAGTCTCAAGGCTGATCTCACCCTTTTATCCATTCTAAAATATCATAAAATATTTTTGAAAGATGTAAAGAAGATCGTAAAAGGCAATCACACATTTTCAGTTTGGCCCAAGCAGACATTTTTATTTCTTTTCGCTGAACGTATCTTTTATTCATAGTTTCAGCTGTTGCACATAGTCGTTTATTTATGAAATTAGAGGAGGGAAAGTCTCCAAGCTACTTTTTTAATATTATGATCCTAAGAACGAAATAGATATAAAGGAATGCTAACATTTGCCATGATTTGTCCAAAGAAATAAGAAAAATTAAGCCAGCCCAAATCTGCAATTCTACATGGTCATTACCTAGAGTATACACCTGTTAACTTTCTCTTTTGCCAGTTCCTTAAACTTATAATACAAAACATATTCCAAACAGATTTACCAAATCATTTTGGTAAGATGAATAAAGATGCCTCCTGTTCCATTTTAATAAAGTTAATTGAAGAGAGCACTAAAGAATGTAATGCGAGATGCTACACTCAAAGCTGCATCAATTTTAGCATTTCCATACTCTTTTGGTATGCACTTTTCTTTACAATCTAGATTCTCAGAGATGGTTGCATTATACTCACCCAATTGCATTAATCTAATTTGTACCAACATATAATTGTACCTTGATATTTGTATCTTGGTTTGAATATGAGATTAGACATGCTCCCAAAAGTACACCAGTATGCTAGCAAAGAGATTTTGGTCCTTGGAGCAATTATTCAGAGAAAGTTTTAGAAATATCTTGTAAGATGCAATTAGGTTTTCCTGCACAAGTTAGTTATTTGAATCCTCTTCCTAAATATTAATACTAACATAGTTGCTACTAATCATGTTATAAATCAAACTTAATTATTAAATTTCAGGCCTACAACCTATAATTTTATAGAAGGTGCGTAAATTATATAAATTATTACATAATTCAAACTGACTTTGTGTTTTGGGGTCATATAGGCCTCTTTCTCTCAACGATTTACAGGATTTTATAGCAAAAACCAGCCTTCGTTGTGGCAATATAAAAATGTATCACAGCAGGGTTGGACTAACCCTTGAAAATATTAGCGACAAAACAGCTTTAGTGAA